>NC_134400.1:122049925-122365949 GCF_050003625.1 Haematobia irritans
TACTACCGATACCAAAGATATGGCCAGACTATCGTTTGAAGAGTCTCCGAGACAAAAAAATAGCAATCAACTATAGCAACCAAGATTCCAATCAGAGAACGGCTGCGATCTACCGCATCCGACCAGTGTATTTGGTAAACACCAACATTTGCAATCTTAAAACACCAATTGGTAAAAAAATTTTAACCACCACTATCCAATGCAACCGACGACGGTCGGTGTTTGTTAGTATGAGTGTTGGTCTCTCGAAAACACCGTAGTAAAGCAATCACACAAATTGGTTACCCATATCTCAGCAGTTTGGTATTCTCTTATTTGGTACTCTCTCTATTCTCTTGAGCTAATGCCAACTGCTAGTAATTGTTGTTGTTGTTGAGTGCAATCACACTTAAGTGCCAACTTCGTTTTTTGTCTACCGAGCGTTGTTACGATGTCGATTGGTTTAAGATTGCATGACACTGCATACGAACACTGGTGTTATTATTCTCGCATTTGTATCAATGTAAAAGATCGCATGGTAATTGGTGTCTTACTCACTGCCACCGACATTTTGTGGGTAAAATTGCAATACGAAAAAAGCCACCGGTTGCAGTTCTCTGATTCCAATCATCTAAAGTTGACGAATCGCCAGTTCCCAATCAACTACAAAGCGAGTAATAAACATGTTTTCCATCAACTACAAATTGACTTGTACACAACTTCCCAATCAGTAAAGACCCGAACTACTCGACCATCTTCAATCAAGTACCTGTCAACGGAAGCAATTGTCTTAGATTACGAACGAACCAAAAATTCTAATATATTACCGATCATCTACGAACCGAATTCCTTCTAAATTTTCGATCATAGACAAATCGAATTCCCCATCAATCATCAAACAACTGAAGTTCTCATCGATTACCGATAATTGAGAAGCCGAATTCTTCATAAACCATAGATCAGCGGCAAATCGAATTCATCATCAACTACCGATCATCAATCAAACAATGTTCTCATCGATTCGCGATAATGAAGGAGCCGAATTACTCATAAATTACCGGTCTCTAATGAACCGAAGTTCTCAATAATTACCGATCACCAACGAACCAAAAAATTACAGAATATGTTGTTTTTTTCGTCAAAAATAACATGTTTTCCAATATCGGATACATGATTTCCGAGAAGATAGCATTGTTGCATCAAACATGTTAGATGTCCACAATTAAAACATAACATTTTGCTTTTAAAAGATGTTTGACGTGATCATATTCCTTCTCTGGGTGTATCGAACATCGACGAACCGGCGCACAGTACTTCGATCCCATACAACGAATGGATACAAATAGAAGGAGTTATCGTATAAAAACGATAAAAATGTTCTCATCGATTCGCGATAATGAAGGAGCCGAATTACTCATAAATTACCGGTCTCTAATGAACCCAAGTTCTCATCAACGAACCGACGTTCTCATCAATTATCGATATTTAACGAACCGAATTGCTTATCATCTACACTCAGAGTATGATCACCTCAAACATGTTTCAAGAGCAAAATGTTATTTTTGGATGATAACATGCTTTACGAAATCGGATACATGATTTCCGAGACATGATTGTCGCAAAATGTTGTTTGTTTTCGTCAAAAATAACATGCTTTCCGATATCGGATATATGATTTCCGAGAATATAGCATTGTTGCGTCAAACATGTTAGATGTCCACAATCCAAACATAACATTTTGCTCTTAAAAGATGGTTGACGTGATCATATTTCTTCTCTGGATGTATCGAACATCGACGAAACGGCGCACAGTACTTCGATCCCATACAACGAATGTATACAAATAGAAGGAGTTATCGTAGAAAAACGAAACTTTGAAGGGCCTAGTTGATGGTCCAAACGAAGACAATTCCGATCGGACTACTCCTTCACGTACCTCCCATACAAAGGGATCAAAAATATCTGATTGCATAAAAGGGTGAGATAACACAAATAGCAAAACGTCAGTCATTAGGGAACAGTTACACATGTACTCTTTGAAATTTTGTATGATTAGAGCCGAGATATTGGCTAAGTAGTGCGGTGAACCGCAACCCTACTGACAGGCCTCCAAAATTGGTCCCCTCGACTATGGCAAAAGTTTTTCATTTTAATTTTTTTAGAATTTTGACTCGTTTAGTGAAATAAATTTGTTTTATATATGTTGTTAGCTTTCAACTCAAAAAATAAAATGTTATTACTTTCGAAAATGTAACGTTCGTTTTTCAGAAATTTGGAAAACATGTAAAATTTTCACGATTTTTCCTCGTTGGCCATCTTGGTGGCATTTTGAGGACTTGTAACAAAAAATTATAGCGAATCAGTGCAGTGGATGAGTTTCATACTATGACAAGCCCACGTAAAATCCAATGCTTCTGAGCCTTTTTTACATCCCTCACGGTTTAAAAATGAAGTTTGCATTTTTTGACTATTTAATTCCACTTTTTTCAGTTCTTGGAAAATGTTAGAAATTGGAAAACTGTTGTATTCTACATTTGAATTTGAAAAACTTTTTTTGTCTTGAAGTCAAAATATTTTTGACGGTGACTATGTCCTTCAATGATGATTATTTGCTTTTTATTTGCCACTACTATCGTCTTCAATCGATTAATCACTGATTCTATGCTGAATTTGTAATTTTTATTTTATATGACCTTTTTTTGGGAGGTTATTAATAAAATTCACATCTTTACATTAGAATAAGGCATTCTTTGTTAGATTCTCGGCTTTTTTTCTTTATGCTTGAATTTGCCATGTTTGCCATTACGTGTCGAGAAAATATTAGAAATCTGCCAAGAAAATGCCATTTCAGTGTTAGCTAGCTAAGCAGAGATTGCAATATTTTGGCGAATAATGGCAAGCGAGGGACATTGTGGGCACAGTAGAAGACGGGTTGATGTAGAAATGATGCCAACTTAATCGAAATTCCAAGTCGTCGCGTGTTGACATTTTTGTTTTTTTTTCTCTCCTATTCATTTTAAATCAATGGAATTTTGTTTGTTGCTCCATCTGTGTTCAGACAAATTTTTTGGCTTTAGCTTTTTAATGGCCGGTATACACTGACTTACAAATACATAAAGGCTGGTTTTAATATCCAAAAACAAGACTAAAGCAAAAAATGCAAATTCATTGAGAATGAAGCGTATATACTTGGTGAAAAATATGTTTCCTCGGTGATATTTAAATTGTTTTCATTCTATAGCATAGGCAAAATCATTGTAGAAATTGTATTCCACAGTGAAACCGGAAAGCGAGATAAACCTACGGTTTTAGAATAAAAATGTTTTTGTTAGTGACAAAAATAAATAAACAAAATTATTCTCGTGATAAAAGATTAAACTTTTCGCAGTGAAACAAAAACTTTTAACAAAATAACAACCATTTTCCAAATGTTTAATTTTTCGCGTGTACAAACAGAAAAAAAAGTAAACTACATTATGGGAAAAATGAACTATTTCGTGCGAAAATTGAACTAAATTGTATTCCAAATTTTGAGATTCATTAAATTAACGAAAATTTTCCGACATTTTTGGATTTTTAATTACCATTTACGAAATGCCTCTTTCTCGAAAAGAAAAAATGAACTAAAAATAAAGAAAAAATCTTAGGCGCCAGATCATTCATACCCAGCAAAAAAATTGGAAGTACTTCTAAAGGCACAACTTTTAAAGCACTTCCAAAAATGTTCTCCCAAAGATGTTCTTTATTTTAACTACCCAGGAAATTTGCTTCCTAGATGCAAGTACACAAAACCTAAATTTAAAAGAGAATTGTGTCTTAAAAGTATCCTTACACAGAAAAAAATATCACCAAAATATTTCCAATTAAAAAGTTAATTGAAGTTGAAAATTTTTTCAATTAATAAATTAATTGATACAATTAACTTTTTAATCATGATAGAAACATTAAGTTAATTAAGTCAATGATTGAAATTTTTAAAATGTTTAATTAAAAAATTAATTGATACAATTAACTTTTTAATCAAATTCGGAAGACTAATTCAGTTAAAAAAAGTGCTGTTTTTTTTTACTTTTTTAATTAAAAATGTATTTAAAACAATCATTTGTTAATCCAAATAAAAACTCTAAGCCAATCTAACTAAGTAATTAAAAATAGTTACCTTTTTAAAAATAGTTACCTTAATAAATTAATTGCGTTTTGCAATCAACATCAATTACATTTTTAATTGAATCAATTAAAAAATTAATTGAATTTTGTTGAAAAAATCAACTAATTTTTTAATCAAGAATTTTTTCTATGCCCAATTAAAACTGTGATTGATACTATCATTTTCGTGATTGAAGACATTTCAATTAAAAAATTAATTGGATCAATTAATTTGGTGATTGAATCAGAGAAAAAATTTTTTGTGTGTACTTGTATTCTCCGCTTCTTTGGCTCGGAATCAATACCAAATTTTTTAAAGTAAAGACAAAATCTTTGGAACCGAGTATGCTTTTTTTCAGTGTTGGTTGACGCGTTCTGAGTCCTGTCGACAATATATATCCGTCAATAGGAAAAAATATAGCTGCCCATGTTGGCTTCAACATTTCGCTAAAAATAAACCACTGTGCAACATAATAGGTATATAAATATATGTATATTTCAAAATTTATAGTTTAATATGTGTTGGTATTGGTTCAATATAGATCCATCAATGTGTGATTCTGCAACTATGTAGATAGAAAATTGTACAAAGTACAAAAATTCCTTTCAATGTACTTACGAAGACAAGCAAAATGCATATCCATGAAAACCGAGCAATGTTTACTCAAACAAAGATATATCTATCTCGAATATATTTAGGAGAAATTCCATAATAAATATAACTTTGAGACCATCTACCGAATGTTAGTTGTAATTATGGTGTAATCTTTGACAATACGGTCATCATCACTAAAAACAAGTAAGAAAAGTCTAAAGTCGGGCGGGCCGACTATATTATACCCCGCACCACTTTGTAGATCTAAATTTTCGATACTATATCACATCCGTGTTGGGGGCTATATATAAAGGTACATTTAAATATCACTCGATCTGGACAGAATTTGATAGACTTCTACAACATCTATAGACTCAAAATTTAAGTCGGCTAATGCACTAGGGTGGAACACAATATTAGTAAAAAAACAAGTATATACGGCCGTAAGTTCGGCCAGGCCGAAGCTTATGTACCCTCCACCATGGATTGCGTAGAAACGTCTACTGAAGCCGATGGCAAGGTATCATAAAACTTCCTAACAACGTAATATATACCACATAGTCCATACGTGGTATATATTAAACTATAAAAGGGCCAATTAAATACGTATATAATTAAGTTTAAAGTTTCTATAGAAATAAATATTTGACAACATTTTCTATAGAAGTAAAATTTTGACAAAATTTTCTATAGAAATAAAATTTGGAAAAAATTTTCTATAGAAATAAAATTTTGACAAAATTTTCTATAGAAATAAAATTTTGTCAAAATTTTCTATAGAAATAAAATTTTGACAAAATTTTCTATGAAAATAAAATTTTGACAAAATTTTCTATAGAAATAACATTTTGACAATGTTTTCTATAAAAATAAAATTTTGGTAGATTATTTTTGGCTCGAGTGGCAACCATGATTATGAACCGATATGGACCAATTTTTGTGTGATTGGGGATCGGCTATATATAACTATAGACCGATATGGACCAATTTTGGCATGGTTATTAGCGGCCTTATACTAACACCACGTTGCAAATTTTAACCGGATCGGATGAATTTTACTCCTCCAAGAGGCTCCGGAGATCAAATCTGGGGAACGGTTTATATGGGGGCTACATATAAATATGGACCGATATGGACCAATTCTTGCGTGTTTGTTAGAGACCAAATTCTAATACCATGTTCCAAAATTCAACCGGATCGGATGAATTTTACTCCTCCAAGAGGCTCCGGAGGTCAAATCTGGGGATCGGCTTATATGGGGGCTATATATAATTATGTGTCGATGTGGACCAATTTTTGCATGGTCATTAGAGAACATATACCAACACCATGTACCAAATTTCAGCCACATCGGATGAAATTTGTTTCTCTTAGAGGCTCCTCATGCCAAATCGGGGGATCGGTTTATATGGGAGCTATATATAATTATGGACCGATGTGGACCAATTTTTGCATGGTTGTTAGAGACCATATACTAACATCATGTACCAAACTTCAGCCGGATCGGATGAAATTTGCCTCTCTTAGAGCAATCGCAAGCCAAATTTGGGGTTCCGTTTATATGGGAACTATACGTAAAAGTGGACCTATATGGACCAATTTTTGCATGGTTGTTAGAGACCATATACAAACACCATGTACCAAATTTCAGCCGGATCGGATGAAATTTGCTTGTCTTAGAGCAATCACAGGCCAAATTTGGGGCTCCCTTTATATGGGGGCTATACGTTAAAGTGGACCGATATGGCCCATTTGCAATACCATCCGACCTACATCAATAACAACTACTTGTGCCAAGTTTCAAGTCGATAGCTTGTTTCGTTCGGAAGTTAGCGTGATTTCAACAGACGGACGGACGGACGGACGGACATGCTCAGATCGACTCAGAATTTCACCACGACCCAGAATATATATACTTTATGGGGTCTTAGAGCAATATTTCGATGTGTTACAAACGGAATGACAAAGTTAATATACCCCCATCCTATGGTGGAGGGTATAACAAGTAAGTAAAGTCTAAAGTCGGGCGGGGCCGACTATATTATACCCTTCACCACTATGTAGACCAAAAATTTGTGTTACCATTTCAAATCCTTCAAATTTGTTGGGAGTTATTATGAAGGCTTTCATTAGAAATATTTATATAATTTATGTATATACAATATAGAGACAATTTTTTGTACTTCTATAAAATCTCTAGAATTTAAATTTAAATCGGCTAACACCCTGGGATGAAACACAATGTTAGTTACAAAATATGGGAAATATAAAGCTACATCAATTTTAATGCAATTGTACGAAATAATATTTACGATTTATCGAGCGAAAAATACGTATTCGAGGTAAATTTAAGTAATATTTAAAATTTTTGCTACAGTGGCGCTTTCACAAGGATATTGGTTAAATCTCGGCATTATATGTGGTCTATTGTGGGTTGTGATATATTATTCGGCCTAGTTTATTTAAAACTCGACCGTTTTGTGGAAAGTATGGTATTACAGTGTGAAATATGACTACGAAATCTGAACCAATTAGATCAAAAAGCATATTAAATATATTCTCTGTGGAAACTATCGAGTCAACTGAAGGAAACTCCCATTGAAAATGGGTCTAAAATATGAAATATTCTACTCAACTCTGGCGTATATATACAAAATATGAAGCAAATCAGGCTTCAACTCTGGCTTTTGTGCAAATCGGACGAAATATATATATATGGGAGCTATATCTAAATCTGAACCGAGTTCAAACAAATTTGGCACAGTTAACCATACTATTAAACGCACTCTTTTTGGAAAATTTGAAGCAAATCAGGGTAAAATTCTGGCTTTAGAGGGCATATAAGTCCAAATCGGACCAAAGCTATATATGGGAACTATATCTAAATCTGAACCGATTTCAACCAAATTTGACACGCATAACTATAATGCTAATTCTACTCCCTGTGCAAAATTTCAACTATATCGGAGCAAAAAATTGGCCTCTGCGGTCATTTGAGTGTAAATCGGGCGAAAGCTATATATGGGAGCTATATCTAAATCTGAACCGATTTGGCTGATATTTTGCAAGTTTTTCGAGACTCATAAAATATTCGGATGTACGGAATTTGAGGAAGATCGGTTGATATACACGCCAATTATGACCAGATCGGTGAAAAATATTTATGGCAGCTATATCTAAATCTGAACCGATTTTTTCCAAAATCAATAGGGATCGTCTTTGAGCCGAAACAGAACCCTGTACCAAATTTTAGGACAATCGGACTAAAACTTCGAGCTGTACTTTGCACACAAAAATTAACCAACAGACAGACGGACAGACAGAAAGACAGGCAGACAGACGGACATCGCTAAATCGACTCAGAATTTAATTCTAAGACGATCGGTATACTAAACGATGGGTCTCAGACTTTTCCTTCTTGGCGTTACATACAAATGCACAAACTTATTATACCCTGTACCACAGTAGTGGTGAAGGGTATAAATATGGGAAACATTTAAATCTGAAGCAATTTTAAGGAAACTTCGCAAAAGTTTATTTATGATGTATCATTCGATATATAAGTATTAGAAGTTTAGGAAAATTAGAGTCATTTTTACAACTTTTCGACTAAGCAGTGGCGATTTTGCAAGGAAAATGTTGGTATTTTGACCATTTTTGTCGAAATCAGAAAAACATATGTATGGGAGCTATATCTAAATCTGAAAATTTCAACTAAATCGGAGTTAAAAATTGCTCTCTGTGGTCATATGAATGTAAATCGGACGAAAGCTATATATGGGAGATATATCTAAATCTGAACCGATTTCAACCAAATTTGGCACGCATAGCTACAATGCTAATTCTACTCCCTGTGGAAAATTTCAACTAAATCGGAGCAAAAAATTGGCCTCTGTGGTCATATGAGAGTAAATCGGCCGAAAGCTATATATGGGAGATGTATCTAAATCTGAACCGATTTCAACCAAATTTGGCACGCATAGTTACAATGCTAATTCTACTCCCTGTGCAAAATTTCAATTGAATCGGAGTAAAAGATTGGCCACTGTGGTCATATGAGTGTAAATCGGGCGAACGATATATATGGGAGCTATATCTAAATCTGAACCGATTTCAATAAAATTTGGCACTACTAATTGTACTCCTAATGCAAAATTTCAACCAAATTGGGGTAAAACTCTGGCTTCTGTGACGGTATTAGTCCATATCGGGCGAAAGATATATATGGGAACTATATCTAAATCTGAACCGATTTCAATAAAAATTGGCACACTGGACTACACCAATAATTGTACTCCTCAGGGTGGGCTCCTGAGTCGGTATAGCCATGTCCGTGTGTCCGTGAACACATTTTTATAATCAAAGTCTAGTTCGCAGTTTTAGTCCAATCGACTTCAAATTTGGCACAAGTATGTGTTTTGGCTCAGAATAGAACCCTATTGATTCTGGAAGAAATCGGTTCAGATTTAGATATAGCTCCCATATATATATTTCGCCCGATATGGACCAATACGGTCCCAGAAGCCAGAGTTTTACCCTAATTTTGTTGAAATTTTGCACTAGGAGTACATTTATTAGTGTAGTCAAGTGTGCTAAATTTTATTGAAATCAGTTCAGATTTAGATATAGCTCCCATATATATCGTTCGCCCGATTTACACTCATATGACCACAGTGGCCAATCTTTTACTCCGATTTAATTGAAATTTTGCACAGGGAGTAGAATTAGCATTGTAACTATGCTTGCCAAATTTGGTTGAAATCGGTTCAGATTTAGATATAGCTCCCATATATATGTTTTTCTGATTTCGACAAAAATTGTCAAAATACCAACATTTTCCTTGTAAAATTGCCACTGCTTAGTCGAAAAGTTGTAAAAATGTCTCTAATTTTCCTAAACTTCTAATACACATATATCGAGCGATACATCATAAATAAACTTTTGCGAAGTTTCCCTAAAATTGCTTCAGATTTAAATGTTTCCCATATTTATACCCTTCACCACTACTGTGGTACAGGGTATAATAAGTTTGTGCATTTGTATGTAACGCCAAGAAATAGTGGTCATAGACCCATCTTTTAGTATACCGATCGGCTTAGAATTAAATTCTGAGTCGATTTAGCGATGTCCGTCTGTCTGTCTGTCTGTCTGTCCGTCCGTCCGTCTATCTGTATATGTAATTTTGTGCACAAAGTACAGCTCGCAATTTATGTCCGATCGTCCTCAAATTTGGCATAGGGCCGTTTCTTGGGACAGAGACAATCGCTATTGGTTTTGGAAAAAATCGGTTCAGATTTAGATATAGCTGCCATATATATTTATCCCCGATTTGGTCATAGTTAGCGTGTTTAACAACCGATTTTCTTGAAATACCGTACATCCAAATATTTTGTGAATCTCGAAAATCTTGCAAAATATCAGCCAAATCGGTTCAGATTTAGATATAGCTCCCATATATATCTTTCGTCCGATTTAGACTCATATGACCACAGAGGCCAAAGTTTACTACCGATCTTCGTGAAATTTTGCATAGGGGGTAGAATTGACATTCTACCAATGCTTGGTAAATTTGATTAAAATCGGTTGAAATTTAGATATAGCTCCCATATATATCTTTCGTCCGATTTGAACTTATATGGCCACAAAAGCCAGAGTTTTGCCGTGATTTGCTTCAAATTTTGCACAAGGAATACGTTTAATAGTATCGTTAAGTGTGTCAAATTTTGTTAAAATCGGTTCAGATTTAGATGTAGCTCACATATATATCTTTCGCCCGATTTGGACTTATATGGCCTCAAAAGCCAGAGTTTTTCCCTGACTTACTTCAAATTTTGCACAAGCGGTACTTTTAACGATACTATTGTATGTGCCAAATATTGTGAAAATCGATTCAGATTTAGATATAGCTCCCATACATATCTTTCATCCGATTTGAACTTATATGGCCTCAGGGGTTTGCCGTGATTTGCTTCAAATTTCGCACAAGGAGTACGTTTAGTAGTTTTGGTAATTGTGCCAAATTTGGTTGAAATCGGTTCAGATTTAGATATGGCCCCCATATATATCTTCCGTCCGATTTGCACTCATATGACCAGGGGGGCCAAAGTTATACTCCCATTTACGTGAAATTTCGCATAGATAGCAGAATTATTATTCTAACTATGCATGTAAAATTTTGTCAAAATTGGTTCAGATTGTATATAGCTCCCATATATATATGTACACCAGAGTTGGGGAAATATGGTAGACTGTTACACATTTTAGACTCATTTTCAATGGAAGTTTCCTCCAATTAACTGGATAGCGTTAGCCGATTTAAATTTTAATTCTAGAGATTTTGTAGAAGTAAAAAAATTGTCTCCTTTATATAGCTTCCAGCAAATGTGAAGTAGTTGAGATGGTAACACAAATTTTGGCCTACATAGGGGTGAAGGGTATAATATAGTCGGCCCCGCCCGACTTTAGACTTTACTTACTTGTTTTTTACTAACATTGTGTTCCACCCTAGTGCATTAGCCGACTTACATTTTGAGTCTATAGATTTTGTAGGAGTCTATCAAATTCTGTCCAGATCGAGTAATATTTAAATGTATGTATTTGGGACAAATCTTTATATATAGCCCCTAACACATTTGAAGGATGTGATGTGGTATCGAAAATTTAGATCTATAAAGTAGTGCAGGGTATAATATAGTCGGCCCCGCCCGACTTTAGAATTTTCCTTACTTGTTTTCAGTATAGGTCGCTCTGGCAGTCAAATCTAAAGTTCACATTAAATATGGGGTGATAAAGATAAATACTTTCGTGACTGTTAATTTTAAATAGAAACAAGTAAGGAAAGTCTAAAGTCGGCCGGGGCCGACTATATTATACCCTGCACCACTTTGTAGATCTAAATTTTCGATACCATATCACATCCGTCAAATGTGTTGGGTGCTATATATAAAGGTTTGTCCCAAATACATACATTTAAATACCACTCGATTTGGACAGAATTTGATAGACTTTTTCAAAATCTGTAGACTCAAAATTTAAATTGGCTAATGCACTAGGGTGGAACACAATTTTAGTAAATCTGAACACATTTTGATGTGTTACAAACAGAATGACACAAACAAAAATATATTTTGTCCGAATTAAACTTTTGGGAAGAAACGTAACAAGAATTTGTGTGAAATGGTAACACTTTTATAGGATTTGGAAACAATTTGATAAAGACAAACCAAACCAATTTTTGTTTGGCAATAACCTATATTGCAACTTCTTTTATATCCGTCTGACAGCCACGAAATTTATTTAATTTGTTTTTTTTTTAATTTTTCAACTTTTACCTTACGTTCAGACGGAGAAGCAAAAATCGCTATACCCGGATCCATGTAGCTCTTATTGTGATCAACATAAAATTGTCGCTATATCAACAACACACAAGCATTGCATACAGTCAAGCAGTTCTATTTATAGACCAGATTGTTGGACAAACACAAGTCGATCTAAAGAAACTTTATTTAAACAACACAAACCCTGTGACCCGAAATATCAAAATGTGACCTAGTAATGACCCAGCAAAAAAAGTGTCGCCAAAAAAGTAATGAAAATATTCTTTTTGAATCCGGAAGTGGTGCAAAATTGATGCAGAAGCGATGAATTTAACATGGGCTTGTCATAGGACAGAAGTCCTCCATTTCAACAGCCGTTGTACTGAATTTGCATCGGTTCTTTGGGTGTGATCCGAATTCAATGTTTTGGATGTAAATTAAAAAATTCTGTGATATTTTGTCAAATAAATAATTTTTATAATTTTTTATAATTTTTAATGGATTCTTCTACCAATTTTTTTTTGCTGGGGACATGAAGACAAATAACAGTATTTTGTTATTGTAAAAATAAACATTTAGTACCAAAAATAAAAATAATTTTATTCATAAAGAAAGAAATTCAAAATAATATAACACAGGAATAAAATTTGCCGTACTCGTTTTTCAAATGTGTTATTTCATTAATGTAAACCTTTTGAAAAAGTCTACAATCTTTTGTAACTTACCTTTCAAATTTGTTCTTGAATGATTCATATATTTGTGTCACAAATATGTTTACATACAAACACACGCAAACATTCGTATTAGAAAAATCATATATACATCCCCCTCACATATATACAGCTGCGGCCAAAATAATAGTAGTAAATAAGTAGTTAAAATAAAGGACATCATTGGAAGGACACTTTCGGAAGTGCTTTTAAAGTTGTGCCTTTAGAATAACTTCCAAACCTTTTTCTAGGATGTAACTTCGAACGATTTGAAAAATAGCGAACTTGCCTTCCCTATTTCTCAAATATCAAATTTGGCTTCTCTCTGACACTATTTTGTAGGCGAACGACTTCGAGTAAAATTTTTAATAATTATCAAAAATTTTCAGGTACTCGAATGGAGCTTTTGTCTGATGCGTATATCGCAAACTACGCCATCTGTTGTCAATACCACATTACTAATTAGAGCTCTCATACAAATACACTACTATTATTTTGACTGATGAGGTTAAATTTACGTTATACCAAAAAGCGATGTACCATTACAACAAAAACAGTATATGATCGTAATAACGTTGTAGTTTTGATTGTGCTCCCTAGGTTAGGTTAGGTGGCAGCCCGATGTATCAGGCTCACTTAGACTATTCAGGCCATTGTGATACCACATTGGTGAAATTGTGCTCCCTAAGTATGATCTATTCGTTTAAATAGTATCAGAGAATTGCAGATGGAAATGTAAATAAGTTAGACACCCTACTATTATTTCGACCGCAACTGTATACGCCAGGAGCCTTTACTCTTTATATGTATAACCGAGTAGGATAACAATGCAAAGGCATCGAACAAACATTTCCATTTACCGTATCCGCTATTGCTCGTTAAAAAGATCTGAGACCAGACCAGAACATGGAAAACTTACAAGCCAGCAAAACCAGATATGTGCAAAAAACGCAAAAAAAAAAACGTGTAACAAGTGACGTTGTTATGTTGCAATATCTGCATTTTCTTTAATTTAAAATTAATATCGCTCCAAAGGCATAGAGTTTCGTTGTATGCTCTCTCTCTCTCTCGCGCGTAAACACAGAATCATGCTGAGTAAGTGAGTAGTCGTTGTAGCCTTTGCAAAGGCCAAACGATTTGGTTAAGGCCGAGTGTGTTTGCAAGTGGGTATGTTTATGGTATTCGTGTATGTGAATGCGTGTGGGTGTGTATGTGTCGGTGAGTGATGGCAATATAAACCATGCATAAATATTTCTTGGCTATCCGTCTGTGAATTTATGTGAGTAAACCAAAGACCATCAATTCAAACGCACATGTGAACTCATGCCTAAACAATTTGTGGATGGATACTGAAAGGATCAGAGTGAATATTTTTTGTTTTGTTACTCCAAGGCTAGAAAATTACATTTTACGATGGACAGACGGACTTTTGGGACGGACGAGATATTTTAAGATGAAATGTACGTTTTATTAAAATGTTTGCCAAAAAGCCTTAAATGCATTAATTTTTTGAAGTGATTGGATACTTTCTCACTCTGCACCGTAAGAAAATAATGCAGAGAATTGGAAGAAGGACTCGATTTGCATTACAAACTGGTGTAGAGAAAGGGTGTTATGTCAAAATATGAGCATCAGTATCATGGATGAATTGAATGTTGAAGGGGACACCCAGAGAAGGAATATGATCAGCTCGAGCATGTTTCAAGAGCAAAATGTTATTTTTGGACTGTGAAGATAGAACATGTTTGTGCCAACCATGTTATTTTCTCGAAAATTATTCGGCAATCTTATTTTCGATAAAATGTTATTTTTGGACGGTGAAGATGGAACATGTTTGTCGTAACCATATTAATTTCCCAAAAATTATTCGTCGACCATGTACAGATATGTTTGTAGAGAAAACAATATTTTTGCTGCCAAAGTGTTCCATGTTCACCGTACAAAAATAGCGTTTTGCACTTGAAACCTGTTTGGTCACATCATATTCTTTCTCTGTGTGGAAATCCCTCAAGAAACAGCAACCTCAGCGTTTGTGGCCGTAGTAGTAGCTGAGTAGCGAGTGGTTCCATTCGAACTCGGCCATAAAAAGGAGATCCATTGCCATTGAGCTAACCAAAGAATCGGGCAGTAGTTAACTACGAAGTTAATTACGTATGGTATCACAATGAACTGAATAGTCTATGTGCGCCCGAAATAACGGGCTTGCCTCTAGGAAGTCACTAGCCTCCAATCAAGCTCATTTCAGAATACTAGCCATGGCTATGCGCATCGGAAGGAACCGATCTTCCACGCCATATTTGATCCTCAATGGTCGCGAACCTGCGACAGCCAGTATTTTCGCTTGATGATTCCCATATTTGTCGTTTTGCCGCAGTGTCTTCGTATAACCCAATACAGCGAATAACTCTAATCGCTAGTGTTTCCAATTTAGAAAACGCCCGTATTCCGGCGGAGTCGGTTCTAGAGAATACTACAGATTCATTTGTGGGTCTCCTTTCAGAGGATCGTCGATTTTAGAGCGCTGGTCGAGTAACGGTGGTTTTTAGTCCCAAAGTCTACGCGCGCATTGTCACGAACACCGTGTACACTGCTTTGCCAGTGGCGCATTAAAGGGTGATACGGTCAAAATTTGGTCAATATAAACTTGACGTATTTCTTTCAATTTTGCATTTAAAAAACCTGAACACCCCTCATTTTGAAGGTGTGTGTGTGTAGAATGTTGCTCCTATTTTGATTTTGGAATTCACTCTTCAGTTGTCAAAATGCCGTCCAAGCAAGAAGAGCAGCGTATCAAAATTTTGCTCGCGCATCGCGAAAATCCGAGTTACTCGCACGCAAAGCTGGCAAAATCGCTAAAAGTTGCCAAATCAACCGTTACAAATGTAATTAAAGTGTTTGGGGAACGTTTGTCGACAGCCAGGAAGTCTGGGTCGGGGGGAAATCGAAAACCGGAAGCCGCTGAGACGACAAAGAGAGTTGCCGGTAGTTTCAAGCGAAACCCTAACCTCTCTCTCCGAGATGCCGCAAATAAGCCGGGTGTATCGTCTACAACCGTGCATCGAGGCAAAAAACGAGCCGGACTATCGACTTACAAGAAGGTAGTGACTCCAAATCGCGATGATAAACAAAATACGATGGCCAAAGCGCGATCCCGGAGGCTGTACACGACGATGCCGACGAAGTTTGACTGCGTGGTAATGGACGACGAAACCTACGTCAAAGCCGACTACAAGCAGCTTCCGGGACAGGAGTTTTATACGGCAAAAGGAAGGGGAAAGGTAGCAGATATTTTCAAGCACATAAAACTGTCAAAGTTCGCAAAAAAATATCTGGTTTGGCAAGCCATCTGTACCTGTGGCTTGAAAAGCAGCATTTTCATAGCTTCCGGGACTGTCAACCAATAAATTTACGTGAAAGAGTGTTTGAATAAACGTCTGCTGCCTTTCCTGAAGAAACGCGGTTGTTCCGTACTGTTTTGGCCGGATTTGGCATCTTGCCATTACGGTAAAAAGGCCATGGAGTGGTACGCCGCCAACAACGTGCGGGTGGTTCCCAAGGACAAGAACCCTCCCAACACGCCAGAGCTCCGCCCAATTGAGAAATACTGGGCTATTGTCAAGCGAAACCTAAAGAAGACCAAAAAACTGCTAAGGACGAGCAGCAGTTCAAGGCAAACTGGCTTTCTGCGGCGAAGAAGATGGACAAGGTGGCTGTACAAAATCTAATGGCAGGTGTCAAGCATGAGGCCCGTCAATTCGGATTTGGAACAGCGAAAGCCTAACTGAATATTTTTCCTGAATTTTATACTAATTGAACTTGAAAAAGAAATTTCATTTGATTTTTTAAATAAACGATTTCACCGATTTACACTCGTTTTCCCTTGACCAAATTTTGACCGTATCAACCTTTATATCATATTTGGTTGGTTGATCTCTGGAGTGTGCAATACTACTGGCCCACATCTTAATATTTGTCAGCTAATTTATATTCTAAATGTAAATTAACAGTTTTTGGGAATATCTAATAAAGATATATTAGTCCCAGTACGAGGTACACAGAAAAAAAATCCGGGGTTAAAGTAACGTTAAATTTAACTTATTTTTTTGCAAAAACAAATATATTTGATCAATGAATCTTGCAATTCATATAAAACATGCAAAATTTCTACACAGAGAATACAGATTGGTTGTGACAACCGAATTTATTTCTGGCAGTTGTACTAGCAGTTGTGTAACCCCACTAATTCGGTTGACACAACCCAGCAAAATAGAAATTGGAAGTTGTTCCAAAGGCACAACTTTGAAAGCTCTTCCAGAAATGTCCTCCCAAAGATGTTTTTTATTTTAACTACACAGGAAGGTATATTATTAAAAATTTTTATAACTCGCTTCTTTCATATATTTATTGGGTACTTTTAACTTTTTGTACCCTCCACCATAGCACATCGAAACATAGCTCTAAGACCCCATAAAGTATATATATTCTGGGTCGTGGTGAAATTCTGAGTCGATCTAAGCATGTCCGTCTGTTGAAATCACGCTAACTTCCGAACGAAACGAGCTATCGACTTGAAACTTGGCACAAGTAGTTGTTATTGATGTAGGTAGGATCGTATTGCAAATGGGCCATATCGGTCAACTTTTACGTATAGCCCCCATATAAACGGACCCCCAGATTTGGCTTGCGGAGCCTCTTAGAAGAGCAAAAATCATCCGATCCGGTTGAAATTTGGTACATTGTGTTAGTATATGGTCTCTCACAACCATGCAAAAATTGGTTCACATCGGTCCATAACTATATATAGCCCCCATATAAACCGATCCCCCGATTTGGCTTGCGGCGCCGCTAAGAGAAGCAAATTTTATCCGATCCGGCTGAAATTTGGTACATGGTGTTAGTATATGGTCTCTAACAACCATGCAAACTTTGGTTCACATCGGTCCATAATTATATATAGCCCTCATATAAACCGATCGCCAGATTTGATCTCCGGAGTCCCTTGGAAGAGCAAAATTCACCAGATCCGGTTGAAATTTGGTACGTGGTGTTAGTATATGGTCTCTAACGACCATGCGAAAATTGGTCCATACCGGTCTTAATTATATATAACCCCCATTTAAACCTATCCCCAGATTTGACCTCCGGAGCTATTGGAGGAGCAAAATTCATCCGACCCGGTTGAAATGTGGTACGTGGTGAAATTTGGTACGTGGTGAAATTTGGTACATTGCGCTAGTATATGGCCGCTAACAACCATGCCAAAATTGGTCCATGTCGGTCTATAGTTATATATAGCCGATCCCCATAAATAATCTACCAAAATTTTATTTCTATAGACAATTTTGTCAAAACTTTATTACTATAGAAAAATTTCTCAAGATTTTATTTCTATAGAAAATTTTGTCAAAATTTTATTTCTACAAAAAATGTGGTCAAAATTTTATTACTATACAAAATTTTGTCAAAATTTTATTTCTATAGAAAATGTTGTCAAAATTTTATTTGTATAGAAAATTTTGTCGAAATTTTATTTCTATAGAAAATTTTGTCAAACTGAATTATTCACGTATTTAATCGGCCTTTTTATACCCACCACCATAGAATGGTGACGGGGTATAATAAGTTTGTCATTCCGTTTGTAACACATCGATATATCGACTTCCGACTATATAAAGTATATATTTTTGATCAGGGAGAAATTCTAAGACGATATAGCCATGTCCGTCTGTCCGTTTGTCTGGCTGTCTGTCTGTCTGTCTGTCTGTTGTAATCACGCTACAGTCTTCAATAATAAAGCAATCGTGCTGAAATTTCGCACAAACTCGTCTTTTGTCTGCAGGCAGGTCAAGTTCGAAGATGGGCTATATCGGTCCAAGTTTTGATATAGCCCCCATATAAACCGACCTCCCGATTTGGGGTCTTGGGTTTATAAAAACATTAGTTTTTATCCAATTTGCCTGAAATTGGAAATCTAGAGGTATTTTATGACCACAAAGAGGTGTGCCAAAAATGGTGAGTATCGGTCCATGTTTTGGTATAGCCCCCATATAAACCGATCTCTCGATTTGGGGTCTTGGGCTTCTAGAACCGATAGTTTCTATCCAATTCGCCTGAAATTAGAAATCTAGAGGTATTTTAGCACCATAAAGAGGTGTGCCAAAAATGGTGACTATCGGTTGATGTTTAGGTATAGCCCCCATATAGACCGATTTCCCGATTTTACTTATTGGGCTTCTAGAATCCGTAGTTATAATCCAATTTGGTTGAAATTTGAAATCTAGAGGTATTTTAGGACCATAAAGAGGTGTGCTAAAAATGGTGAGTATCGGTTCAGGGTTTGGTATATCCCCCATATAGACCGATCTCCCGATATGGGATCTTGGGCTTATAGAATCCGTAGGTTTTATCCAATTTGCCTGAAATTGGAAATCTAGAGATATTTTAGAACAATAAAGAGGTGTGCCGAAAATGGTGAGTATCGGTCCATGTATTGGTATAGCCCCCATATAGACCGATCTCCAGTTTTTACTTCTTGGGCGTCTAAAATCCGTAGTTTTTATCCAATTTGCCTGAAATGAGAAATCTTCAGGTATTTTAGGACCTTAAATATGAGAGCCGAAAATGGCGTGTATTGGTCCATGTTTTGGTTTATCTCCCAAATAGACCGATCTCCCGATTTTACTTCTTGGGCTTTTGGAAACCATAGTTTTTATCAAATTTGCATGAAATTTTAAATCTAAAAGTATTTTTGGAACATAAAGGGGTGTGTCGAAAATGGTGAATATCGGTCCATGTGCACTGATAATGAAAATTGCTTGAAACTGAATTATAGTTTCCATATTTTACTTCTGGTAATCATTTAAATAATGGGGGTAAAAATCTACAGATGTTAGATTTTATATCAAGGCGTTATTTCATTTTCATTTCATTTTCTTGCACACTTGCACACGATGTTTATGATTCCACTAAAACTCAAACAAATATGGTTCTTATAAATCCAGAATCTGATCTAGTCTTCATAGTTTCCGGTGTACTGGTTGAACTGATCTACTTGTCACCAAATCCCCCTGGAATTTTCACAGCAAACTATAATATTTGATTCATGGTGGTAGGTATTTAAGATTCGGCCCGGCCGAACTTACTGATTTATATACTTGTTTTGTTTAATATATACCCCGTATGGATTAATTTGCAATTGAGAACACGGTGTTAAGAAGTTTTAAGATACCTTGCCATCGGAAAGTGTTACCGCAACCCAAGTAATTCGATTGTGGATGACAGTCTTTAGTAAAAGTTTCTATGCAATCCATGGTGGAAGGTACATAAGATTCAGCCTGGCCGAACTTACGGCGGTATATACTTGTTTTGTTTCAAATAGGTTAGGTATAAATTATTGAAATTTTGTCGAAAAAAATGCAAAATCAAATCTATAAAAATTGCGAATTTTTGAATATATTTGAGGTTACACGTTTCAGATAAGCGTTAGAAAGCATTAAAAATCATAAAAAATTATTAAAATGTTTTATTTCTCAAACTATTACAAAATGTTTTAATTCACATCCAAAACGTTGAATTCGCATCACACCTTAAGAATTGATGCAAATTCAGGGCTGTTGAAATGGTGGACATCCGTCCTATGACAAGCCCATATTAAATTCATCGCGTCTGCGCCAATTTTGCACCACTTCCGGATCCAAAAAGAATATTTTCACTTCTTTTTTTGGCGACGCTCTTTTTTTGCTGGAAACTAATATCTCATATGGTGTTGGTTGGGTCTTAAAGAACGTAATTTTTTTCATATAAAATTACAAATCCATTTAGGATTAATATGTGTTGGTGCTCTTCAAGAAATGTCCTTTGGAAATCGACCTAGTATATTTTCTATCTCATTTAAATTACACGTGGAGCAATTCGTTTTGATGCCCATGCTAAATGTTTTGCCATCATATTAATCCTTGATATTTCATGTTGAGTTAAGTCTTCATTAAAGTATGTATGTCCAACTCCACACTCAAAAAAAGTGTACCCTCTATTTCACTAAAGCCAATTTAACTTTATTTTAGTTCATGGAATTATTATGTTTGGAGAAATTTTCCTTTACTCTAATAAGGTTTTGCGTTAAATAAATGAAATATAAAATGAGAAAAACTTATTCACAAAATAGGGCATAAAGATTTCCTAAATTGGTACTTCTCACAAAATAGTTTATTTTTTTTTAATTTTTAAATTTTACTACAAATGCGTCCATCGTGAACTTCGTATGGCACTAAAGAAATTCTTGCAATTCTGAACTCTAACGTTTTCCTTCAAACAACAAAATTTTATTTAACACGTGAAAAAAGTTAATTATGTCTAATAAATTTTCTTGAATTTTTCGAAAAATATTTACTTATTTTTATGATATCAGCGTGATGAAATAACCAAAATTTTTCTTCATGGTGGATTCACTGTTTTTCCATTGCGGGGTCCAGTCTTGAGCAAATCCATTTATATTATGCACCCAAAACTGTTACCCGCTGTAAACCTATTTCTGTTAAGGGCGAAAACAATGGCACCGAAAGAGTTTTCTTGGTAAAAATAATGAAACAATTCGTTAAAAGTACGAATATTGTCGTTAAAAGTACAAAACTTTCGTACTTTTTATGAAAAAGTTTCGTACTTGTAATGAAACAGTTTCGTATTTTATTATTGTCCCAGGGTGGGTCCCTGAGTCGATATAACCATGTCCGTCTGTCCGTCCCTCCGTCTGTTTGTGAACACATTTTTGTGATCAAAGTCTAGGTCGCAATTTAAGTCCAATCGCCTTCAAATTTGGCACATGTTCCTAATTTGGGTCAGAATAGAACCCTATTGATTTTGGAAGAAATCGGTTCAGATTTAGATATAGCTCCCATATATATCTTTCACGCGATATGCACTAGTATGGACCCAGCAGCCAGAGTTTTATACCGATTTGCTTGAAATAGTGTGCAAACATAACACTTTGTCGTATAGTCAAGTGTGCAAAATTTGATTGAAATCGGTTCAGAGTTAGATATAGCTCCCATATATATCTTTCGCCCGATATAGACTAATATGGTTGAAATTTTGCACAGGGGGTAGATTTAGCATTGTAGCTATGCGTGCCAAATTTGGTTGAAATCGATTCAGATTTAGATATGGCTCCCATATATGTCTTTCGCCCGATATGCACTTATATGGACCCAGAAGCCAGAGTTTTATCCCGATTAGCTTGAAATTTTGCACAAGGAGTACAATTGGTAGTATTGTCATGTGTGCCAAATTTGATTGAAATCGGTTCAGATTTAGATATAGCTCCCATATATATGTTTTTCTGATTTCGTCAAAAATGGTCAAAATACCAACATTTTTATACCCTGCGCCACACTGTGAAAAAGGGTATTATAAGTTAGTGCATATGTTTGCAACACCCAGAAGGAGACGAGATAGACACATGGTGTCTTTGGCACAAATGCTCAGGGTGGGCTCGTGAGTCGATATAGCCATGTCCGTCTGTCCGTGAACACATTTTTGTAATCAAAGTCTAGGTCGCAGTTTTAGTCCAATCGACTTCAAATTTGGCACAAGTATGTGTTTTGGCTCAGAATAGATCCCTATTGATTTTGAAAGAAATCGGTTCAGATTTAGATATAGCTCCCATATATATCTTTCGCCCGATATGGACTAATACGGTCCCAGATGCCAGAGTTTTACCCCAATTTTGTTGAAATTTTGCACTAGGAGTGCAATTAGAAGTGTAGTCAAGTGTGCCAAATTTTATTGAAATCGGTTCAATATATAGCTTTCGCCCGATTTACACTCATATCACCACAGAGGCCAATTTTTTTCTCAGATTTAGTTGAAATTTTGCACAGGGAGTAGAATTAGCATTGTAGCTATGCGTGCCAAATTTGGTTTCAATCGGTTCAGATTTAGATATATCTCCCATATATAGCTTTCGCCCGATTTACACTCATATGACCACAGAGGCCAATTTTTAACTCCGATTTAGTTGAAATTTTGCACAGGGCGTAGAATTAGCATTGTTGCTATGCGTGCCAAATTTGGTTGAAATCGGTTTAGATTTAGATATATCTCCCTTATATAGCTTTCGCCCGATTTACACTCATATGACCACAGAGGCCAATTTTTAATTCCGATTTAGTTGAAATTTTGCACAGGGCGTAGAATTAGCATTGTTGCTATGCGTGCCAAATTTGGTTGAAATCGGTTCAGATTTAGATATAGCTCCCATATAAAGGGTGATTCTTTTGAGGTTAGGATTTTCATGCATTAGTATTTGACAGATCATGTGGGATTTCAGACATGGTGTCAAAGAGAAAGATGCTCAGTATGCTTTGACATTTCATCATGAATAGACTTACTAACGAGCCACAACGTCGAATTTTCAGTGAATGGGCCCTAGAAAAGTTGGCAGAAAATCCGCTTTTTTATCGACAAATTTTGTTCAGCGATGAGGCTCATTTCTGGTTGAATGGCTACGTAAATAAGCAAAATTGCCGCATTTGGAGTGAAGAGCAACCAGAAGCCGTTCAAGAACTGCCCATGCATCCCGAAAAATTCACTGTTTGGTGTGGTTTGTACGCTGGTGGAATCATTGGACCGTATTTTTTCAAAGATGCTGTTGGACGCAACGTTACGGTGAATGGCGATCGCTATCGTTCGATGCTAACAAACTTTTTGTTGCCAAAAATGGAAGAACTGAACTTGGTTGACATGTGGTTTCAACAAGATGGCGCTACATGCCACACAGCTCGCGATTCTATGGCCATTTTGAGGGAAAACTTCGGAGAACAATTCATCTCAAGAAATGGACCGGTAAGTTGGCCACCAAGATCATGCGATTTGACGCCTTTAGACTATTTTTTGTGGGGCTACGTCAAGTCTAAAGTCTACAGAAATAAGCCAGCAACTATTCCAGCTTTGGAAGACAACATTTCCGAAGAAATTCGGGCTATTCCGGCCGAAATGCTCGAAAAAGTTGCCCAAAATTGGACTTTCCGAATGGACCACCTAAGACGCAGCCGCGGTCAACATTTAAATGAAATTATCTTCAAAAAGTAAATGTCATGGACCAATCTAACGTTTCAAATAAAGAACCGATGAGATTTTGCAAATTTTATGCGTTTTTTTTTTTAAAAAGTTATCAAGCTCTTAACAAATCACCCTTTATATGTTTTTCTGATTTCGACAAAAATGGTCAAAATACCAACATTTTCCTTGCTAAATCGCCACTGCATAGTCGCAAAGTTGTAAAAATGACTCTAATAATCCTAAACTTCTAATACATACATATCGAGCGATAAATCATAAATAAACTTTTGCGAAGTTTCCTTAAAATTGCTTCAGATTTAAATGTTTCGCATATTTTTTTACTAACATTGTGTTCCACCCTAGTGCATTAGCCGACTTAAAGTTTGAGTCTATAGATTTTGTAGAAGTCTATCAAATTCTGTCCAGATCGAGTGATATTTAAATGTATGTATTTGGGACAAACCTTTCTATATAGTCCCCAACACATTTGACGGATGTGATATGGTATCGAAAATTTAGATCTACAAAGTGGTGTAGGGTATAATATAGTCGGCCCCGCCCGACTTTAGACTTTCCTTACTTGTTTTTATTTCAGTTACACTATTGCAACAACAAATTGAAATCTTTTTTATTTTCGTACTTTTTATGAAGATTTTTTTTTAGCGCAGAATGTTTCGTAAAAAATTCATTATTTCGTAAAAAACTTCTTCACAAAAATCACGAGGAAAATGTAGTTAAAAGTACAAACTTTTCACGAAGAAAAGTTAATGTAGAATATAAAATCAATGAAAATTTCGTTGTTTTAATGAAGATATCTTTGTAAAATTAACGAAGAGAATTATTTCGGTGTGTTGAGGCTTACCAAATTATAAAACAATTCGCAAAAAGTGCCTTTTGCGACATACATTTACGACGGCATAATACACTGAAAAAAACGTAACTCATAATTTAAGAAAATTTTTGAACTTCAATTTAGATAATCGTACTTCTACCCAGTTAGTTCAAATTGCAAGAATTTTATGAAAATCTCGTAATAATTATTATTTTGAAATTGCTTGCAGTTCATGCGAATACTTAAACTTAAGATTCCGCGTTACTATATAATCTTGATTTTCATACATTTTTCAACAGCTGATACATTATTTCAAGTTCTCCAAATTTATTTAGGTTCTTTTTTGTTAAATTAAATATAAAATGTCACCTTTCCACCACCATATGATGAATTCAAAGACATCTCTTGACTAAATACGAAATGACCTTTCCGTTACCAAATGTATAAACAATTGATTTTTGTTTTTACATTCCCATTCTCAAGACACGAAATTACTTTGTAATTTTATTCTTATGAAGTCATATTGTTTGTTTGCAATATAATATCATAAAATTCTTTATATAAGAGTTTTCTCGATTTTTCTCAAGTTTAATCGATTTTTCATTGTATTTCTGATGAATTGAATTTTATTAAAAACTTGTGCTTAATTTAATATTTACATAGAATTTATTCATTATCCAATTCTTATGAAGTCACCTTAATTTGTTGCAATAAAATTTCTTTAGATTTCTTCACATCAGTTTTCTTTCCTCTTTGAATGATTAACTTTAAACTTTCATTTGTATTTTTCGTCCTTTTTCATCCTTCACTCACATTGTGGTAAAGATTTTCTGTTTTGGCTTAAATGATGGAAATTATGAAGGTACATTTACACAAAAACCACATGTCCCATTTTCTCTTATTTATTGAGGCACTTATGCACTTATGGCACTCATACCACAAGAGTCGACCTTAATAGCTCAAGAAGGAAAACCTACCGTCATGTTGATGTGGTTTTTGTCATTCACCTTCCTTTTCTTGTTTTGCAGAGACTTCAGATGCAGGTGCATGGATATAAGAAAGTTTTATGGATATGAACTGTAATGCAGAGCAAATCTTCAAAGAAAAAATCTTTTGATTACGATGATATCATCATCATATCTCATTGTGTAGAGAAATAATTGTTCAGTTTTGTTGATGAGTTGAAATGATTGAAACTTTTAAATTTTATACATTGACGAAAACACAATAAAAATATCTGGATAGAACGTGTAAACCAAAACTTATACGAATATCTCTAATAGTTCGCGGGATATGGGCCTTACAATTTATTTTTTTACTAAAGTTTTACAAAATGGGGTCAGTATTTTGAATTTAGAAACCCCTTTTTCCTAAACTGCATTCCTTACAAAATTCTACACGCAGAGAAGGAATATGATCACCTCAAACATGTTTCAAGAGCAAAATGTTATTTTTGTATGGTGACCATGTAACATGTTTGTCACTAAAATGTTATTTTCTCGTCAAATATAACCTGCTTTCCCAAATCAGATATATGATTTCCGAGAAAATAACATGGTTGCGAAAAACATGTTACATGGTCACCGCCCAAAAATAACATATTGCTCTTAAAACATGTTTGAGGTAATCATATTCCTTCTCTGGGTGTACGAAAAATGTGTTTTAGAATAAAAGTTGTAGACTCTAAATTTTTCTCTGGCATTTTCTCAATATTTTTTTGCTTGTTTCTTATATAACACCAAATAAGGATACATTTAAGGTTTTATATCGGCCATTTTGGTCAAGTATCCAGCAAAAAATTTAGAAGTTCTTCCAAAGGCACAACTTTAAAAGCACTTCCAGAAGATGCACTCCCAATGATGTTCCTTATTTTAACTACCCAAAAAGTTGTTTTAATTCAATTTTTTATAACTTGGTTTTTTCATACTTTTAATGGGTAATTTTAACTTCAAATACGTTACGAACAGAGTAAGAATTCCTAAAATGTTACAAATCCTTCAAATTTTGTCGACAAAAATGCTAAATCCAATCTGAAAAAATTGTGCATTTTAGAAAATATTTGAGGTCAAACATTTCCGACAAGCGTTGGAATGCATTAAAAATTTTAAAAATTATTTACTTGACAAAATGTCACAGAATTTTTTAATTTACATCCAAAACATTGACTTCGAATCATAGCTAAAGAAGTGATGCACATTCAGTGCAACGGCTGTTGAAATGGAGGACTTCCATCCTATGACAAGCCCATGTTAAATTCATCGCTTCTGCGTCAATTTTCCACCACTTCCGGATACAAAAAGAACATTTTCATTACTTTTTTGGCGACGCTTTTTATGTTCTAAAAAATTCTCAAATTGCAAAGAGCCGATTTGTTTTCCAAAAATCCTCAAATGCCCACTAACAAAATATAAAATCCATCATCCTACCGGTAAAGAGAAATGGGCAAATTTTAACCTGAAATCAAAAACAACAATAATTTTTTTTCTATAGAAAATTTTGTCAACATTTTATTTCTATAGGAAATTTTGTCAACATTTTATTTCTATAGAAAATTTTGTCAAAATTTTATTTCTATAGAAAATGTTGTCAAGTTTTACTTCAATAGAAAATGTTGTCAAAATTTTATTTCTATAGAAAATTTTGTCAAATTTTATTTCTATAGAAAATTTTGTGAAAATTCTATTTCTGCAGAAAATTTAGTCAAAATTTTATTTCTATAAAAAATTTTGTCAAATTTTATTTCTATAGAAAATTTTGTCAAATTTTTTTTCTATAGAAAATTTAGTCGAAATTTTATTTCTATAGAAAATTTTGTCAAAATTTTATTTCTATAGAAAATTTTGTCAAAACTTTATTGCCATAGAAAATTTTGTCAAAATTTTATTTCTTTAGAAAATTTTGCCAAAATTTTATTTCTGTAGAAAATTTTGTCAAAATTTTATTTCTATAGAAAAATTTGTCAAAACTTTATTGCTATAGAACATTTTATCAAAATGTTATTTCTATAGAAAATTTTGTCGAAATTTTATTTCTGTAGAAAATTTTGTCAACATTTTATTTCTACAGAAAATTTTGTCAAAACTTTATTTCTAAAGAAAATTTTGTCACATTTTATTTCTATAGAAAATCTTGTCAACATTTTACTTCTATAGACAATTTCGTCAAAATTTTATTTTTATAGAAAATTTTGTCAAAACTTTATTGCCATAGAAAATTTTGTCAAAATTTTATTTCTATAGAAAATTTTGCCGAAATTTTATTTCTGTAGAAAATTTTGTCAAAATTTTATTTCTATAGAAAATTTTGTCAAAACTTTATTGCTATAGAAAATTTTATCAAAAATTTATTTCTATAGAAAATTTTGTTAAAATTTTATTTCTGTAGAAAATTTTGTCAAAACTTTATTTCTAAAGAAAATTTTGTCACATTTTATTTCTATAGAAAATCTTGTCAACATGTTACTTCTATAGAAAATTTCGTCAAAATTTTATTTTTATAGAAAATTTTGCAAAAATTTTATTTCTATAGAAAATTTTGTCAAAATATTTTTTCTAAAGAAAATTTTGTCACATTTTATTTCTATAGCAAATTTTGTCAAAATTTTATTTCTATAGAAAATTTGTCAAATTTTATTTCTATAGAAAATTTTATTTCTAAAGAAAATTTTGTCAAATTTTATTTCTATAGAAAATTTTGTCAAATTTTATTTCTATAGAAAATTTTGTCAAAATTTTTTTCTATAGAAAATTTTGTCAAAATTTTATTTCTATAGAAAATCTTGTCAATATTTTACTTCTATAGAAAAAAAAATTCGTCAAAAAAAATTTTTTTCTATACAAAATTTTGTCAAAATTTTATTTCAAGAGAAAATTTTGTCAAAATTTTATTTCTATAGAAAATTTTGTCAAAATTTTATTTCTAGAGAAAATTTTGTCAAAATTTTATTTCTACAGAAAATTTTGTCAAAAATTTTAATTCTATAGAAAATTTTGTCAAAATTTTATTTCTATAGAAAATTTTGTCAAATGTTTATTTCTATAAAAAATTTTGTCAAAATTTTATTTCTGTAGAAAATTTGTCAAATTTTATTTCTGTAGAAAATTTTGTGAAAATTTTATTTCCATAGAAAATTTTATTCCTGTAGAAAATGCTGTCAAAATTTTATTTCTATAGAAAATTTTGTTAAAATTTTATTTCTATAGAAAATTTTGTCAAAATTTTATTTCTAAGAAAATTTTGTCAAAATTTTATTTCTATAGAAAATTTTGTCAACATTTCACTTCTGTAGAAAATTTTGTCAACATTTTATTTCTATAGAACATTTTGTCAACATTTTATTTCTATAGAAAATTTTGTCAAAATTTTATTTCTACAGAAAATTTTGTTAAAATTTTATTTCTATAGAAAATTTTGTTAAAATTTTATTTCTATAGAAAATTTTGTTAAAATTTTATTTCTATAGAAAATTTTGTCAAAATTTTATTTCTATAGAAAATCTTGTCAACATTTTATTTCTGTAGAAAATTTTGTCAACATTTTATTTCTATAGAAAATTTTGTCAAAATTTTACTTCTATAGAAAATTTTGTCAAAATTTTATTTCTATAGAAAATGTTGTCAAAACTTTATTGCTATAGAAAATTTTATCAAAATTTGATTTCTATAGAAAATTTTGTCAAAATTTTATTTCTGTAGAAAATTTGTCAAATTTTATTTCTGTAGAAAATTTTGTGAAAATTTTATTTTTATAGAAAATTTTATTCCTGTAGAAAATGTTGTCAAAATTTTATTTCTATAGAAAATTTTGTTAAAATTTTATTTCTATAGAAAATTTTGTCAAAATTTTATTTCTAAGAAAATTTTGTCAAAATTTTATTTCTATAGAAAATTTTGTCAACATTTCACTTCTGTAGAAAATTTTGTCAACATTTTATTTCTATAGAACATTTTGTCAACATTTTATTTCTATAGAAAATTTTGTCAAAATTTTATTTCTACAGAAAATTTTGTTAAAATTTTATTTCTATAGAAAATTTTGTTAAAATTTTATTTCTATAGAAAATTTTGTTAAAATTTTATTTCTATAGAAAATTTTGTCAAAATTTTATTTCTATAGAAAATCTTGTCAACATTTTATTTCTGTAGAAAATTTTGTCAACATTTTATTTCTATAGAAAATTTTGTCAAAATTTTACTTCTATAGAAAATTTTGTCAAAATTTTATTTCTATAGAAAATGTTGTCAAAACTTTATTGCTATAGAAAATTTTATCAAAATTTGATTTCTATAGAAAGTTTTGTCGAAATTTTATTTCTGTAGAAAAATTTGTCAAAATTTTATTTCTACAGAAAATTTTGTCAAACTTTATTTCTAAAGAAAATTTTGTCACATTTTATTTCTATAGAAAATCTTGGCAACATTTTACTTCTATAGAAAATTTCATCAAAATTTTATTTTTATAGAAAATTTTGTCAAAAATTTTAATTCTATAGAAAATTTTGTCAAAATTTTATTTCTATAGAAAATTTTGTCAAATGTTTATTTCTATAAAAAATTTTGTCAAAATTTTATTTCTGTAGAAAATTTGTCAAATTTTATTTCTGTAGAAAATTTTGTGAAAATTTTATTTCCATAGAAAATTTTATTCCTGTAGAAAATGTTGTCAAAATTTTATTTCTATAGAAAATTTTGTTAAAATTTTATTTCTATAGAAAATTTTGTCAAAATTTTATTTCTAAGAAAATTTTGTCAAAATTTTATTTCTATAGAAAATTTTGTCAACATTTCACTTCTGTAGAAAATTTTGTCAACATTTTATTTCTATAGAACATTTTGTCAACATTTTATTTCTATAGAAAATTTTGTCAAAATTTTATTTCTACAGAAAATTTTGTTAAAATTTTATTTCTATAGAAAATTTTGTTAAAATTTTATTTCTATAGAAAATTTTGTTAAAATTTTATTTCTATAGAAAATTTTGTCAAAATTTTATTTCTATAGAAAATCTTGTCAACATTTTATTTCTGTAGAAAATTTTGTCAACATTTTATTTCTATAGAAAATTTTGTCAAAATTTTACTTCTATAGAAAATTTTGTCAAAATTTTATTTCTATAGAAAATGTTGTCAAAACTTTATTGCTATAGAAAATTTTATCAAAATTTGATTTCTATAGAAAGTTTTGTCGAAATTTTATTTCTGTAGAAAAATTTGTCAAAATTTTATTTCTACAGAAAATTTTGTCAAAACTTTATTTCTAAAGAAAATTTTGTCACATTTTATTTCTATAGAAAATCTTGGCAACATTTTACTTCTATAGAAAATTTCATCAAAATTTTATTTTTATAGAAAATTTTGCCAAAATTTTATTTCAAGAGAAAATTTTGTCAAAATTTTATTTCTATAGAAAAGTTTGTCAAAATTTTATTTCTATAGAAAATTTTGTCAAATTTTACTTCAATAGAAAATGTTGTCGAAATTGTATTTATATAGAAAATTTTGTCAAATTTTATTTCTATAGAAAATTTTGTGAAAATTTTATTTCTGTAGAAAATTTAGTCAAAATTTTATTTCTATAGAAAATTTTGTCAAATTTTATTTCTATAGAAAATTTTGTCAAAACTTTATTGCCATAGAAAATTTTGTCAAAATTGTATTTCTATAGAAAATTTTGCCGAAATTTTATTTCTGTAGAAAATTTTGTCAAAATTTTATTTCTATAGAAAATTTTGTCAAAACTTTATTGCCATAGAAAATTTTGTCAAAATTTTATTTCTATAGAAAATTTTGCCGAAATTTTATTTCTGTAGAAAATTTTGTCAAAATTTTATTTCTATAGAAAATTTTGTCAAAACTTTATTGCTAAAGAAAATTTTGTCACATTTTATTTCTATAGAAAATCTTGTCAACATTTTACTTCTATAGAAAATTTCGTCAAAATTTTATTTTTTGTCAAAATATTTTTTCTAAAGAAAATTTTGTCACATTTTATTTCTATAGAAAATTTTGTCAAAATTTTATTTCTGTAGAAAATTTGTCAAATTTTATTTCTGTAGAAAATTTTATTTCTAAAGAAAATTTTGTCAAATTTTATTTCTATAGAAAATTTTGTCAAATTTTATTTCTATAGAAAATTTTGTCAATATTTTACTTCTATAGAAAAAAAAATTCGTCAAAAAATTTTTTTTCTATAGAAAATTTTGTCAAAATTTTATTTCAAGAGAAAATTTTGTCAAAATTTTATTTCTATAGAAAATTTTGTCAAAATTTTATTTCTAGAGAAAATTTTGTCAAAATTTTATTTCTACAGAAAATTTTGTCAAAAATTTTATTTCTATAGAAAATTTTGTCAAAATTTTATTTCTATAGAAAATGTTGTCAAAATTTTATTTCTATAGAAAATTTTGTCGAAATTTTATTTCTAAAGAAAATTTTATCAAAATCTATGGCAACCATGCTCACCACTACCGTATACAATCAAAATAAATTTTAGGTGTTAGTCCTCACTGGTAAAAAAATCTCTGTTATAGCATTGAAATTGAGTCAACGAAAGAAATTTGTAAATTTGTACTTAACTATTTGCATTTTAATATATTTAAATTTATATTTTGTCCCATCCTATTAATTTGTGTTTCAATTCAGTTTGCAACACAAATAGATATTTGTAGGTTCTGTAACTTATAAATTCAATTAACATGTCAAAATATTTAATACAAAGACATGTTACTTGTGCTACATTGTGTGGACATAGCCGGAGAATTCTATGGCTATTCACATTTTGAAATGCATTGAATACAAAATTTTGGAATCAACTTACATATTCATTTACTTATAACACACTAATAATTACTACATATATTTAATTTAAGAATTTTCTATCATTTCTTTTCAGGTAAGTTGGCAATATTCAATTACGTAATACTACACTTAAAAAAAAAACTTGCAGTGGTTTAAAAAAATCGGAGTCAAATATGCTGCTTCTTTGAAATAAGTCAATCAAACAACTTGTTCTCTACATGAAGAAAAAAACTGCCTTATTACAAAGACATTCGACCGTAACCGAAGGACGACAATTTCAAATATTTGTGCACAGAAAAAAAATCAATTGTAAAACTGATGCTAAAATTAACTTACATTCATTGCAAAATAATGTATTTTGATTTAGTTTATTTTTATAACTTTGTAAGAAATTTTCCCCAACCCAACGAATTTTTCTTTATTCGAAGTGTGTCAATTGTGACAAATTTAGTTGAAATCGTTTCAGATTTAGATATAGCTCCCATATATATTTTTCGTCAGATTTAGACTCATATGACCACAGAGGCCAAAGATTACTAACGATTTGCGTGAAATTTCGCTCAGGGAGTAGAATTGATATTCTACTAATACTTGCTAAATTTGGTTGAAATCGGTTCAGATTTAGACATAGCCCCCATATATATCTTTCGCCCGATTTAGATTCATATTACTACCGGAGACCAAATTTTCATTTCGATTTACTTGAAATCTTGCCCTGAGAGTTGAATTAAGATTTTAGCATTTGTACCAAATGTAATTCAAATTGGTTAAGATTTGTATATAGCTCCCATGTACACAATCCTGATTTAGGGAAATATTGTAGACTGAAAAAAATATTTACGTGATATTAAATATTACGCAACCTAAATTTTAGGATGCGAAATTTACAAAATATTAAGGACAAATTTCTTCAAAATAATGAAATTTTAATTAAAATAAAGTTTATAATCTTTGCTTCAAAAATTTTTTACGTTGAATTGAGGACACAAATTTTGTAAATTTGTGTCCCTCCGTTAAAGTCGCATGTCTTTGAACTAAGGCTAACTTGCCTTAAAGTAAAGAAACACATTTTTGATTTAAAGAAATTGTCCTTAAATTAACAGAAATGTTGAAACTTTAAATTTAAGATAAAAACGCTTCAAATATAGGCTAAGACTTATTTTGAGGATTTTGGTTTAAAGTTTTTTGAATTAAGAAAATATTGTTTACTTTGAAGTATCCGTTATCATTTGGATTTTTGAACTGGCATTTGTTTGTACGTGAGAACCTTTATTAATAAACCTCGCAAAGGGAATGAAAATTTGATAAATGAGATCTGTATCCTAATTTTAATTTTATTGGTCCTCGATTTAAAATGTTTTTTTTTTTTTTTTTTATTTTAAAGAAGCCGAATCTTTGGCTGGAAATCAATACCAAAATCCTTAAGGGAAGGTTAAAATCTTTGGATCCTAGTAAGCTTTTTTTGAGTGTAGAAAATTTCATATTTTATACCCATTTCAACGGAATTTTATTGCAATTGATTTTATTTTACAATGAAAAAAGATTTAACATTCTATCTAACTGTGTCGAATTTTATCCAAATCGGTTCATATTTAGAACAAGTGAGTAAAGTAAAAAAGTCGGGAAGGTCGACTATATCATACCCTAGGTTAGGTTAGGTTATGTGGCAGCCTGATGTATAAGGCTCACTTAGACTATTCAGTCCATTGTGATACCACAGTGGTGAACTTCTCTCTTATCACTGAGTGCTGCCCGATTCCATGTTAAGCTCAATGACAAGGGACCTCCTTTTTATAGCCGAGTCCGATCGGCGTTCCACCTTGCAGTGAAACCACTTAGAGAAGTTTTGAAACCCTCAGAAATGTCACCAGCATTACTGAGGTGGGAGAATCGACCGCTGAAAAAACTTTTTGGTGTTCGGTCGTAGCAGGAATCGAACCCACGACCTTGTGTAAGCAAGGCGGGTATGCTAACCATTGCACCACGGTGGCTCCCATATATCATACCCTAAACCAACCCTACTGAATTAGTAAACATTGTTTATGGGGTATCAGGTTCGTGGAAAACCCGCATTTCCATATGTATGAATATTAAGGGGTACATGGGATGGGCGTTTTATCACAACCTGAACAGAAATGTCTCATATTAGGAGCTATAGTTGATTCTGAACCTACAGAGTTAGTATGCCTCTAATATTGAGTCCATTATTACACTGTTAGAAAAATATGTTTTTCATATGTTCCGATATTAACAAAATGTGTTTCGGGCACAATTTTAAAACACAATATATTTAAGTGCAAACATGTAATGTTCGTAAACTAACAGTAAATGTTTGGGACATCTATACTAATATGTTAGCATTTGGCCATAATACTCTTATTTATTAACCAATGTTACTCAAATTTCAAATGTACTAGCCGATCGTATTTATACCTACTTGTAGCTCTTACATAAGAATAATGCTCGATTTTTACAAATTTGGATTATTACCCACACTAATTGAACGATTTTCTTTTTTTATACCCTAAACCACATAGTGGTCAGGGTATAATATGTTTGATCGGCCAAAAAATGTGCCTACCAGAAATATTGATTTTAGACCATAAAATATATACCGATCGACTCAGAATCACATCCTGAGTCGATCTAGCGCTTGGTGTCCGTCCGTCCGTCTGTCCATGTATTTGTTGTTCACAGGATTCCGGTCGCAATTATTAACCGATTTTAATGAAATTTGGTACAGGGCACAAGGACGAACGCTATTGAATTTGGAAGAAATCGGATCAAATTTAGATATAGCTCCCATATATATCTATCGCCCGATTTCGACCAACGGGGTTACGTTGCTCTTTTTTACAAACGGCACGTCACCAAATTTGGCAAAAAATAATCTTTTTCATCGCCCTTCAAGTCTGCAAAATTTCATCAAAATCGGTTCAAATTGAGATATAGCTCCCATATATATGTATAGCCCGATTTTCCAAAATTTGACCATAGTACCCTTATTTATGAACCGATCTTACTCAAAGTTGGCAAGATCCAGTCCTCTACAGTACTAACGGTATGTGCGAAATTTCATCGAAATCGGTTTAGATGTAGTATAGCTCCCATATATGTATCGCCCGATTTTGAAAAATTTTGTTATTATGTTTGACCATAGAGGCCTCATTTCTTAACCCTTTCGACCCCGAATTTTTATAGGTATCGCTAAATTTTTTTTTTACTTTTAATCATGTTGAAGTCATTTAAGAAGCGTCTAGCCAAAATTTCGGGTCGGCAACGCCCATTCGTTTAGGCGGTAGAGAATGTTGCCTGTGGGCAACTTTGGGCAATTGTGACTACAAAATAGTTTGTTTTGTAATGATAGACGTATTACGTTTTATTGGATTTTTGTTAAGTTTTTTGTTATTTTACAGTAAATATATACTTAGATGCGCGCGTGAGTGGAATTTCAATCACGCTTAAACACATTCACGAAGAAATATTTGTACTCACGCACGCCATGTGGGTAGGAATTCGCGGTCATACTCGCGCATGATCACACATGAACAACGTTTATGTCTCACGCTTTCGCACGATTCACGACAATTTTCGTAATTCACGACAAATCTCGTGAGTCACGAATATTTTCGGAACACGACAACTTTCGTGGCTCAATAAAATTCTGGTAATTAACGAAATTTCTCGTGACTCACGCTATTGAAATCTTAAGCGTGATTAAATAAGTAAGGGTGATTAAAATCGGTGAGCTTGAATTTAATCGTGAACGTGAATTTGTTCGTGATTGTGACTTTTTGTGTCTGTTTTACCATAAGTGTGAATTTTATCGTGAACATGAATTTTATCGTTAACGTGAATATTATCTTGAGCGTGAGTTGGATCGTGAGGGTGGGTTGGATCGTGAAAGTAAATTTTTATCGGGAGCGTGATTTCGGAGAAAGTTTACTCACCCACAATCACGAACACAATTTGATTTTTACTCACGCTCACGCGCCACACATTTTTCTTGTGTGCCCAAAAAACCGTTCACGCATATTCACGAGATTTCGTTTAAATTTCATTCACGGCTTCGCGTGAATCACGCGTGACTCACGAACATGTTTTGTTTTTTTTTTTTTTGTTTTTAACCCATGTCAATTTAACTGTAAAAAACCAAAGTATTATAAAGTATGTTGCCAAGAAGTGGCTTCCTCCCTTTTTACGATTCCTTCCGAATTCCCCACTGCACTGCAGATATGTTTTCCACATCATCGCCGCATTTCTCGTCACTGGGACATCCCAATTGAAGTTCAAAATTTTTTCAAAATCATTGTTTTTCAAACCTTTTTTCTCCAGGCCTTATGTTAAAAAATATGTAATTTTACTACCACAATTGCCCAAAGTTGCCCACAGGCAACTTTTCAATTTTAAAAATTTCTCATCTGTTGTTTTTTTGCAATTCTAAGATTTGACTTCCAGAAATATTTTATTTGACATGTACTACAATAGATTTAATAAAAACTTTCAACATTTTAGTTGTAATTTTTGAAAAAAGTCACATGTTTAAAAACCTCTTTTTAAATTCGCAAATATTTTTTTCTTGAGGTACGTGCGTATTAATGAAAAATTTTTTGCTAATTGACAACCAAATTAGCTGATTTTTCATTCAACTTGAAGAAAACACTTGTAGCTTTTCGATACCGTTACAGTTTTATGAACAAAAACAACACTGACAGTGAGTCTCAAAACACATAAAGTTGCCCACAGGCAACTTTAGGGTCGAAAGGGTTAACTGATTTTACTCAAATTTTGCACAAGGTAACCTTTTGTTGTATTAATCAAACCCGCAAATTGGTTCAGATTTACATATAGCTTCCACATATATGCATCGCTCGATTTTCCCAAAGTTGGCCATAATACAATGTAGGGACATTTTCACTCAACATAATTTGTAATATGAGCTATAGTCAGATTGAGACAAAGCACCCATAAACATGTACCCTTTAATTTTCTTAAATATGCAACTGCGGTTTATCTCCCAGACCTATATCAACGTTACCCCACAAATGCTTATGATTACTAATTCAGTAAGGGTGGTTTAGGGTATGATATAGTCGGCCCCGCCCGACTTTCTACTTTAAGGTGGGTATTAAGTTCGAGTTTAGCCGCTAAAATCGTCATTTTTTCACGATTACTTTTCTTTAATAATTCATTTTAAGGAATACAAATTTTGTGACAATTTGCTTTGGGATATTCGTATAATTTCATGCATTTTTCTTACTGATTTAGTTTTCACTTTAGCGATTTTAGCGGCTAAAATCGAACTTAATACTCACCTTTATATATGAAACCCCAAGAAAGTGACCATCGGGGATAGGTTCGTATGTCGTTTTTAAAACTCCACACTAATTTCTTTACTTAATTTATTGTGTGTTTTAGACGGACTAGAATAAGGCATGGAATTTTACTAATACTGTTTTCTTCGCTGGGTATAAGAATTTACTACTGAAAAAGAAAATTTTATTCACTGATAACAAAGCATTCATAAAAATAAACACTATATGAACTAAAACCAAGTTTCCTCAAATTTAATAAAATTTCTTATAAAACAATCATTCTGACTTCCTTTATTATAGAAAGCTTATCATACGAATAACACTTGGCATAGAAAAATATTTTAGTTCATTCGTACTAAGTAGTATTGAATCCTTTTAAAACTTAAGGAGACACACTTGTTATAATATAGGAAATTTTCCTATATTTCTTTTATCTACCTGTAATCGATACCTGTCGTCGATGTCATCGATATGTTTGCGCGTGGGTTGTTTTTATACCCACCACCATAGAATGGTGACGGGGGTATAATAAGTTTGTCATTCCGTTTGTAACACATCGAAATATCGATTTCCGACTATATAAAGTATATATATTCTTGATCAGGGAGAAATTCTAAGACGATATAACGATGTCCGTCTGTCTGTTGTAATCACGCTACAGTCTTCAATAATGAAGCAATCGTTCGAAAATGGGCTATATCGGTCCAGGTTTTGATATAGTCCCCATATAAACCGACCTCCCGATTTGGGGTCTTGGGCTTATAGAAATCGTAGTTTTTATCCAATTTGCCTGAAATTTGAAATCTAGAGGTATTTTATGACCATAAAGAGGTGTGCCAAAAATGGTGAGTATCGGTCCATGTTTTGGTATAGGCTCCATATAGACCGATCTCCCGATTTTACTTCTTGGGCTTATAGAAACCGCAGTTTTTATTCAATTTACCTGAAATTGAAAATCTAGACGTATTGTAGGACCACAAATACGCGTGCCAAAAATTGTGAGTATCGGTCCATATTTTGGTATAGCCCCCATATAGACCGATCTCCCGATTTTACTTCTTGGGCTTATAGAAACCGCAGTTTTTATTCAATTTACCTGAAATTGGAAATCTAAAAGTATTGTAGGACCACAAATACGTGTGCCAAAAATTGTGAGTATCGGCCCATGTTTTGGTATGGTCCCCATATAAAACGACCTCCCGATTTGGGGTCTTGGGCTTTTTATCCAATTTGGGCTTTTTATCCAATTTGTCTGAAATTAGAAATCTAGAGGTATTTTAGGGCCATAAAGAGGTGTGCCGAAGATGGTGAGTATCGGTCCATATTTTGGTATAGCCTCCATATAGACCGATTTCCCGATTTTACTTCTTGGGCTTCTAGAATCCGTACTTTATATACAATTTGCCTGAAATTGGAAATTTATAGGTATTTTAGGACCATAAAGAGGTGTGCCGAAAATGGTGAGTATCGGTCCATGTTTTGGTGTAACCCCCATATAGACCGATATCCCGATTTTACTTCTTGGGCTTCTAGATTCTGAAATTTTTATCCAATTTGTCTGAAATTGGAAATCTAGAGGTATTTTCGGGCCTTAAAGAAGTGTGCCGAAAACGGTGAGTATCGGTCCATATTTTAGTATAGCCCCCATAAGAACGATCTCCTAATTTAACTCCTTGGGTTTCTAGAAACCGTAGTTTTTATCCGATTTGCCTGATATTGTAAATATTCTGGTATTTTAGACTCAAAAAACGTGTATCGGATTAAGTTTTTATCGGTCCATTTAGTAATGCCTCCATATAGACCGACTTCACTACTTGAGGGTGTAGAAGGCGCACTGATCATGAAAATTGCTTGAAACTTAATGTAAAATTTCCAGATTTTACTTCTACAGATTTAAGATTTCAAATCAAGACGTTATTTTATAATCATCTTGCACACTTACAAGAGATGTTAATGATTCCTCTAAAACTCAAACAAAACTAGTTCTTATAAATCCAGAATCTGATATAGTCCTCATAGGTGAAATCTTTAAATTTATTTTCGGGAAGTGTCCCCATGTCCTTAAGCCCTCCTGAAATTTCAAAGGAAACCCTAATATTTGGTTCATGGTGGTGGGTATTTAAGGTTCGGCCCGGCCGAACTTACTGCTGTATATACTTGTTTTATTTGGAATCGCGTTGCTATGGTATACGGAGTGATTGTTAAAAATAATAGTAATAAAATAATAAAATAATATAATAAATAACAAATAAAATATATAAAATATTTTTTATTTTAAATTAGTAAGAAAAAATTATGTTCTTGATGGTGTATAAAGAAAGAAACCAGAATAACAACCCCTTCATTCGTCTTCATTTTGGAATCTTCAATTAACAGGTAACATTCAGTGACGCTAACCTTTTGGGAAAAAAATTGTTTTATGATTTTTTATATTTGTAGGTATTGGAATTGTAAAAGGAGGACAAAATCGTTACGCAACAACTTGTTAAAAGTAAAAGGTACACGAAGAAGAAAAAATGCGTTTACAGCTGATGGCATTACATGGAAATTGGAAATAGTGGAATAATAAACTAATATTTCAAGGCCAGTCGATGCTGTTGATTCTTAATAAATATATTTAATATATTAGTAAAACGTGTATTTTTTTTAGAAAAAATTGCCTATATAAATAAATAAAATTGTATTTAAAAACGAAGGTAAGCAGTTCTAAGTTTGAAGTAAAAATGTTTACCACAAATATGTAAGATTTGTCCCAATGAGTGAAAAAGGTTCAATAAAATCATTCCATATATATATATGGAATGATTTGATATGTATGAATTCAATTCAGTTAATTTTTTCATTCTGTAGTATAAGGGTACATAAATATAGGAAAATGTTAACTAATATATGGAATGCATTCTACCTAATTTCAACGAAAATAACATCACAATCCTGCGTACAACAAATACATGGACGGACGGACACCAAGGGCTAGATCCTTTCAGGAGGTGATTCTGAGTCGATCGGTATATATTTTATGGGGTCTAAAATCAATATTTCTGGTACGCATATTTTTTGACCACTATGTGGTTTAGGGTATAAAAAGCGCCATATATTCTTCCGATTTAGCCAAACTGGCACAACGTCAGCGATGATGTCCCTGATACTTTCCACAGAAGATTTTAGATTCCGCCTGTGTAAATGTCGCTCGATGTGGCCAAATATTGTCACAAACTCCACAATTGACCACCTATCTAGTGAAATTTAGTCCTGATGAAATCACCACTGCTAAGGTGATTTTAGCTTTATATTTCCTATATTTATACCCACCACCATAGAATGGTGACGGGGGTATAATAAGTTTGTTATTCCGTTTATAAAAATCGAAATATCGATTTCCGACTATATAAAGTATATATATATATTCATGATCAGGGAGAAATTCTAAGACGATGTCTGTTGTAATCACGCTACAGTCTTCATAATGAAGCAATCGTGCTGAAATTTTGCACAAACTCGTCTTTTGTCTGCAGGCAGGTCAAGTTCGAAGATGGGCTATATCCGTACAGGTTTTGATAAGTCCCCATATAAACCGACCTCCCGATTTGGGGTCTTGGGCTTATAGAAACCGTAGTTTTTATCCACCTTGTCTGAAATTGGAAATCTAGAGGTATTTTAGGACCATAAAGCGGTGTACCGAATATGGTGAGTATCGGTCCATATTTTAGTATAGCCCCCATAAGAACGATGTCCCGATTTAACTCCTTGGGTTTCTAGAAACCGTAGTTTTTATCTGATTTGCCTGAAATTGTAAATATTCTGGTATTTTAGGCTCACAAAAACGTGTATCGGATTAAGGTTTTATCGGTCCATTTGGTAATGCCTCCATATAGACCGACTTCACTTCTTGAGGGTGTAGAAGGCGCACTGATCATGAAAATTTGCTTGAAACTCAATGTAAAATTTCCAGATTTGACCTCTACAGATTTAAGATTTCAAATCAAGACGTTATCTTATAATTTTCTTGCACACTTACAAGATATGTTAATGATTCCTCTAAAACTCAAACAAAAATGATTCTTATAAATCCAGAATCTGATATAGTCCTCATAGGTGAAATCTTTAAATTTATCTTCGGGAAGTGTCCTCAAGTCCTGAAGCCCTCCTGAAATTTCAAAGGAAACCCTAATATTTGGTTCATGGTGGTGGGTATTTAAGATTCGGCCCGGCCGAACTTAGTTCTGTATATACTTGTTTTTAGAAAAAATTGCCTATATAAATAAATAAAATTGTATTTAAAAACGAAGGTAAACAGTTCTAAGTTTGAAGTAAAAAGGTTTACCACAAATATGTAAGATTTGTCCCAATGAGTGAAAAAAGTTCAATAAAATCATTCCATATATGTATGAATTCAATTCAGTTAATTTTTTCATTCTGTAGTATAAAGGTACATAAATATAGGAAAATGTTAACTAATATATGGAATGCATTCTACCTAATTTCAAAGAAAATCACATCGTTCAAAAAAATAAAAATGTCTTTGGCGCTATATGAAGTTCAACTTACTTCACTACAAGTTCATTTTAATTTAAAGAAGGGGTCGCTTTTTTCTGGGTGTACATATAAAGGGTGGTTAAAATTTCAAGGGCCGATGTTGATTTTGAATAAAACACAAACTATTTAGGAAATTATTGTAATTTTATTTTATTATGATATATTGGTATTACTCAATTATGTTTGGAACAAAATATCGGCCAAATGGGCGCCGCGATCTCGGTGGCACACCTTCATCCGATGGTCCAAATTTTCGATGACGCTGAGGCATAATGGAGGTTCTATGCCGTTAATGTGCCGAATTATCTCATCCTTTAGCTCTTGAATTGTTGCTGGCTTATCGACGTACACCTTTTCTTTCAAATAACCCCAAAGAAAAAAGTCCAACGGTGTCAAATCACATGATCTTGGCGGCCGATTGACATCGCCATAACGTGAGATAACACGGCCATTGTTGCGCAAAAGAGCCATTGTTTCGTTAGCTTTGTGGCAAGTGGCACCGTCCCGCTGAAACCACATATCGTCCACATCCATATCTTCCAATCCGGGCCATAAAAAGTTCGTTATCATCTCACGATAGCGAACACCATTCACAGTAACTGCCTGACCGGCCTCATTTTGGAAAAAATACGGCCCGATGATGCCGCCAGCTCATAAACCGCACCAAACAGTCACTCTTTGTGGGTGCATTGGTTTTTCGACAATCACTCTTGGATTCTCATTCGCCCAAATGCGGCAATTCTGTTTATTGACGAATCCACTGAGGTGAAAATGTGCCTCATCACTGAAGATGATTTTCTTCGAAAATTGATCATCCACTGTTGCCATTTCTTGGAACCATTTAACAAGTTGTTGGATTGTGTATCTCTCCATGGTTCAAATTGAGTAAGTCTGAAATAGAGAAATGTCAAATAAAAAAACTTGGTGTTTAGGTGTGGTTCACATTCAACATCGGCCCTTACAATTTAACCACCCTTTATATGGGAGCTATATCTTAATCTGAACCGATTTCGATGACATTTGGCACACTTAAAGGGTCAATTAGATTACTTTGGGACAAATTTGACGCCGATCGGTTAGTAAATGAACGCAATGTGACCCCATTTATCGAATTTGATCTCTGTACCAAAAAAACGCCACATACCAAATTTCATCAAAATCGGTTAATAATTGCGACCGGAATCCTGCGAACAACAAATACATGGACGGACGGATACCAAGGGCTAGATCCACCCAGGAGGTGATTCTGAGTCGATCGGTATATATTTTATGGGGTCTAAAATCAATATTTCTGGTAGGCATATTTTTTGACTACTATGTGGTTTAGGGCAAAACTGGCACAACGTCAGCGAGATGTCCCCGTTACTTTTCACAGAAGATTTTAGTTTCCGCCTGTGTAAATGTCGCTCGATGTGGCCAAATATTGTCACAAACTCCACAATGGACCACCTATCTTAGTGACATTTTGTCAATATCCTTGTGAAATCACCACTGCTAAGGAGCTAAAAAAAATCTCAAATTGTCATATACCTATAATACATGTTTATCGCCGTATATACCATAAATTGACTTTTGTGCAATAAATAAAATGATTTTAGGTTTATATTTCCCATATTTTGTACTTATTTTTAATTAATTGTGTTTCGTTTCAGTGTGTTAGTCAATTTATGTTAAATTTAAAGTCAAGTGATTTTGTAGAAGTTTAAAAATGTTTCTCCACATCGGTTCTGATTTAAATATTTGTATATGCACTGAAAAAAATATTGTCGTGAGGTCAAAGATTTCATGTCTTTAAAATACGAATACAACTTTTGCTTAGCATAGAAGAGGCATTTCTCTAAAATAAAGTTATTTTCCTTGTCCAAAAGTCGATAAACTTTTAAATGAAGTCGTATCGTCCTTATAATTAAGTGATTTGACTTAAAAATGGGTATCTTAACATGAAAGAAAAAATTTATAGGCTAAGGCCAACTTGACTTTAATAATTCAGAAAAATTCTTTAAATTTGTTGTCTTTTTGCATCTTGACTACAAAGCAAAAAAACGTTCAAATATAGGACATGTTTTTAAAAACTTTATTTTAAAGACGTTTTTTACTTGAAACTTAGCATGATTTCTACGTTAACTCGTTTTTAAAGGGCTTTGATAGCATATGAAGAAAAAAAGCTGAGAAAGCGAAAAATTAAAATTTGCTTCCTAGAAGCATGTACACAAACCCTACATTTAAAAGAGAATTTTGTCATAAAAGTATCCTTACTTGTATTCTCCGCTTCTTTGGCTCGGAATCAATACCAATTTTTTTAAAGTAAAGACAAAATCTTTGGAACCGAGTATGCTTTTTTTCAGTGTGGGAATGTAAACCTTTATATAGCTCCCAAAAAAAATTGAACCAATTGAGATGGTATCAAAAATGTTGGTCTACATACACTGAAAAAAATATTGTCGTGAGGTCAAAGATTTCATGTCCTTATATTACGAATACAAATTTTGCTTAGCATAGAATACGCATTTCTCTAATATAAAGATTTTTTCCTTGTCCAAAAGTCGATAAACTTTTCAATGAAGTCGTATTGGACATCATAACATGATAGAAACAAATTTTGGGCTAAGGTAAAATTGACTTTAATAGTTTAGAAAAATTATTTAAAATTAATGAAATTGTCTTTAAATTTGTTGTCTTTTTGCATCTTGACTACAAAGCAAAAAATCGTTCAAAAATAGGACATGTTTTTCAACACTTTATTTTAAAGACGTTTGTTACTTGAAACATAGCGTATTTTCTACTGGAAGTCGAGTCTGAATTTGGAAAATAAAGTTGTCGTTAACTTGTTTTTAAAGGATTTTGATAGCATATGAAGAAAAAAGCTGAAAAAGCGATAAACTAAAATTTGCTTCCTAGAAGCAAGTAAACAAAACCCAAATTTAAAAGAGAATTGTGTCTTAAAATTATCTTTACTTGTATTCTCCGCTTCTTTGGCTCGGAATCAATACCAAAATTTTTAAAGTAAAGACAAAATCTTTAGAACCGGGCATGCTTTTTTTCAGTGTAGTGGTGAAGGGTATAATAAAGTCGGCCCCACCCGAATTAAGAGTGTAGGAGTGTAAAAAAATTTATCCAAATCGCTTCAGATGTAAATACATGTATATTCCAATTTAGAGCTTTATACAGTTCCCAATAAACTTGATTGATTTGAGATAGTACCAAAACTGTTAATCTGCATTGTGGTGAAGGGTATCATATAGTCGACCCCGTCCGACTTTAGACTTTATTTACTTGTTTTTACTATATTTTCGTTCATGTACATTTAACAAATTTTGAATATTTCTCTCTGCTTTTCAATATTTCTCTCTTTTATTACTTATTACTACGAGTAAAGTAAAGGAACACAACTAATATATGATTACATCCTCATGTATTATTGTTATGAAACATTAATATATCATACATAGTATACTCTAATACATTAACCCCATCCCAAACATTTTATGTTAATTTGGAACATTACATTAAAACATTACAAATGTAGCCCAAAAAATATTTTGTTTACATATTTTTTTATCCGTGTATATGCGTTCTAATATCTATGCCAAATCTTTTTCATATCGGTCCATAATTTTATATAGCTCCACATAACCCGACCCCCCAAGATTTAACTTCGAAAGCCTCATGGAAAAGCAAATTTCATCTGGTGGAGTTGAAATTTTGTCCATGTAGAAGTCGCAATATTCATGAGATTTTCCTTGAACTCTAGAAAATCTAAAAGAAATATTATTCAATTCATACATTATGTCTACCCTATTCGATGACTACGCCCACTGCGGTATCTAGGAGCCATATGGCCCTGAGTTTCTTACATTTCAAGGATATAAACTTATTAAAATCTCTACTTTTGGTTCGGGAAATTCTTAACCAACTTCAGGCATTCCCACAAAAACTTTAATAATCATTTGCAGAGATTGCTCCCTCGCACTTGCCCCTCTGCATGGCTTATAGCTCTCCCTCTCTTACAAAATAGTATATCTCTCCATCTAAATAAGTTTTGTTACTTTAACACTGAATAAACCCATAAAACTGTACGCGTAAAATAAAATTTGTGTAAATATTTCGGGGATATGAAATAATTCTAAACAAAGTTTTCCATAAAGTTGCCACATAGTGAGAGAGAGTGAGAGAGGGGGGAAAGACAAACAAATAGAAAACCCCCGATGTAGTTGCAACATCTCAGCTCAGCATCCTTGAGAACACACACTCATCACTCATCTCTTCTCCATTTGAGCTCACTGCATCCTAACACAAACAAACACACACACACACACACACACACTACAAGTACACTAGTGATTTACACTGCCTTGAGGAAATTCGGATAGAAATTCTGGCATAAACTTTCCATAGACGGCGGTGTAACAAGCAAACAAAGTTGACGATTATCAGAATGGTATAGGCTGAAAGCTGTGTAAACAAATGCTGTTGCAAATATACGACAAGCAATTTTGAATACTGATGATGGCTCTGGTGCAGGAGCGTAAGCCAATAAAGGAAATATGGAGAGGACAGAACCACTTAAAAAAGCTTATGAAATCCCAAAGAATTTCTCTCTACACAAAGCATTTAATATAGAGTAGCCGATACGTAATGCTGGAAAGGTAAAGCGTTATGGGAACGTTCTTTCTAAGCCATTTCTGATTAGCGTGTACTGTACTGCTGAGTACTGTTGGAATACTAATGGTTTGTGTCCGAAATTACAGGGTGGCTGATATATAATTCAACAAAGTAAACGTTATAGTTTTTTAATTGTTTTAATTTTATTTTTCAACAAAAGCAAAAATAGTCGGAAATAATATAAAATTCTCGAATTAGCTACCTTTGGCAGGGCTTACGGCCGAATAAAGTCGTCACACGACTCTCAAAAATACACCAGTCCAACGGATTGAGATCCCGTGATTTTGGTGGCCATTAAAGGCCAAAATTTGGTCAAGGGAAAACGCGTGTAAATGGGTGAAATCGTTTATTTAAAAAATCAAATTAAATTTCTTTTTCAAGTTCAATTAGTATAAAATTCAGGAAAAATATTCAGTTAGGCTTTCGCTTTTCCAAATCCGAATTGCCGGGCCTCACGCTTGACACCTGCCATCAGATTTTGTACAGCCACCTTGTCCACCTTTTTCGCCGCAGAAAGCCAGTTTGCCTTGAACTGCTGCTCGTCCTTAGCAGTTTTTTTGGTCTTCTTTAGGTTTCGCTTGACAATAGCCCGGTATTTCTCAATTGGGCGGAGCTCTGGCGTGTTGGGAGGGTTCTTGTCCTTGGGAACCACCTGCACGTTGTTGGCGGCTTACCACTCCATGGCCTTTTTACCGTAATGACAAGATGCAAAATCCGGCCAAAACAGTACGGAACAACCGTGTTTCTTCAGGAAAGGCAGTAGACGTTTATTCAAACACTCTTTCACGTAAATTTCTTGGTTGACAGGAAGCTATGAAAATGCTGCTTTTCAAGCCACAGGTACAGATGGCTTGCCAAACCAGATATGTCTTTGCGAACTTTGACAGTTTTATGTGCTTGAAAATATCCGCTACCTTTCCCCTTCCTTTTGCCGTATAAAACTCCTGTCCCGGAAGCTGCTTGTAGTCGGCTTTGACGTATATTTCGTCGTCCATTACCGCGCAGTCAAACTTCGTCGGCATCGTCGCGTACAGCCTCCGGGATCGCGCTTTGGCCGTCGTATTTTGTTTATCATAGCGATTTGGAGTCACTACCTTCTTGTAAGTCGATAGTCCGGCTCGTTTTTTTGGCTCGATGCACGGTTGTAGACGATACACCCAGCTTATTTGCGGCATCTCGGAGAGAGAGGTTAGGGTTTCGCTTGAAACTACCGGCAACTCTCTTTGTCGTCTCAGCGGCTTCCGGTTTTCGATTTCCCCCCGATCCAGACTTTCCAGGCTGTCGACAAACGTTCCCCAAACACTTTAATTACATTTGTAACGGTTGATTTGGCAACTTTTAGCGATTTTGCCAGCTTTGCGTGCGAGTAGCTCGGATTTTCGCGATGCGCGAGCAAAATTTTGATACGCTGCTCTTCTTGCTTGGACGGCATTTTGACAACTGAAGAGTAAATTCCAAAATCAAAATAGGAGCAACATTCACCTTCAAAATGAGGGGTGTTCAGGTTTTTTGAATGCAAAATTGATAGAAATAAGTCAAGTTTATATTGACCAAATTTTCACCGTATCACCCTTTATGCGAGGAACCTTCCTTTTAAGCCATTCTTGGTTAATCCGTGTTGAGTCCTGTTGGAATGTCTGACCAGGACTTCAATACTGTCTTTTGGACATTTTCCTGATAATATTCGTCATTTATGTTGACCCCACGCTTGAGTTCTGCACTGAAAAAAAGCATGCCCGGTTCCAACGAGTTTGTCTTTACTCTAATGATTTTAATTCCGAGCCAAAGAAGCAGAGAATTTAAATAAGGATACTGTTAAGACACATTTTTTCTCTAAATTTGATTTTTGCGTACTTGATCCTAGGAAGCAAATTTTAATTTTTCTTCTTTTTTTTAAATTTGTTTCTTCATGTGCTATCAAAGTCTTTTAAAAACGTGTTATAGGCAACTTAAATTTCCAAATTCAGACTCGACTTCAAGTAGATATGTTATGATATGTTTCAAGTAAAAATAAGTATATACAGTAGTAAGTTTGGCCGGGCCGAATCTTAAATACCCACCACTATGAATCAAATATAATAGCTTCCTTTGAAAATTTCATTGGGGTTGATGACAGATATTTTCCCAAGCGGATCAGTTCAACCAGTACGCTTCCCACCGATAAATGTAAAGATTTTACCTATGAAGACTAGATCAGATTCTGAATTTATAAGAGTTTTAGAGGAATCATACACATCTATTGTAAGTGTGCAAGAAAATGTTGAAATAACGCCTTGATTTGAAATTTAAAATCTGCGAATTTTCATCCCAATTATTTAAATGACTACGAGAAGTAAAATCTAGAAATTTTGCATTTAGTTTCAAGCAATTTTCATGATCAGTGCGCCTTCTATACCCTCAATAAGTGAAATCGGTCTATATGGAGGCCTTACCAAATGGACCAATACAACTAAATCATATACACTTTGTTATGAGTCTAAAATGCCAGTATATTTTCAATTTGTGGCAATTCAGATAAAAACTACAATTTTTAGAAACCCTAGGAGATAAATCGGGAGTTCGGTGTAATGGGGCTATAACAGGTTAGCTGATAAGTCCCCGGTCTAACAAAGAAAAACACATTTTTTTTGTCCAAATTCGTTTTTATTATTCAACATAGTTCGCTTCAAGAGCGATACAACGATTATAACGACCTTCCAATTTTTTGATACCATTTTGGTTGTACTCCTTCGGTTTTGCCTCAAAATAGGCTTCAGTTTCGGCGATCACCTCTTCATTGCAGCCAAATTTTTCTCTGCGAGCATCCTTTTGAGTTCTGAGAACAAGAAAAAGTCGCTGGGGCCAAATCAGGAGAATACGGTGGGTGGGGAAGCAATTCGAAGCTCAATTCATGAATTTTTGCCATCGTTCTCAATGACTTGTGGCACGGTGCGTTGTCTTGGTGGAACAACACTTTTTTCTTCTTCATATGGGGCCGTTTTTCCGCGATTTCGACCTTCAAACGCTCCAATAACGCCATATAAATAATAGTCACTGTTGATGGTTTTTACCTTCTCAAGATAATCGATAAAAATTATTCCATGCGCATCCCAAAACACGGAGGCCATTACTTTGCCAGCTGACTTTTGAGTGTTTCCACGCTTCCGAGACGGTTCACCGGTCGCTGTCCACTCAGCCGACTGTCGATTGGACTTTGGAGTGTAGTGATGGAGCCATGTTTCATCCATTGTCACATATCGACGGAAAAACTCGGGTGTAGTACGAGTTAACAGCTGCAAACACCGCTCAGAATCATCAACATGTTGTTGTTTTTGGTCAAATGTGAGCTCGCGCGGCACCCATTTTGCACAGAGCTTCCGCATATGCAAATATTGATGAATGATATGACCAACAGGTTCCTTTGATATCTTTAAGGCCTCTGCTATCTCGATCAACTTCATTTTACGGTCATTCAAAATCATTATGTGGATTTTTTGATGTTTTCGTCGGTAACCACCTCTTTCGGGCGTCCACTGCGTTCACCGTCCCCCGTGCTCATTTCACCACGCTTCAATTTTGCATACCAATCAATTATTGTTGATTTCCCTGGGACAGAGTCCGGAAACTCATTATCAAGCCAAGTTTTTGCTTCCATCGTATTTTTTCCTTCAGAAAACAGTATTTTATCAAAACACGAAATTCCTGTTTTCCATTTTTTCGCAATAACAAAAGTAGCTTCACAAAAGACGCTCTATCTCACAAACTAATTGACTTACAGACGTCAAATTTTGACACGAATCATTTGAAGGTTGGTACTATATAAAAATAATATGCACTTAATACTAGCGACGCCATCTATGTGTCAGACCGGGGACTTATCAGCCAACCTGTTACCAAAACATGGAAGGATACACACAGTATTCAGCACATTTAATTGTAGGTTTATAAGGGGGCTATATAAAAAACTGTACCGATACTCAATATATTCGGCACACCCCTTTATGGTCCTAGAATATCTCTAGATTTCCAATTTCAGGCAAATTGGATAAAAACTACAGTTTTTATAAGCCCAAGACCCCAAATCGAGAGGTCGGTTTATATGGGGACTATATCAAAACTTGGACCGATATAGCCCATCTTCGAACTTGACCTGAGTGCAAACAAAAGACGAATCTGTGCGAAATTTCAGGACGATAGCGCCATTATTGAAGGCTGTAGCGTGATTACAACCAGGGCTGTGGAGTCGAGTCAATTTTGCTCGACTCCGGCTCCGACTCCAGCATTTCTGATTAGCCTCGACTCCGACTCCGGAGTCGACTCAAGGTTGTGTACCTAAATCTCATTTTAACAGTATTCCAATTGTATTTTTAAGGTTCCAAAAATAGACCGATATAAGTATTCCATTTTACCATATGTGTTTATATGTCCAAAAAGAACTCTAATTTTAAATGTTGATATGACTCGACGACAAACCTCAGCATTTTTGGGATATAAAGAACTCTACATTTTAATTTCAGGTCAATAAATTAAAATACGACACAAGACTATATAGAGACCACATCAAAATATGGGTAGATAACAACAACCTCCAGAATATGTATTTATAAAAACACCAAATTTCAAAAAATAATTAGGCTTCCAGAAGTTTTAGAAGTAAAATCCTGGTATTGGTCTATAACAGGTTGAATCGGATGAAATTTGCTTCTCTTAGAGGCTCCGCAAGCCAAATCGGGGGATCGATTTATATGGGGGCTATATATAATTATGGACCGATGTGGACCAATATTTGCGTGGTTGTTAGAGACTAGAGGTGTGCACGTGACACGAAATTGTCGTGACTCACGAAAATTTTAGTGATTCGTGCGTGAGTCGTGAGTCACGCTCATAACAACAGCGTGAGTGTGCGTGAGCGTGATTAACAAACCAAAATGTCGTGCGTGAGCGTGAGTCACGAAAATAATATCTTCGTGGGTGTGCGTGAGTAACGAATTACACTCACGAACATATTCCTGCTCACCAACATAAAACGCTTAAGAGTTAAATTCAATTACAATTTTAGTGACATCCCGTTAAGAGTTTAATAACACTCTCGATTTTAATAATCCTCATGTTTTCAGACACTTCGGTAAGGTAAATTAATCATAAAATTATTCGTGAGTCACTATATTTTTCGTGAGTCACGGTATTTTTCGCGAGTCACGGTATTTTTCGTGAGTCACGACGTTTTCGTGCGTGAGTGTGCGTGAGCGTGAGTCCTGCCAAAAAATATTGTGCGTGACTGTGCGTGAGTATGATTTTTCAGTCGTGAGTGTGCGTGAGCGTGAGTAAACTATTACTCACGTGCACATCTCTATTAGAGACCATAGACTAACACCATGTGCCAAATTTCAGCCGGAATGGATGAAATTTGCTTCTCTTAGAGGCTCCGCAAGCCAAATCTGGGGATCGGTTTATATGGGGGCTATATATAATTATGGACCGATATGGACCAATTTTTACATGGTTATTAGAAACCATATACTAACACGATGTACCAAATTTCAGCCGGATCGGATGAATTTTGGTCCTCCAAGAGGCTCTGCAAGCCAAATATGGGGGTCGGTTTATATGGGGGCTATACGTAAAAGTGGTCCGATATGGCCCATTTGCAATACCATCCGACCTACATCAATACCAACTACTTGTGCCAAGTTTCACGTCGATAGATTGTTTCATTCGGAAATAAGCGTGATTTCAACAGACGGACGGACGGACGGACATGCTAAGACTTGTGCCAAGTTTCACGTCGATAGCTTGTTTCGTTCGGAAATTAGCATGCTTAGATCGACTCAGAATTTCACCACGACCCAGAATATATATACTTTATTGGGTCTAAGAGCAATACTTCGATGTGTTACAAACGGAATGACAAAGTTAATAATTAATAATTTTTTCAGGGTGTATGAACGCCTGATTTAGGAAATATTGTAGAATATTTCATATTTTATAGCCTTTTTCAATGGGATTTTACTCCGACTTGACATTTTACACAGAGAATAAATTTTACATTATATATAAGTGCATCGAATTTTATCCAAATCGGTTCAGAGGCCGTGTATGCAAAATGTCCGCTTTACGTAACTGTTTTTCATATGTTGGAGTGCAAAAATTATATGTTTGGAACTCAAATATTTTAACACATTATTTTTAAGTGCAAGCATATAATGTTCATACACTAGCGTAACATGTTGGCGAAATATATGTTAATATGTTAGAACATATTATGATTGGGACGTAACATTTTTGTAAATATAATATGTTTGGATGCAAACATATATTTATTTAGAAATAGCCTATAAACATATTTAGAAACATGTTTAGAATGAGAGACCTAGAGAGTATACTGCAAGTAAAAGAATGGTAGTAGCCAATTGGCGCCTCAAATATATATACACTGAAAAAACAGTGAACCCATCTTTTTGTTAATTTTAGAAATTTTTGAATGTTTTTAGAAAATTTTAACTAAACAGTATTACAATCGCTTTCATCACGCCGATATCATAAAAATAAATAAATATTTTTCGACAAATTCAAGAAAATGTATTATACATAATTAACTTTTTTCACTTGTTAAAGAAAATTTTGTAAAAAAATAGGAGTTAAAAAATGCAAGAATGTCTTTAGTGACATACGAAGTTCATGATGGACGCATTTTTGATAAAAGGGTACAGGGAATAGAATTAACGTTCTTACTATGCATGCCAAATTTGGTTGAAATCTTTTCAGATTTAAATATATTACCTCATAGGCAAATATTTAATTTCTTAAGTTTTGACAAAAAGAACTTCATCGGAGGTGGAAAAACATAGCTAGAGTATACCGGGATTCGCTTAAAAAGTGTTGTTTGTGGAACAACTTCCAATTTTTTTCTGTGAAACGTCATTGCTTCTGCTTTATGTTTTCTCTCCAAAGATTTGTATTTTTGTGTTATTTTTCACTGCACTCAAAAATGATATTAATATCACTAAAGATCCGACAGGTGTCAAAATTATGGTCCTCCAGCTCTGAACCTCTTTTGTTGCTTTACGTTCCCTCGAGTTTTGCTTTAATTTAAATATTCCCTATGAATTTATAAAATTACCAAAATGAAACCACGCTAATTTTAATTTTCGTTGACATATTTGAAAAATACCTTTTGCTGAGAAATCAACAAAAAAAAAACAAGTATATACGGCCGTAAGTTCGGCCAGGCCGAAGCTTATGTACCCTCCATCATGGATTGCGTAGAAACTTCTTCTAAACACTGCCACCCACAATCGAATTACTTAAGTTGCGGTAACGCTTGCCGATGGCAAGGTATCTTAAAAGCTCCTAACACCATCTTCTCAATTGTATGTAAGTCCATACGTGGTATATATTAAATCAAACAAGTATATACGGCCATAAGTTCGGCCAGGCCGAAGCTTATGTACCCTCCATCATGGATTGCGTAGAAACTTCTTCTAAACACTGCCACCTACAATCGAATTACTTAAGTTGCGGTAACGCTTGCCGATGGCAAGGTATCTTAAATGCTCCTAACACCATCTTTTCAATTGTATGTAAGTCCATACGTGGTATATATTAAATCAAAAAAGATCGATCCAATACGTATATAATTCAGTTTGACAAAGTAGACATCAAATTTTGACAAAATTTTCTACAGAAATAAAATTTTAACAAAATTTTCTATAGAAATAAAATTTTCACAAAATTTTCTATAGAAATAAAAATTTTCACAAAATTTTCTATAGAAAGAAAATTTTGACAAAAATGTCCACAGAAATAAAATTTTAACAAAATTTTCTGTAGAAATCAACTTTTGACAAAATTTTCTATAGAAATAAAATCTTGGTAGATTATTTTTGGCTCGAGTGACAACCATGATTATGAACCGAATAAAATTTGAACAAAATTTTCTATAGAAATAAAATTTTGACAATGATGAAAATTTTATTATGAACCGAATAAAATTTTAACAAAATTTTCTCTAGAAATAAAATTTTGACAAAATTTTCTATAGAAATAAAATTTTGACAAATTTTTCTATAGAAATAAAATTTTGGTAGATTATTTTTGGCTCTAGTGGCAAACATGATTATGAACCGATATGGACCAATTTTTGTGTGATTGGACCAATTTTGGTATGGTTGTTAGCGACCATATACTAACACCACGTTCCTAATTTGAACCGGATCGGATGAATTTTGCTCCTCCAAGAGGCTCCGGAGGTCAAATCTGGAGAACGTTTTATATGGGGGCTATATATAATTATGGACCGATATGGACCAATTTTTGCACGGTTGCTAGAGACCATATACCAATACCATGTACCAAATTTCAGCCGGATCGGATGAAATTTGCTTCTCTTTGAGGCTCCGCAACCCAAATCTGGGGATCGGTTTATATGTGCGCTATATATAATTATGGACCGATGTGGACCAATTTTTGCACGGTTGATACCAATATCATGTACCAAATTTCAGCCGGATCGGATGCAATTAGCTTCTCTTTGAGGCTTCGCAAGCCAAATCTGGAGATCGGTTTATATGGGGGCTATATATAATTATGGACCGATGTGGACCAATTTTTGCATGATTGTTAGAGACCATATACCAACACCATGTACCAAATTTCAGCCGGATCGGATGAATATATGCTTCTCTTTGAGGCTCCGCAAGCCAAATCTGGGGATCGGTTTATATGGGGGCTATATATAATTATGGACCGATGTGAACCAATTTTTGCATGATTGTTAGAGACCATATACCAACACCATGTACCAAATTTCAGCCGGATCGGATGAAATATGCTTCTGTTAGAGGCTCCACAAGCCAAATCTGAGGGTCCCTTTATATGGGGGCTATACGTAAAAGTGGACCGATATGGCCCATTTTCAATACCATCCGACCTACATCGATAACAACTACTTGTGCCAAGTTTCAAGTCGATAGCTTGTTTCGTTCGGAAGTTAGCGTGATTTCAACAGACGGACGGACGGACATGCTTAGATCGACTCAGAATTTCACCACGACCCAGAATATATATACTTTATGGGGTCTTAGAGCAATATTTCGATGTGTTACAAACGGAATGACAAAGTTAATATACCCCCATCCTATGATGGAGGGTATAAAAAAGAAACAACACAAGGAACCATTCCCGTATAAAGAAGTACAACACGAAAAGGTCATTTCCAAACTATGTTGACCCTTTTGATAAGTAACAAACAAAAAACTTCTTCTTAGCACCCATCTATACTTTCCTGCAATTTAAAAATTGTTTACTTTGTTAAACCAAAGACGAAATTACATCAACTTTTGAGGAGAAAACTTTTATTTTTGGAATACCATATAATCTGTAAAGGACATACACTGAAAAAAATATTGACCTAATGTAAAGGGGAATGCAATATAAATTTTAGAATGATCAATATATAATATATTTTGGACAAATATCCTTACAATAAAGAGCTTTTAATCAAAAGACACATAATAATCTTTGCTTTATATTTTTATACCCACCACCATAGAATGGTGACGGGGTATAATAAGTTTGTCATTCCGTTTGTAACACATCGAAATATCGATTTCCGACTATATAAAGTATATATATTCTTGATCAAGGAGAAATTCTAAGACGATATAACGATGTCCGTCTGTCTGGATGTCTGTCTGTCTGTTGTAATCACGCTACAGTCTTCAATAATGAAGCAATCGTGCTGAAATTTTGCACAAACTCTTTTATCTGCAGGCAGGTCAAGTTCGAAGATGGGCTATATCGGTCCAGTTTTTGATATAGTCCCCATATAAACCGACCTCCCGATTTGGGGGTCTTGGGCTTATAGAAATCGTAGTTTTTATCCAATTTGCCTGAAATTTGAAATCTAGAGGTATTTTATGACCATAAAGAGGTGTGCCATGTTTTGGTATAGCCCCCATATAGACCGATCTCCCGATCTTAGGCTTATAGAAACCGCAGTTTTCATTAAATTTACCTGAAATTGGAAATCTAGAGGTATTGTAGGACCATAAATACGTGTGCCAAAAATTGTGAGTATCGGTCCATATTTTGGTATAGCCCCCATATAGACCGATCTCCCGATTTTATTTCTTGGGCTTATAGAAACCGCAGTTTTTATCCAATTTACCTGAAATTGGAAATCGAGAGGTACCTTAGAACCGTAATGAGGTGTGCCAAAAATGGTGAGCATCGCTCCATGTTTTGGTATGGTCCCCATATAAACCGACCTCCCGATTTGGGGTCTTGGGCTTATAGAAACCGTAGTTTTTATCCAATTTGCCTGAAATTCAAAATGTAGAGGTACTTGAGGACCATCAAAAGGTGTGCCAAAAATGGTCCGTATCGTTCAATGTTTTGGTATAGCCCCCATATAGACCGATATCCCGATTTTACTTCTTGGGCTTCTATAATCCGAAGTTTTTATCCAATTTGCCTGAAATTGGAATTCTAGAGATATTTTCGGGCCATAAAGAGGTGTGCCGAAAACGGTGAGTATCGGTCCATATTTTAGTATAGCCCCATGAGAACGATCTCCCGATTTAACTCCTTGGGTTTCTAGAAACCGTAGTTTTTATCCGATTTGCCTGAAATTGTAAATATTCTGGTATTTTAGGCTCACAAAACGTGTATCGGATTAAGTTTTTATCGGTCCATTTGGTAATGCCTCCATATAGACCGACTTCACTTCTTGAGGGTATAGAAGGCGCACTGATCATGAAAATTGCTTCTCAATTTTACTTCTCGGGTGAAAATCTACAGATTTAAGATTTCAAATCAAGATGTTATTTTAAATTTTCTTACACACTTACAAGATATGTTAATGATTCCTCTAAAATTCAAACAAAAATGATTCTTATAAATCCAGAATCTGATATAGTCCTCATAGGTGAAATCTTTAAATTTATCTTCGGGAAGTGTCCTCAAGCCCTCCTGAAATTTCAAAGGAAACCCTAATATTTGGATCATGGTGGTGGGTATTTCAGATTCGGCCCGGCCGAACTTACTGCTGTATATACTTGTTTTTAATAAATTTAAAACACTAGTTTTTGAAATTTTCATCCTTCTGTTAAAATCGTAAAGAAAATTCCTCTTAAAATAACGGAATTTTTTATACCCTGCGCCACACTGTGGAACAGGGTATTATAAGTTAGTACATATGTTTGTAACACCCAGAAGGAGACGAGATAGACACATGGTGTCTTTAGCAATAATGCTCGGGGTGGGTCCCTGAGTCGATATAACCATGTCCGTCTGTCCGTCCGTCTGTCTGTGAGCACATTTTTGTGATCAAAGTCTAGGTCGCAATTTAAGTCCAATCGCCTTCAAATTTGGCACATGTTCCTAATTTGGGACAGAATAGAACCCTATTGATTTTGGAAGAAATCGGTTCAGATTTAGATATAGCTCCGATATATATCTTTGGCCCGATATGCACTAATATGGACCCAGCAGCCAGATTTTTCTTCCGATTTGCTTGAAATTTTGTACAAACATAACACTTAGTCGTATAGTCGTATGTGCAAAATTTGATTGAAATCGGTTCAGATTTAGATATAGCTCCCATATATATCTTTCGCCCGATATGAACTTATATGGCCCCGGAAGCCAGATTTGTGGCCGAATTTGGTTGAAATTTTGCACTAGGAGTATAATTAGTAGTATAGTCAAGTGTGCAAAATTTGATTGAAATCGGTTCAGATTTATATATAGCTCCCATATATATCTTTTGCCCGATTTTGACTAATATAGTCCTAAAAGCCAGAGTTTTAGCCCAATTTGGTTGAAATTTTGCACAAAGAGTAGATTTAGCATTGTAGCTATGCGTGCCAAATTTGATTTAAATGTTTCCCATGTTTGTTTTACTAACATGGTGTTCCACCCTAGTGCATTATCCGACTTAAATTTTTAGTCTATAGATTTGGTAGAAGTCTATAAAATTCTGTCCAGATCGAGTGATATTTAAATGTATGTATTTGGGACAAACCTTTATATATAGCCCCCAACACATTTGACGAATGCCAAATTTGGCACGCATAACTACAATGCTAATTCTACTCCCTGTGCAAAATTTCAACTAAATCGGAGTTAAAAATTGGCCTCTGTGGTCATATGAGTGTATATCAGGCGAACGATATATATGGGAGCTATATCTAAATCTGAACCGATTTCAACCAAATTTGGCACGCATAACTACAATGCTAATTCTACTCCCTGTGCAAAATTTCAACTAAGTCGGAGTTAAAAATTGGCCTCTGTGGTCATATGAGTGTAAATCGGGCGAAAGATATATATGGGAGCTATATAGAAATCTGCACCGATTTCAATAAAATTTGACACACTTGACTACACTACTAATTGTACTCCTAGTGCAAAATGTCAACCAAATTGGGGTAAATCTCTGGCTTCTGTCGATATAGCCATATATATATATATATATATATATATATATATATATATATATATATATATATATATATATATATATATATATATATATATATATATATATATATATATATATATATATATATATATATATATATATATATATATATATATATATATATATATATATATATATATATATATATATATATATATATATATATATATATATATATATATATATATATATACATGGCTATATCGACTCAGGAGCCCACCCCGAGCATTTTTGCCAAAGACACCATGTGTCCATCTCGTCTCCTTCTGGGTGTTGTAAACATATGCACTAACTTATAATACCCTGTTGCACAGTGTGGCGCAGGGTATACAAATATTAAAAATTCGTATATGTTTGTGCGAAAAAAAAATGTGTTAAAGTTGTAGGTTTTTTTTTATAATTTTCATGAAATGCTTGTGTTTCGTGGAATGGTACTTTCTGTATTCACCGACATTTTGGTATGGGAAGAAAGGTTATTGTGTGTACTTTCAGGTGCTTTTAATTTCAATTCCAGTATCGTCCGGCATATAATGACAAAATTTAAAAAAAATCAAAAAATTCAGTGTTTCTAAAACTAAAAAAATTGAACTCGTTACATTTTGACTGCAAATCGGTCGGAATTTCCTTGGTGTCGTAATCCAAATATTCGAGGAATGCAAGGTAAGCTTGCATGGCATCAACAAAACATGTAATATTTTCGCTCGAGCCAAACAAAAATTGGAAGAGACAGAAATATCAGATGCGTTGCATTGGCTGTTTGCGAGAAATGCTTCACTAAATAAATACAAACAAATGTTATAATAAAAACTTGAGCATGCAAAGAAGGACTCGAGGATTCGCAGAATAAGGGATATTTTCAATAGAGTCGTCTTTGTGTGCAATTTGAAGACATTAAGGTGAAACTCTGCTCAGAGGCCAATAAAGTTCATATAAGGTGAACGATATATATGAAAGCTATATCTAAATCTGAACTGATTTCCACCAAATTTGGCATGTATTGTTAGAATGTTAACAATACATGCAAAATTTCACGTAAATCGGAGTAAAACTTTGGTCTCTGTGGTCGCATTTGTGTAAATCGGACGAAGTATATCTATGGCAACTGCACAACGACTCCTAGTTGTACATCGAAGATACAGGCGAAGGAATAAAAGAAAGCGATGTGCTCGCCTCGATGGTTTAGTGGAAAACTCTATTTATTAATAAATTTACAATGACTTATATACTAGAAAGTAAAATACTTCTTATTCTAATTATAGCTAAGTGTTTGCTGCTATATGTTCATGTGGAAAATCCTTCACATGGATTTTATTACTATACTCTTGCGTAGCATACTCATCTGTGTGTTATCAGCCCTAATGGTTCTGTTATATTTAGGTAGACCGCTGATAACACTTCTGCCTACAGACAATACACATGCGCATTTGTTCACATAGATAACAGCCAACAATGTTTGGGTACAGCAAACTATGCTGGTGGCAATTATTGACAATATGGGAATCTATGAAATATAAAAGGAAACTGTACATAACTGTACAGCAGCTATATCTTAATCTGAACCGATTTCAAGCAAATTTAGCACACTTGAAAATACTATCAATTTTCACCTTTGTACAAATTTTTTAAGAAAATCGGGGTGGAACTATGACTTCTTGAGCCTTATATGTGCGTATCGGGCGCAAAATATATATGGGAGTTATATCTAAATCTGAACCGATTTCTTCCAAAATCAAAAGTGTGCAAAATTTAAAGTCAATTGTGCAAAATTTAAAGTCAATTGGTCTAAAATTACCACCAAGACATTGAATACAAAACCTCAATCTAGTGGAGGCAGTGTTTCCAGGTGATTTTTGATTCCCACCCAACCAAATTTTAAGAAAAAAACCTCTAAATTGGTCTAAACTTTATTCAAAAACCCCCAAAAAATTTAAGAATGTAAATAGTTCAAAAAGGTGTCCCAAATATATATATATATATATATATATATATATATATATATATATATATATATATATATATATATATATATATATATATATATATATATATATATATATATATATATATATATATATATATATATATATATATATATATATATATATATATATATATATATATATATATATATATATATATATATATATATATATACTGAAAGAATTTTTTTCTGAGGAACAAAATTTCTTTTGAAGTAAATAAAAATCGGTAGATAACATCATTATACCACTTTTCACAAATTCGGGTTTATTTGTCTAAAATTTCGCTCCTGAGGAAAGTAATTTTTCTATGGGTATTATAATACAAAATGTTTATCTATATAAAAAGCAGACAAAACAATATAATTCAATGTATAAATCTTTAAATATCACAATGGACTGAATAGTCTAAGTGAGCCAGAATCTTAATCGGGCTGCCACTTTAACTTTAACCTAATGTATAAATCTTTCAAATCAAATTAATTAAAACAACGGTTTATAAAGTATAAATAAAGGAATAAAAAATAAACAAAAATTAAAGTTCAGTAAATATATACATTATTCGCCAAAATTGTAGGCGTGAAATTATGAGACCAATAATGTAATGTTACAATGCCATTTCTTAATTTGTTTTTAATTGTATCAAATATTAAAAATTCCCCTTCAACAGATGCGTTTAAAACAGAATGTCATTGCATACTTGCTTGTATTTAAGAACATGGATTTACTCCCCTCATTTATTTTTTCAAAATTCATGCCAGAATTTTCCAAATTTTGTTGAGAATTGCTCCACTTTATAAGGTCTAAAATATTTTTTTACCCCCAAAGATCCCCCCAAATAAATGTTACCCCTAAAAACCCCCCTAAACGTGTAAAAAACCCCTAAATTTGGGGGGAAAACCCCCAACCTGGCAACACTGAGTGGAGGGTATAAATATTAACGGTTTCAGTGGGCGTGTCAGTGGGCGGATCGATCTGAAAATTTCTATGAGCTCTTCTGACGTTATGCACAACATGTGTTCCAAATTTTAAGCGTAAGTGCATTTTTGTAGTTTTTGCCTCAAAATCCGGTCGTTGGCCCCATAGTACAATGGTGGCAACCGTGTCCGCAAGCCCACTCTCGGGGTCGGCATTTGACCGACATTAATAACAATTATTTGTGACAAGTTTAGCTTTCTTCGTTCGGAAGTTTGCGTGATTTCAACAGACAGGCGGACGGACGGACATCGCTCAGAATTTCACCACGACCCCGAATGACAAAATTAATAAACCCCCCTTCCTATGGTGGAGGGTATACAAAATTACATACAAGTGTCTCCTATATATTGTGGATTTTAAACTGATTTTAATTTTTTTTTGATTCATTATTTTAGTCCGTTTTTTAGTTTTAGAATTTTACCATATGTTTAAGCTATCAGACCTAAGGTTATTTTCCGCAAATAAAAAGACTTTATTGCATTTTTCCCAACGTTTCGACAATTGTTTGTTGTCTTCTTCAGGGGAATTCGTAATATTGTTTTAACTTAAGTTACATTGAATTACAGTATACACGAAACATATAAAACAACATAAAACATAAATTAAAACTAATATCACAGCCGGGGTTTCAGGATTGCAACACTGTAAGCAGTTGTCAGTATCTTCTTTTAAGTTCATTGTTCGTCTTATATTTTAATTCGTCTTAAGATTTTAATTCATACTTATACAGCTTCGTTAAAATAGAATGAAAATTCAAAACATTCTACGTATGTATCTTACTTTTATAGAGCCTAGTTTTAAAGCTAAAAAATATCTTTATTTTAAAGACACCTCATCTTTGGCTCGGAATCATTACTAAAATCCTTAAGACAAAGTCAAAAATTTTGAATCCAAACAAATTTATTTTTGAGTGTAATCATCGAAGCGTAGTTTCAACCCTTTTGTGGATTTGCCAATGCCCCGGAACCGGAAGAGCAAAAAACAAAAAACGACAAATACATCAAATGCTACAAAGTCTTTGCGTGTCCCCGCATTATTGTTAAAATATCCATATTTTAATGTTTGTGTTTGCTTATGGTTATTTTGTTTTTGATTTATTATTTTTGTCCTTAACTCAATATAACTAGAATACCAAAAAGTGAATGCTCAAAAGCGGATTAAAAACACAAACTTTACAAAACGTGGAAGGCTACATTATCAAAAATTAAAATGGACATTGTTAGAAAATGTCAAACGTGAATGATGTCACTCAGCAACCCGTCAATTTTGTGGGTGGAGATCATATCCCCATTTTTTTGTTACCTTTCAATGACTACCCAATTTCAAAATCTTTGAATCAGAAGAGTAGAGTTATCTGGGTCTGAAATGTATGTTGAGAAAGTAAAAATAATATTTCTTGGAATGCACTTTATGCATTTATTTTATTTTTGTGGTTCTACTTAATAAGGCCACAATTAAATAAGGCACTTAAAGGATTATGTGAAACAAAATTAAGCAATTTCATCTCTGGGGAACAATCTCTAGAAAACATTATCTTGATTTTCCAAGCTTAATTTGGAAGTTCTTCCAAAGGCACAACTTTAAAAGCACTTCCAAAATATGTACTCCCAAGGATGTTCTTTATTTTAACCACACAGGAAGTTCCTTTAAAACAATTTTTATACACTTCACCACTACTGTGGTACAGGGTATAATAAGTTTGTGCATTTGTATGTAACGGCAAGAAGGAAAAGTCTGAGACCCATCATTTAGTATACCGATCGTCTTAGAATTAAATTCTGAGTCGATTTAGCAAAGTGTGCAAAGTACAGCTCGCAGTTTAAGTTCGATCGTCCTCAAATTTGGCACACAGTTTTACATTGGCTCAAAGACAATCGCTATTGATTTTGAAAAAAAAAATCGGTACAGATTTAGATATAGCTGTCATATATATTTATCACCGATCTGGTCATAATTAACGTATTTATCAACGTATTTTATCAAAATTTCAGGCAGCTAAATATTTTGGGGCTTTCGTGAGATATGTAAAATATCAGCCAAATCGGTTCAGATTTAGATATAGCTCCCATATATGTATATATTTCGTCCGATTTCGACTAATATGGCCTCAAAAGCCAGGGGTTTGCCCTGATTTGCTTCAAATTTTGCACAAGGTGTACGTTTAATGGTATCGTTAAGCGTGCCAAATTTGGTTCAAATCGATTCATATTTTGATATAGCTCCCATATATATCTTTCGTCCGATGTGAACTTATGTGGGCAAAAAAGCCAGAGTTTTGTCCTGATTTGCTTCAAATTGTGCACAAGGAGTACGTTTAATGGCATCGTTAAGCGTGCCCATATATATCTTTCGTCCGATTTGCCCTTATATGGCTTCAAAAGTCAGAGTTTTGCCCTGAGTTGCTTCAAATTTGGCATAAGGAGTACGTTTAATAGTATTGTTAAGTGTGCCAAATTTGGTTGAAATTGGTTCAGATTTAGATATAGCTCCCATATATGTATATCTTTCGCCCGATTTACACCCATATGACCACGGAGGCCAAAATTATTCTCCCATTCACGTTTTTTGCTGAGATAGCAGGATTATTATTCTAACTATGCATGTCAAATTTGGTCAAAATCGGTTCATATTAAGATATAGCTCCTGTTGATGCACGGGGGAAGTGGTGGATGATGCAAAGAGCAGAAAATCGCAGATGACGGTTGGCTTTGCACCTCCAAAAGAATTCGAGGAGAATATGTTCCCAATGAACATATGAACCGAGAAATAAGAAGGAAAAACAAGGGAGTTAGATTTAGTTTTGGAATTCAAAATTTATTTTCGGATTGATTCTTACCAGTAAGAACCTAACAAATTGAATGAGACAGATTAGCAGAAATTGCTGTTTGATATGGTATGGTTTAGTGGAGAATTAAATTTTTTTTCTTTAATAAATGTCAACATATCGTACTTTTTTTAGTGCGATTATCTGGATATTTTCATTAATATTTTAGGGATCTGATTCTGAGGGGAAGATTGTAGGGTTTTCCTGTTTGGCATAAACAGCTCCCATATATATGTACGCCAGAGTAATTAGGGGAAATATGGTAGAATGTTTCATATTTTAGACCCATTTTCAATGGAAGTTTCCTCCAATTGACTCGATAGTTTCCACAGAGAATACATTTAATATGCTATTGAAGTGTGTCATCTTGATCTAAAATGGCCAAAATACCTACATTTTACACAAAATTCTGTGATGATTTTCCCATATCGTAGTCATATTCTACACACTGTAATGCCAAACTTTCCACAGAATGGTAGAATTTTAAATAAAGCTCCGACTTGTGAAAATATCGCCCCAATTGACCAAATAATATATCACAACACACAATTGACCACATATCTTGACGAGATTTAACCAATATCCTTGTAAAATCGCCACTGCTGAATAGCAAAAATTATAAATATTACTCAAATTGTCCTATATCTCGGATACATATGTATCGCCCGATAAATCATAAATGCTCTTTTGTACAATTGCATCAAAATTGATCTAGCTTTATATTTCCCATATTTATATCCTTCACCACTACTGTGGTACAGGGTATAATAAGTTTGTGCATTCGTATGCAACGGCAAGAAATAATTGTCATAGACCCATCTTTTAGTATACCGATCGGCTTGGAATTAAATTCTGAGTCGATTTAGGCCTCAAAAGCCAGAGTTTTGCCCTGAGTTGCTTGAAATTTTGCACAAGGAGTACGTTTTATAGTATCGTTAATTGTGCAAAATTTAGTTGAAGTCAGTTCAAATTTAGATATAGCTCCCATATATATCGTTCGCCCGATTTGGACTAATATGCCCACAGAGGCAAAAGTGCTACTCTGATTTACGTGAAATTTTGCAGAAGGAGTAGAATTGAACTTGAAACTTTGCACAGGGAGTAGAAATAAGGTTATGCATATGCGTGTTTATTTTGGTTGAAATCGGTTCAGATTTTGATATAACTCCCATATATATCTTTCGCCCGATTTTCCGTCATATGACCACCGAGGTCAAAGTTGTAATCCGATTTACGTGAAATTTTGCACAGGGAGTAGATTCAACTTAGTAACTATACATGTGAAATTTGATTGCAATCGGTTCAGATTTCGATATAGATTCCATATATATGTTTTTCCTATTTAGGCAAAACTTGCCGAAATACCCACATTTTCATTATCAAATCGCCACTGCACTTTTGCAAAGTTGCCTCAAAATAGGTTCATATTTAAATGTTTCCTATATTTTTTTACTAACATTGTGTTCTACCTCAGTGCATTATCCGACTTAAATGTAAAATCTATAAGTATGCAGAACTCTGTTCAGATCTGCTCAGATATACAGAATATATGTGTATGGATTCGCATAGCATCCAACACATTGGACGGATTTGATATGGTATCGAAAATGTGGACTTACAAATTGGTGAAGGGTATAATGTAGTCGGGCCCGCCCGACTTTAGACTTTCCTTACTTGGTTCATTTAAAAATGTAACTATTTTCAAATATTTTCTTTGCTGATCACTTTTTATACCCTCCAGGATGGGGGGTATATTAACTTTTTTATTCCGTTTGTAACACATCGAAATATTGCTCTAAGACCCCATAAAGTATATATATTCTGGGTAGTGGTGACATTCTGAGGAGATCTAAGCATGCCCGTCCGTCCATTTGTTGAAATCACTCTAACTTCCGAACGAAACAAGCTATTGACTTGAAATTTGGCACAAGTAGTTGTTATTGAGTAGGTCGGATGGTATTGCACATGTGCCATATCGGTCCACTTTTACGTATAGCCCCCATATAAACGGACCCCCAGATTTGGCTTGCGGATCCTCTAAGAGAAGCAAATTTCATTCGATCCGACTGAAATTTAGTACATGGTGTTAGTATATGGTCTCTAACAACCATGCAAAAATTGGTAATTATATATAGCTCCGATATAAATCGATACCCTGATTTGACCTCCGGAGCCTCGTGGAAAAGCAAAATTCATCCGATTCGATTGAAATTTGGTACGTGTTAAAATATGGCCTAAAACACCCATGCAAAAATTGATCGAAATCGGTCCATAATTATATATAGTCCCCATATAAACCGATTCCCAGATTTGACCTCCGGAGCCACTTGGAAGAGCAAAATTCATCCGATTCGGTTGAAATTTGGTATATGGTCTCTAACAACCATTCAGAAATTGGTCCATATCGGTCTATAATTATATATAGCCCCCACATAAAACCGATCCCCAGATTTGACCTCCGGTGCCTTTTGGAGAAGCCAAATTCATCCGATCTGATTGAAATTTGGTACGTGGTGTTAGTATATGGTCTCTAACACCCATGCATTTTTTTTATCACAATGGACTGAATAGTCTAAGTGAGCCCGATACATCGGGCTGCCACATAACCTAACATAACGTAACACCCATGCAGGTATTGGTCCATATCAGTCCATAATTATATATAGCCTCCATATAAACCGGACTGAATAGTCTAAATGAGTCTGATATATCGGGCTGCCACCTAAATAAACCTATCCTAATCTTTAATACCACGTAAATATTGATTTCAGTGCAGAGACAACACCACCCTTCCTGGTGTAGTCTCAGTGATCACCTTGTTCTAATTCTCGAAATCTTAGCTTATGTCTTATGTCACACACAATTGAATTCAAATAATTCAAGTCCAAAAATTCATTTTTTCACAGAGAAAATAAGCATTTGTTTAAAATTTATTTTCAACGGCATAAATTTTAATTTGAGTCACAATTCTTTGAATTCTTGTTCCCCTAGCAAAATGTCAACAAAACTGTTAATTATGCGAAGCCAAGAAATAGCCATACACTCACGACTATCATATGCAAAAAAAAAAAGTAACGAAGGGGGCGGCGATTGCAAATGTTATGAAAAATCACGGAGCCAAAGTAAACTTTGACCATTAATAATGCGATTAAAATGCATGAGATGACCAAGCAACCGTACATCATGTTCATCTTTTCATATACAACGAAAATCCTAAGATTAATTGTTTGTGAAGATACAATAACAAAGTTAAACATGACAATCTATGTGTGAACAGCATTACAGTGTGGGGCAAAAGTGAGCGAAGAGGAGTTTCTTTTTGCTGTTGATAATAAAATTAACCAAAATTTTCTTTCTCAACGGGAAATAAAATGCAAGTTCATTTTTGGGAAACAAGTACATAGGGCAGTAACATTGGATTGCATAGAAACTTCTACTAAAGGCTGCAATCCACAATCGAATTACTAGGGCTGTGGTACACTTGCCGATGACAACTTATCTTAAAACTTCTTCACATCGTCTTTTAAATTGTATGTTAGTCCATATGTTACACAAAAAAGGCAGATTAATTACACATATAAGCCTCTTTAGTTCTTGATCGGTTTAACATGTTGGCTGATAAGTCCCCGGTCTAACAAAGAAAAACACATTTTTTGTAAAAATTCGTTTTTATTATTCAACATAGTTCCCTTCAAGAACGATACAACGATTATAACGATCTTCAAAAAAAATGGGGCCATTACTTTGCCAGCGGACTATTGAGTCTTTCCACGCTTCGGAGACGGTTCACCGGTCGCTGTCCACTCAGCCGACTGTCCAAATATTGATGAATGATATGACCAACACGTTCCCTTGATATCTTTAAGACCTCTGCTATCTCTCAGACCTCAAAAGGATGCTCGCAGGAAAAATAATTGGCTGCAATGAAGAGGTGATCGCCGAAACTGAGGCCTATTTTGAGGCAAAACCGAAGGAGTACTACCAAAATGGTATCAATAAATTGGAAGGTCGTTATAATTGTTGTATCGCTCTTGAAGGGAACTATGTTGAATAATAAAAACGAATTTTGACAAAAAATGTGTTTTTCTTTGTTAGACCGGGGACTTATCAGCCAACCTGTTAACAGCTGCAAACACCGCTCAGAATCATCAACACGTTGTTGTTTTTGGTCAAATGTGAGCTAGCGCGGCACCCATTTTGCGCAGAGCTTCCGCATATCCAAATATTGATGAATGATATGACCAACAGGTTCCTCTGATATCTTTAAGGCCTCTGCTATCTCGATCAACTTCATTTTACGGTCATTCAAAATCATTATGTGGATTTTTTGATGTTTTCGTCGGTAACCACCTCTTTCGGGCGTCCACTGCGTTCACCGTCCTCCGTGCTCATTTCACCACGCTTTAATTTTGCATACCAATCAATTATTGTTGATTTCCCTGGGACAGAGTCCGGAAACTCATTATCAAGCCAAGTTTTTGCTTCCACCGTATTTTTTCCCTTCAGAAAACAGTATTTTATCAAAACACGAAATTCCATTTTTCCACAATAACAGAAGTTGCTTCACAAACTAATTGACTTACAGACGTCAAATTTTAACACGAATCATTTGAAGGTTGGTACTATATAAAAAAAATATGCATTTAATACTAGCGACGCCATCTATGTGTCAGACCGGGGACTTATCAGCCAACCTGTTATATAGAAGAGTCTATAAATAATCTTGAACCGATATGAACCAATTTTTGCACGGAGGAGTGAAATATGGGGTTCGGTTTATATGTACCAAATTACATATAAACCAAATTTTAGTAGGATCAGCTAAATAAAATATCATACAGTTTGCGTCGGCGTCACCCAGTTCAGTTCTCTGCCGGCTTTACGAAATGTAGAAGAGAAATTTTTTGTAGAAGAGAAATTTTCGTTCTTTTGTGTTTTTATTCTCTCTGATTCCACCGCCGGCAGTGTTGCCATTACAACGTCTAACGCTTATTTTAAGACTTTTCATGGCCAAAAAAAAACGAATGCCGTTCATGAAAGTGTGAACGTCCGTGGACGAACATTTCGTTTTGATTTTTTTTAATTTCCGTTTCATTTTGTCACCGTCCGTTCACGATTCCGAGATTTAAGTTTTTTCTATTAGTGTACACAACGTACACAATTTCAACTGTGTTGGATGAAATTTGTTTCTCCAAGTGGCTTCGGAGGTCGAATCTACGTGTCGGTTTATATTGAACTAAGTTTTGCATGGTTGTGAGGCCATATACTAACACAACGTACCCAATTTCAACCTGATCGGGTAAAATTTTCTCCTCCAGGAAGCTCAAGAAATAAAATCTGGGAATTTTTCATGGGTATATACTCACAACACGTACCAAATTTCAATCGAATCGAATAAAATTTGCTCCCCCAAGAGGATCTGCAAGCAAAATCAGGGGATCGGTTTATAAGGGACCGATATGGACCTTTTTTTGCATGAGTGTTGGAGGCCATATACTCACAACACGTACCCAATTTCAACCGAATCCAATAAAATTTGCTACTCCAAGAGGATCTGCAAGCAAAATCAGGGGATCGGTTTATATGAGGCCAATATATATATATATATATATATATATATATATATATATATATATATATATATATATATATATATATATATATATATATATATATATATATATATATATATATATATATATATATATATATATATATATATATATATATATATATATATATATATATATATATATATATATATATATATATATATATATATATATATATATATATATATATATATATATATATATATATATATATATATATATATATATATATATATATATATATATATATATATATATATATATATATATATATATATATATATATATATATATATATATATATATATATATATATATATATATATATATATATATATATATATATATATATATATATATATATATATATATATATATATATATATATATATATATATATATATATATATATATATATATATATATAAAGGGTGATTCTTTTGAGGTTAGGATTTTCATGCATTAGTATTTGACAGATCACGTGGGATTTCAGACATGGTGTCAAAGAGAAAGATGCTCAGTATGCTTTGACATTTCATCATGAATAGACGAACGATCTGCCACAACGTCGAATTTTCAGTGAATGGGCCCTAGAAAAGTTGGCAGAAAATCCGCTTTTTTATCGACAAATTTTGTTCAGCGATGAGGCTCATTTCTGGTTGAATGGCTACGTAAATAAGCAAAATTGCCGCATTTGGAGTGAAGAGCAACCAGAAGCCGTTCAAGAACTGCCCATGCATCCCGAAAAACGCACTGTTTGGTGTGGTTTGTACGCTGGTGGAATCATTGGACCGTATTTTTTCAAAGATGCTGTTGGACGCAACGTTACGGTGAATGGCGATCGCTATCGTTCGATGCTAACAAACTTTTTGTTGCCAAAAATGGAAGAACTGAACTTGGTTGACATGTGGTTTCAACAAGATGGCGCTACATGCCACACAGCTCGCGATTCTATGGCCATTTTGAGGGAAAACTTCGGAGAACAATTCATCTCAAGAAATGGACCGGTAAGTTGGCCACCAAGATCATGCGATTTGACGCCTTTAGACTATTTTTTGTGGGGCTACGTCAAGTCTAAAGTCTACAGAAATAAGCCAGCAACTGTTCCAGCTTTGGAAGACAACATTTCCGAAGAAATTCGGGCTATTCCGGCCGAAATGCTCGAAAAAGTTGCCCAAAATTGGACTTTCCGAATGGACCACCTAAGACGCAGCCGCGGTCAACATTTAAATGAAATTATCTTCAAAAAGTAAATGTCATGGACCAATCTGACGTTTCAAATAAAGAACCGATGAGATTTTGCAAATTTTATGCGTTTTTTTTAAAAAAAAAGTTATCAAGCTCTTAACAAATCACCCTTTATATATATATATATATATATATATATATATATATATATATATATATATATATATATATATATATATATATATATAGTTATGGACCCATATGGACCATTTTGAGTGTTGGAAGTCATACACTAACGCCATGTGCCAAATTTCAACTGGATCGGATGAAATTTGTTAGAGACCATGGGTGGTAGAGGTCATATGTTAACACAATGTACCAAATTTCAACCGGATCGGATAAAATTTGCTTCTCTTAAGAGGTTTATATGGGAGCTATACGTAAAAGTGGTCCGATATGGCCCATTTGCAATACCATCCGACCTACATCAATAACAACCACAGTGAAACCTCTCAAACTCGGACACTCTGAAAACCGGACCCTTCCCAGGCGTGGATAGTTGTTTGAGGACGTTTGCTGTATTAGGTTAGGTTAAGTATAGTGACAGCCCGATATTTCAGGCTCACTTAGACTATTCAGTCCATTGTGATACCACAGTGGTGAACTTCTCTCTTATCACTGAGTGCTGCCCGATTCTATGTTAAATTCAATGACAAGAGAGTCCGAACGGCGTTCCACATTGCAGTGAAAGATGATACGGTCAAAATTTGGTCAATATAAACTTGACGTATTTCTTTCAATTTTGCATTTAAAAAACCTGAACACCCCTCATTTTGAAGGTGTGTGTGTGAATGTTGCTCCTATTTTGATTTTGGAATTCACTCTTCAGTTGTCAAAATGCCGTCCAAGCAAGAAGAGCAGCGTATCAAAATCTTGCTCGCGCATCGCGAAAATCCGAGCTACTCGCACGCAAAGCTGGCAAAATGGGGAACGTTTGTCGACAGCCAGGAAGTCTGGATCGGGGGGAAATCGAAAACCGGAAGCCGCTGAGACGACAAAGAGAGTTGCCGGTAGTTTCAAGCGAAACCCTAACATCTCTCCGAGATGCCGCAAATAAGCTGGGTGTATCGTCTACAACCGTGCATCGAGCCAAAAAACGAGACGGACTATCGACTTACAAGAAGGTAGTGACTCCAAATCGCGATGATAAACAAAATACGACGGCCAAAGCGTGATCCCGGAGGCTGTACACGACGATGCTGACGAAGTTTGACTGCGTGGTAATGGACGACGAAACCTACGTCAAAGCCGACTACAAGCAGCTTCCGGGACAGGAGTTTTATACGGCAAAAGGAAGGGGAAAGGTAGCAAATATTTTCAAGCACATAAAACTGTCAAAGTTCGCAAGGAAATATCTGATTTGGCAAGCCATCTGTACCTGTGACTTGAAAAGCAGCATTTTCATAGCTTCCGGGACTGTCAACCAAGAAATTTACGTGAAAGAGTGTTTGAATAAACGCCTGCTGCCTTTCCTGAAGAAACACGGTTGTTCCGTACTGTTTTGGCCGGATTTGGCATCTTGCCATTACGGTATAAAGGTCATGGAGTGGTACGCCGCCAACAATGTGCAGGTGGTTCCCAAGGACAAGAACCCTCCCAACACGCCAGAGCTCCGCCCAATTGAGAAATACTGGGCTATTGTCAAGCGGAACCTAAAGAAGACCAAAAAAACTGCTAAGGACGAGCAGCAGTTCAAGGCAAACTGGCTTTCTGCGGCGAAGAAGGTGGACAAGGTGGCTGTACAAAATATGATGGCAGGTGTCAAGCGTGAGGCCCGGCAATTCGGATTTGGAAAAGCGAAAGCCTAACTGAATATTTTTCCTGAATTTTATACTAAATGAACTTGAAAAAGAAATTTAATTTGATTTTTTAAATAAACGATTTCACCGATTTCCACGCGTTTTCCTTTGACCAAATTTTTGACCGTATCACCCTTTAGAGAAGCTTTGAAACCCTCAGAAATGAAACCCTGAGGTGGGATAATCCACCGCTGAAAAACTATATATAATTATGGACCGATATGGACCAATTCGTGCATGGTTATTAGAGACCATATACTTACAACCATAGAAAAAATTATGAACCGTGTGGTCATTTCAAAACTATCCGTTCATGAAAGTGAATCAACACACATGTGTTGTAAAACTGATAACAGACAGGGGTCAATCTGACAACGTAAAAATGACACCATGCATTGTCAAAACAACAACCAGATGTCATGATCTGAAAACATAATGGGACGAACATTTCGTTTTGATTTTTTTTTTTTAAATTTCCGTTTCATTTTGTCACCGTCCGTTCACGATTCCGAGATTTAATTTTTTTATATTAGTGTACACAACGTTCACAATTTCAACTGTGTTGGAAACCCTCAGAAATGTCATCAGCATTACTGAGGTGGGATAATCCACCGCTGAAAAACTTTTTGGTGTGTGGTCGAAACTGGGTTTGAACCCACGACCCTGTGTATGCAAGGCGGGCATGCTAACCATTGCACCACGGTGGTTCACTTTGCTATATTAACACATTAAAAATAACCTCTCATACCTCTCAAATATGGACATTGAGGCGACTGTGGGGGTCTCCACCTTTCAGAGGTTTGACTGTCCTTGTGACAAAGTTAATATACCCCACATGCTATCGTGGAGGGTGTAAAAACTGTTACAATTCAGAATAAATTTTCAAACATTTGATTTTTTTTGAAGGGAGCCACCGTGGTGCAATGGTTAGCATGCCCGCCTTGCATACACAAGGTCGAAGGTTCGATTCCTGCTTCGACCGAACACCAAAGGGGTTTTCAGCGGTAGATTATACCACCTCTGTAATGCTGGTGACATTTCTAAGGGTTTCAAAGCTTCTCTAAGTGGTTTCACTGCAATGTGCAACGCCGATCGGACTCGGCTATAAAAAGGAGGTCCATTGTAATTGAGCTTAACATGGAATCGGGCAGCACTCAGTGATAAGAGAGAAGTTCACTAATGTGGTATCACAATGGACTGAATAGTCTAAGGGCGTTTTCGATTCGCAAAAAATATGTTGCCTGGGTGTTACACTACTTTTTCCCTAATTGACATTTCGGCCAAATGATAGTGTAATTCTAAAATTATTATTAATTTATAATATTGTGAGGTATAAAGTATCCAAAATCTATGACAGTGTCCTTGATATCTTGCAATCAATTTCGAGAATGTTGCACCTTTTTTCCCAATCGAAATCGCCATAAGTGATACATCGGGCTGCCACCTAACCTAACCTAACTCAACGGTTGATAAGAAAATCCTGCATTTTTAATTTATTCTCGCAATGTTAATGAAAATTTGCATTGTCTGGATGAAAATATTTCATTGAGTCTTGTCCTCACGTTCAATTTTTATTGCAACTGTAACATCTCTCCTGTATTCTTTGACTGTTTTGTCCGACATGTTGGAACACCAGTATTCACAGATACTCTCTAAGCTTGATGTTGTTACATCATCATCATCGTCATCCGCATTGGCTTCATCATTGTCATCAGTACTACATCAGATGAAGATTTTATGAATTTGTCTTCTTCGACAACAATGGCGGGTGTGTAGCACTACGTGACATAACTTGGGAACAAACAGTCCACGAGAAACAAACTAAGTAGGAAAAATATACAGCAGCCAATGTTGGATCAAAAAACAAAAAACGACACGAAACTAAGCAAGGTAGTATTATAGACAAACACGAGCGCTCTAAAAGAAAAGAAAATAATGACAAGGATAGCGCAGAATTCGCACCCCACCACACCGCATCCCATCATGTTTGCATTTGTATTCCCCTCTCGTTGTTTGGTAACCATTCGTCTATGCATCTTTTCAGGCCATTGTCATGTGACAATGATTTCATTTTAAATTAATTTAATGTACACATATGAATACACACGTATGTCGCATATCCTTCCATGGAGAGATTTCCACTTACATAGGGGATTTCATATCATTTGTTTAAACAGTGTCCCCGTGCAATGGTTTTAAGTCCTGCATATCACATTCCTCTAAACCAGAGTTCATTGTAATATGGTTTGTCAAATCTCAGGACTTGCGTCAGGGCACAGAAAAACAACCAAAGTTGGGCGACTATATTATAACCGGTACCATTCTCCATTTTCATATATTGAAATTTTAATCGATTTTCTACTACCTTCATATTATTTTCTACACTTGATATTCTCCGATATAAAGTGTTTTCCTTGTCCAAACGACGATAAACTCTTCTATAAAGTCCCCTTATAATTAGTTTTATATTTTATAACAATTAGTTTTAACAAGTATAAACAGCCGTAAGTTCGGCCAGGCCGCCATGGATTGCGGCCATCATGGATTGCGTAGAAACTTCTACGAAAGACTGTCATCCACAATCGAATTACTTGAGTTGTGGTATCTTAAATCCTTTTCTAAATTGTGAGTTAGTCCATACGTGGTATATATTAGACAAAAAGGTATGTAAGTCTACAAATAATTACGAATCGATATGGACTTTTGCACGGTACGTAGGGAGCCAGAATTGAAATATGGGGGTCGCTTATATGGAGGCTATATACAATTATTGATATGGACCAATTTTTGTGTGATTGGGGATCGATTTATCTGAGGGCTATATATAACTATAAACCTATATGGACCTAGTTAGGCATGGTTGTTAACGGCCACATACTAGCACAATGTACCAAATTTCAACTGACTCGGATGAAATTTGCTCCTCCAAGAGGCTCCAAAACCAAATCTCGGGATTGGTTTATATGGGGGCTATATATAATTATGGACTGATATGGACCACTTTTGGCATGATTGTTAAATATCATATACTACCACCACGTACACAATTTCAACTAGATCGGATGAATTTTGCTTCTCCAAAAGGCACCGGAGGTCAAATCTCGGGATCAGTTTATATGGGGGCTATATATAATTATGGACTGATATGAACCAATTCCTGCATGGTTGTTGGATACCATATACTAACATCACGTACCAAATTTCAGCCGGATAGGACGAAACTTTCTTCTCTTAGAAGCTCCGCAAGCCAAATCTGGGGATCGGTTTATATGGGCTATATATAATTATGGACTGATATGAACCAATTCCTGCATAGTTGTTGGATACCATATACTAACATCACGTACCAAATTTCAACCGAATCGGATGAATTTTGCTCTTCCAAGTGGCTCCGCAAGCCAAATCTGGGGATCGGTTTATATGGGCTATATATAATTATTGACCGATGTGGACCAATTTTTGAATAGTTGTTAGAGACCATATACTAACACCATGTACCAAATTTAAGCCGGATCGGATGAAATTTGCTTCTCTTAGAGGCTCCGAAAGCCAAATCGGGGGATCGGTTTATATGGGGGCTATATATAATTATGGACCGATGTGGACCAATTTTTGCAAAGTTGTTAGAGACCATATACTAACACCATGTACCAAATTTAAGCCGGATCGGATGAAATTTGCCTCTCTTAGAAGTCTGCAAGCCAAATTTGGGGGGTCTTTTATATGGGGAAAAAGTGGACCGATATGGCCCATTTGCAATACCATCCGACCTACATCAATAACAACTACTTGTGCCAAGTTTCAAGTCTATAGCTTGTTTCATTCGGAAGTTAGCGTGATTTCAACAGACGGACGGACGGACGGACATGCTCAGATCGACTCAGAATTTCACCACGATCCAGAATATATATACTTTATGGGGTCTTAGAGCAATATTTCGATGTGTTACAAACGGAATGACAAAGTTAATATACCCCCATCCTATGGTGGAGGGTATAAAAATGGGTGTCTCAACCCAAAATGAAAATGTTCGTTTTGATACGTGGTATACTGACTTTTATATCTCGCATTTTCTCCAGGTCTCTTGGCATTCCTTTTGGAATGCCGGAGCCATTTTGGAGAATAAGGTTGCCACCAAAAAGTATCGATCATCTCTAGACAACGCATAGCCGGGTCAAAATACCGCAGAGCCACTTTCGTGCAGTGTGTGATGGACATAATTAGTAGCAAAAGTAGCCAATTCGAACAAATCTACACACATAAAAATAATTCATTTATTTTATGAATAGTGTTCACAAAAAATGTCCAAACAAAGAATTCATAAATTGCATAAAAAAGTTCATAATGCCTTCCTTCTTCATACATAGTAATTGTGAAATAGTTCATAATCCTATCAAAAAAGAGCTTCTAAAAAAGTAGTTGGATGCCTAATTTGTGATCCGGAAGTAGTGTAAACTTGGATCTTCTCCAATGAATTTTACATGGGCTTCCCAGCAAAAAAAAAATTGGAAGTTCTTCCAAAGGCAAAGAATATGCACTCCCAATGATGTTCTTTGTTTTAACTACCCAGGAAGTTATTTTAATTCAATTGTTTATAACTTGGTTTTTTCATACTTTTACTGGGTAATTTAAACTTTTTTGTTTCGAATAGGTTAAAACCAGAGTAAGAATTCATAAAATGGTACAAATCATTTAAATTTTGTCGAAAAAAATGCTAAATCCAATCTGAAAAAATTGTGAATTTTTGAAAATATTTGAGGTCAAACGTTTCCGACAAGCGTTAGAATCCATTAAAAATTATAAAAATTATTTATTTGACAAAATATCACAGAATTTTTTAATTTACATCCAAAACATTGAATTCGGATCACACCTAAGGTTAGGTTAGGTTAAGTGGCAGCCCGATGTATCAGGCTCACTTAGACTATTCAGTCCATTGTGATACCTCATTGGTGAACTTCCCTCTTATCACTGAGTGCTGCCCGATTCCATGTTAAGCTCAATGACAAGGGACCTCCTTTTTATAGCCGAGTCCGAACGGCGTTCCACTTTGCAGTGAAACCACTTAGAGAAGTTTTGAAACCCTCAGAAATGTCACCAGCATGGGATAATCCACCGCTGAAAAACTTTTTGGTGTTCGGTCGAAGCAGTAATCGAACCCACGACACCAATGTATGCAAGGCGGGCATGTTAACCATTGCACCACGATGGCTCCCTAAAGAAGTAATGCAAATTCATTGCAACGGCTGTTGAAATGGAGGACTTCCGTCCTATGACAAGCCCATGTTAAATTCATCGCTTCTGCGTCAGTTTTGCACCACTTCCGGATCCAAAAAGAAAACTACGTTTTGGCGGCGCTTTTTTTGCGGGGTTATTATAGTACTCCATTTTTGGATCATTTGCATTGCTTTAAAAGTTGTGCCTTGGAAGTTCATTTGGATAAAGAAATTTAAAAAAAACTAAAGAACAAAAAATGTTTTCTAATTTCACTTTTTATTTTTACCACTATTTTTTGTTAAACTTTTATTTTCTTATTATCTAATTTTTACAAATTGAAAAACTTCTTCGCTTTGACCGGGTTTGAACCTGGGTCTGTTGGCACCATAACATAACGCCTTAGCACACTCAGCTACAAACGTCATTAAACACGATGCATCAAAACGTCTATTCAAATGTTTGTGATATGAACCTAATATGACACCACAGCATGACATGACAACTACTTCCTGAGATGTTCTTTATTATGAAAAAATAAAGAACGCTGGTTCAAATCTCACTTTATTAATTTTTTTTTCTAAAAAATTATTTTTTATGTAATACATGGTTTTTTTCGACATATATTTTTTCCATTAAAAATCAACAAAAAACTAAAAATTATCGTAATTTGCATGAACCACATAGTGGTCAGGGTATAATAACTTTGATCTGCCAAAAAATGTGCCTACCAGACATATATATACCGATCGACTCAGAATTACCTTCTGAGTCGATCTAGCGCTTGGTGTCCGTCCGTCCGTCCATGTATTTGTTGTTCGCAGGATTCCGGTCGCAATTATTAACCGATTTTGATGAAAGTAGGTATGTGGCATTTTGTTGGTACAGGGACAAACGCTATTGAATTTGGAAAAAATCGGATAAAATTTAGATATAGCTCCCATATATATGTATCGCCTGATTTCGATAAATTGGGTCAGATTGCGTTCAGTTACTAACCGATCAGCGTCAGATTTGTTACAAAGTAATCCAGTTGACCACCCTTTAAGTGTGCCAACTTTCATCGAAATCGGTTGAGATTTACATATAGCTCCATATATATGTGTCTCCCGATTTGTCCAAATTTGGCCAAAAAACCCTTATTTATCAACCGATCTAACTCAAAGTTGGCTCAATGTAATATTCTATAGCACAACTGTATGTGCAAAAAATCATGGAAATCAGTTTAGATTTAGCTATAGCTCCCATATATATGTACCGCCCGATTTTTCTAAATTTAGTTATAAAACCCTTATTTATCAACAGATAGTACTCAAAGTTGGCCAAATGTAATCTTCTATAGCTCCATATATATGTGTCTCCCGATTTTTCCAAATTTGGCCACAAAACCCTTATTTATCAACCGATCTTACTCAAAGTTGGCTCAATGTAATATTCTATAGCACAACTGTATGTGCACAAAATCATGGAAATCAGTTTAGATTTAGCTATAGCTCCCATATATATGTACCGCCCGATTTTTCTAAATTTGGTTATAAAACCCTTATTTATCAACCGATAGTACTCAAAGTTGGCCAAATGTAATTTTCTATAGCACTAACTGTATGTGCAAAATTTCATCGAAATCGGTTCAGATTGAGATATAGCTCCCATATACGAGTATATGTATAGCCCGATTTTCCCAATTTTGGCCATAGAACCCTTACTTATTATCCGATCTTACTCAAAGTTGGCTAGATCCAGTCCTCTATAGTACTAACGGTATGTGCAAAATTTCATCGAAATCGGTTCAGACGTAGATATAGCTCCCATATATGTATCGCCCGATTTTGAAAAATTCGCCCCTAATAACTTTATGTTTGACCATACAGGCCTCATTTCTTAACTGATCTTACTCAAATTTTGCACAAGGTAACCTTTTGTGGTATTAATCAAATCCGAAAAATATTAACCAAATTGGTTCAGATTTAGATATAGCTTCCATATATATGCATCGCTCGATTTTCCCAAATTTGGCCATAATACTCTTATTTTTATTAACCAATGTTACTCAAATTTGATTTTTTTATGTACTAGCCGAAATTTGAACTTATTACCCACACCAATTGAGCGATTTTCTCTTTTTTAATAATGGGCTCAATATTAGTGGCATACTAACTCCGTAGGTGCAATATCAACTACAGCCAGTGTTGCTAGAAGTAGGGGAAATTCTCTATATGTAGGGTTTTCTAATATTTAGCGTCTTGTAGGGCACTACGTCCAATGTAGGGACATTTGCACTAAACAAAATTTGTAATAATTTTTACATTTTGGTGGCTCTAGCGGAGGAAATTAGAAGCCGGCAATGCGTGATCTTTAACCATGTGTGGTAACAACAGTTACCACTCGTGCCAAAAAAAAAATTCTAACAAAATTTTAAGATCACCACAAATCTACCAAACAAATATTTCTATAGAAATTTTTGTTAAAACTTTATTCCTGTAGAAAATTTTGTCAACATTTTATTTCTATAGAAAATTTTGTCAAAATTGTATTTCTATAGAAAATTTGTTCAAAATATTATATCTATAAAAAATTTTCTCAAAATGTTATTTCTATGGAATTTTTTCGCCAAATTTTATTTCTATAGAATTTATTACCAAAATTTTATTTCTATAGAAAAATTTCTCAAAAAAAATATTTATGGAAACTTTTTCGAAAATTTTCTATAGAGATTTAACAAAAAAAATTTTATATTCTTGGTAGAATTCTGCCAACTGTGGCAACCGTGGTGGTAATACAAATTTATTTTCTAGATTATATACGTTGCATTTTCATGTTTTAAGAACCATTTTTGTTTTGTAAAATTTTTTAAATTTAACGAAAATATTGTAGGGAAAATTGTTTGGGAATGTAGGGAACCTTTTTTGTCCTTGTAGGGTAAACCGAACATTTTCCCTAGCAGCACTGACTATGAGCTATAGTCAGATTGAGACAAAAACCCATAAACATGTACCCCTTAATTTTCTTAAATATGTAACTGCGGTTTATGCTTATGTTTACTAATTCAGGAAGGGTGGTTTAGGGTATGATATAGTCGGCCCCGCCCGACTTTCTACTTTACTTACTTGTTTAATAATGGACTCAATATTAGTGGCATTCTAACTCTGCAGATTCAGAATCAACAATAGCTCCTAATATCAGACATTTCTGTTTAGATTGTGATAAAACTCCCAAGTTCCCCTTAATTTTCTTAAAATTGGAAATGCGGTTTTCCCCAAACCTATACCATTGATACCCCATAAACTGTGTTTCCTAATTCAGTAGGGGTGGTTTAGGGTATGATATAGTCGGCTCCGTCCGACTTTCTACTTTACTCACTTGTTTTTTGTGTAAACTGTCCCGAAAATTTGATGTGATTTCCGACATTTTTTGCTTTTGAACAATACAATTAAAAAATTAGAAAAAAAAGAAGTATGTAAAGTCTAAAGTCGGGCGGGGCCGACTATATTATACCCTTCACCAATATGTAGAACAAAATTTGTGTTACCATATCAACTCCTTCAAATTTGTTGGGAGTTGTTATTAAAATTTATATATAATTTATAAATATTTATATCTGAAAGGATTTGGAGACAATTTTTTGTACTTCTACAAAATCGCTAGAATTAAAAATTAAATCGGCTAACACCCTGGGATGAAACATATACATATACATATGTATTCGAGATATAGGATAATTTGAGTAATATTTAAAATTTTTGCTACTCAGAAGTGGCGATTTTACAAGGATATTGGTCAAATCTCGCCAAGATATGTGGTCAATTGTGGGTTGTGATATATTATTTGGCCAATTCGGGTGATATTTCCACAAGTCGGAGCTTTATTTAAAATTCGACCATTCTGTGAAAAGTTTGGCATTACAGTGTGTAGAATATGACTACGATATGGGGAGACCATCACAGAATTTTGTGTAAAATGTGGGCATTTTGGCCATATTAGATCAAGATGACACACTTAAATAGCATATTAAATGTATTCTCTGTGGAAACTATCGAGTCAAATGGAGGAAACTCCCATTAAAAATGGGTCTAAAATATGAAACATTCTACCATATTTTCCCTACTCTGGCGTACATACGAGGGCGGTTCGGAAACTTCTTAGCCTATCAATGAAAGAGAATAGTTAGTTTTTCAAAAATATTTTTATTTTTCAATATAATCTCCTGAAACTTCAATACACTTAGTCCAACGCTTTTCTAGCAATTCTATCCCTTGATTAAAATAGTTTTCCTCAAGGTCTTCAAAATAGTGGTTTACAACTTTAATTACATCTTCATTTGAGGTAAAACACTTGCCAGCAAGGATTTTTTTTTTTTTTTGATTTGGGAACAAGTAAAAGTCACTGGGAGCTAAATCAGGAGAATAAGGTGGGTGGTTAAGCAACTCGCACTTTAATTCGTTGATTTTAGCCATTGTTAAAACACTCTTGTGCGCTGGTGCGTTGTCTTGATGAAAAATTGTTTTTTTGTGTTGTAAGCCAGTACGTTTTTCTCGAATTTGTACATTTAATTGATCCAAAAGGATGCAATAGTACTCTGAATTTATTGTTTTACCCTTTTGCAGATAGTCAATCAATAAAATAACTTTGAAGTCCCAAAAACCGTTGCCATAACCTTACCAGCCGATTGAATTGTTTTTGCCTTCTTTGGGGCACTTTCTCCAGTTTCAGTCCATTGTTTGGATTGTTCTTTATTCTCTGGAGTATAGTGGTGGATCCATGTCTCATCAACAGTTATGAAACGACGCTTAAAATCCATTTTATTTCGCCTAAAACGATACAAACAAGCTTGAGAAATGTTCATTCTTATGCATCTTGCAGAAAGCCTTTTCATCTGTTGTTCTTCATGCAAAATTAAATGGACTCGATCATTTGAGATGCCCATGATATTAGCAATTTCACATACTTTTATTCGTCGATCATTTAATACCATATCATGCACTTTGGCTGCAATTTCTGTTGTTGTTGCTGTTTTTGGACGTCCACTACGTGGTTCATCTTCAATGCTTGTACGACCACGTTTAAATTCAGCAACCCAATTTTTTACTGTTGTCTATGAAGGAGCACTTTCACCTAACACATATCACCATATCATTATGAATTTCTTGTCCCGATAAAACCTTTTTTATGTAAATATTTAATGACAGCACGAATTTCTAATTTTTCCATTGTAAAAAAATTGCGGATGCGTCTTTTTTGAACACCTGTTTCTATATGAAGGAGTTGCCAGATCGAAACAAAATTTAACATGTGTTCATAACAGAGATAGAAGTTTCTAAAAAACTTTTTTCTGTTTATACCGCGATTTTTGTGCTAGGCTAAGAAGTTTCCGAACTGCCCTCGTATATATGGGAGCTATAGCTAAATATGAACCGACTAAATTTGAAATGCATAGTTAGAATAATTATCCTGCTATCTCAGCAAAAAACGTAAATGGGAGAATAATTTTGGCCTCCGTGGTCATATGGGTGTAAATCGCCCGACCATATGCAAAATTTGAAGCAACTCAGGGCAAAACTCTGGCTTTTGAAGCCATATAAGTGCAAATCGGACGAAAAATATATATGGGAGCTACATCTAAATCTGAACCGATTTTGCTGATATTTTGCATATCTTTCGAAAGCCCCAAAATATTTGGTTGCTCGAAATTTTGAGAAAATACGTTTATAAATACGTCAATTATGACCAGATCGGTGATAAATATATATGGCAGCTATATCTAAATCTGAACCGATTTTTTTCAAAATCAATAGCGATTGTCTTTGAGCCAATGTTAACCTCTGTACCAAATATGAGGACGATCAGACTTAAACTGCGAGCTGTACTTTGCACACAAAATTACATATACAGACAGACGGACGGACGGACAGACAGACAGACAGACAGAAGGACATCGCTAAATCGACTTAGAATTTAATTCTAAGACGATCGGTATACTAAACGATGGGTCTCAGACTTGGTGTTACATACAAACGCACAAACTTATTATACCCTGTACCACAGTAGTGGTGAAGGGTATAAAAATATATATAGCGCTTTATTTGCTGCATTACATATCAGCCACCCTGTATTTACATCTCTACAAATTATGTAATATTTTAGTAGCAAAAAAATTTTGAATTTTCAATATGTATTGAATAAAAAAATTGAGGAATATTAGTGACATGCTTCTTGTTAAAGCTACTTCCCAAATTAAAGAGCAAATATTTGTCTTTAATGGCAAAAAGTGACAAATAGTCATACTGCTCGATAAAATCAATAAATATGATGATTGATGGCTACGATGTCAGAGACTACCTTTCACACCAAGGAGTTAGCAAAACCCCTTGCTACGTGTACAGATGAAAGCGTCAATATTTGAATTTTATTTCTGTTTAGAAATAAAATATTTTCATTATTCAACTGACTCACAGTGTACAAATATTTTTTCAGGAAAATCCCAACAATTCATTCGTTGTTATGAACACATACATGAAAGTGTAAATGAATGTATGTATGTGTGTGATAGAGGTGTGCACGTGACACGAAATTGTCGTGACTCACGAACATTTTCGAGATTCGTGCGTGAGTCGTGAGTCACGCTCATGAAAACAGCGTGAGTGTGCGTGAGTATGCGTGAGTGTGCGTGAGCGTGATTAACAAACCAAAATGTCGTGCGTGAGCGTGAGTCACGAAAATAATATCTTCGTGAGTGTGCGTGAGTAAAGAATTACACTCACGAAAATATTCCTGCTCTCCAACATAAAACGCTTAAGAGTTAAATTCAATTACAATTTTAGTGACACCTGGGATGTTAAGAGTTTAATAACACTCTCGATTTTAATAATGCTCATGTTTTCAGACACTTCGGTAAGGTAAATTAATCATAAAAATATTCGTGAGTCACGATATATTTCGTGAGTCACAATATTTTTCGTGAGTCACGGTATTTTTCGTGAGTCACGACGTTTTCGTGCGTGAGTGTGCGTGAGTACAAATTTTCTTTTCGTGAGTGTGCGTGAGTCCTACCAAAAAATATCGTGCGTGAGTGTGCGTGAGCGTGAGTAAACTATTACTCACGTGCACACCTCTAGTGTGTGAGGGTGTGCGTGTATCCCTACAGGATTCTTCAAATATTAACACAATGTATATATGGCCGTTTGTTGTTGTAGTTTTTTTATTTTTTATTTTACACTGACATTCCGTTATATTGTTTCACTTTTGGCTTTGGATTTTCTTTCCACATATTGTGTCATTACTGGACGCTTTGTTCCTCTTGAGTGGACAAATGGAGATGAGGATGAGGCTATTAGAAATGTTTAACCTATGAAATATTAAAAAAAAGCACACACACACACACACACTTACACTAAATCTATACACAAATCTATGTACATTCCCAGGAAAATTGCATATCCTGGCCATGGCATGTAAGTCATCACAGTTTTCATGTAAGTTGGATTTTTTTTTTTTTGGTTTTCGAAACTCGTTCAGAACTATCCAGCCAACTAACTAGTCAGTGCATTCGTGTGCGTGTGTTGCATCATTTTAAGCGTGACTTTATCTTATACATTCAAAGTGGCATCCTTGTGAGAGTTTAATGCACTTTGAATTTCTTTCCGTGGTCTACTGACTTTTACATCTCGCATTTTCCCCACGTCTCAGGGAGTTGATATTAGAGATATGTAGACAGACATTGGGTGTTAGTTGTATGGTGAATAATGAAGTTTTCACTGAACGGCAGGAACGAATACACAGTGAGGGGACGTCTGATAAGTATTTAGTCCAGAAAAAATATTTCAATATTTGTAGTGGACCAGCCGTGGTGGGGTGATGGTAACATGCCCGCCTTGCACCGTAAAGGTCATGGGTTCAATCCCAGTTTCGATAGAATACCAAAAAGTTCTTCAGTGGTGTGTTATCGCCTTTCAGTACCCACCCAGCAAAAAAAATTGGAAGTTGTTCCACAAACATTTCTTTTAAAGCCCATCCCAGAATCCCCCATCGAGTTTTTTCAACTTCCGATGCAGTCCTTTTGGACAAGTCCACAAACATTTCTTCTAAAGCGCATCGTGGGATCCCCCAATAATTTTTTTCCACTTCCGATGCAGTCCTTTTGGACAAGTGCACAAACATTTCTTCTAAAGCGCGTCTTGGGATCCCCCAATGATTTTTTTCTACTTCCGATGCAGTCCTTGTGGACAAGTATTAGAAAGAACGCAATCAGGCTATTTTAAGTGCAAATTTTGTACAATTAAATTTTACAAAAAAATAGAAAACTAATAAAAAAACTAAAAAAAGTAGAAATTAATAAAAAAGTAAAAAAATAATAAAAAAAAATAAAAATAAATTTCATCCGCGCTGGGATTTGAACCTGTGCCGATTGACTTTTTCGCTTCCATGAAAGTTCTTTTGAGAAGGTTTTGCAAATTACGAGAATTTTTAATTTTTTTGTTGATTTTTAATGGAAAAAATATATTTATACGAAAACATATGCAGAAAATAAAAAATAAAAACGATGCATGACATAAAAAATATTTTTTTAGAAAAATATTTGATAAAAAAATTGCCGCTGGTGAGATTTGAACCTGCGTTTCTTATGTTTTCGTTCATACTAATAAAGAACATCTCGAGAAGCAATTAAAATGTTATTCCTTGGTGTCGTATTACGATCATATCATAAACATTTGAATTGACCTTTCGACGCTTTATGTTCAATGGCGTTTGTAGCGTAGTGTGCTAAGGCGTTCTGATATGGTGCTAGCAAACCCAGGTTCAACCCCTGCCGGAGCGAAAAAGTTTTTCAAATTGTAAAAATTAGATAATAGGAAAATAATTGTGTAATAAAACATATGGATGAAAAAAAAGTGAAATTGGTTGAAAAAAAATTTTTTTTTGCTTTTTAAATTTCTTCATTCAAATTAACTTCCAGGGCACAACTTCTAAAGCAATGCAAAGGATCCAAAAAGGGAGTACTTCCGTCCTATGACAAGCCCATGTAAAATTCATTGGAGATGATCCAAGTTTGCACTACTTCCGGATCACAGATTGGGGATCCAAACTACTTTTTTGGAAGCTCTTTTTTTGCTGGGCAGCAAAAAAAGCGTCGCCAAAAAAGTAAAGACAATGTTCTTTTTGGATTCGGAAGTGGTGCAAAATTGACGCAGAAGCGATGAATTTAACATGGGCTTGTCATAAGACGGAAGTCCTCCATTTCAACAGGCGTTGCACTGAATTTGCATCACTTCTTTCGATGTGATCCGAATTCAATGTTTAGGGTGTAAATTAAAAAAATTCTGTGATATTTTGTCAAATAAATAATTTTTATAATTTTTTATATTTTTTAATGGATTCTAACGCTTGTCGGTAATGTTTGACCTCAAATATTTTCAAAAATTCACAATTTTTTCAGATTGGATTTAGCATGTCTTTCGACAAAATTTAAATGATTTATACCATTTTATGAATTCTTACTCTGTTTTTAGCCTATTTGAAACAAAATAAGTAAGTAAAGTCTAAAGTCGGGCAGTGCCGACTATATTATACCCTTCACCCCTATGTAGGCGAAAATTTGTGTTACCATCTCAACTACTTCACATTTGCTGGAAGCTATATAACATAAAGGAGACAATTTTTTTACTTCTACAAAATCTCTAAAATTTAAATCGGCTAACGCTATCCAGTTAATTGGAGGACACTTCCATTGAAAATGGGTCTAAAATGTGTAACAGTCTACCATATTTCCCCAACTCTGGTGTACGTATATATGGGAGCTATATATAACGTGAACCGATTTTGACTAAATTTGACATGTATACACTGAAAAAAATATTGTTATGGGGGGGGGGGGGGGGGGGGATTTCATGTCTTTAAAATACGAATGCAAATTTTGCTTAGCATAGAAGACGCATTTCTCTTATATAAAGTTTTTTTTCCTTGTCCAAAAGTCGATAATCTTTTCAATGAAGTCGTATTATCCTTATAATTAAGTGATTTCCCTTAAAAATGGGTATCATAACATGAAAGAAAAAACGTTAGGGCTAAGGTCAACTTGACTTTAATAATTCAGAAAAATTCTTTAAATTTAATGAAATTGTCTTTAAATTTGTTGTCTTTTTGCATCTTGACTACAAAGCAAAAACTCGTTCAAATATAGGACATGTTTTTCAACACTTCATTTTAAAGACGCTTTTTACTCAAAACATAGCATAATTACTACTGGAAGTCGAGTCTTAATTTTGAAAATAAAGTTGTCGTTAACTAGTTTTTAAAGGACTATGATAACATATGAAGAAATAAAGCTGGAAAAGCGAAAAATTAAAATTTGCTTCCTAGAAGCAAATTCACAAAACCCAAATTTAAAAGAGAATTGTGTCTTAAACGTGTCCTTATTTGTATTCTCCGCTTCTTTGGCTCGGAATCAATACCAAAATTGTTAAAGTAAAGACAAAATCTTTGGAACCGGGCATGCTTTTTTTTCAGTGTAGTTAGAATAATAATTCTGCTAAATGGCAGTATAACTTTGGCCCCCTGGTCATATGAGTGCAAATCGGACGGAAGATATATATGGGAGCCATATCTAAATCTGAACCGATTTCAACCAAATTTGGCACAATTACCGATACTACCAAACGTACTCCTTGTGCGAAATTTGAAGCAAATCACGGCAAAACCCTGGATTTTGAGGCCATATAAGTTCAAGTCGGACGAAAGATATATATGGGAGCTATATCGGTTTTGACCATATTTGGCACATACAGTAGTATCGTTAAAAGTACCGCTTGTGCAAAATTTGAAGCAAATCACGACAAAACTCTGGCTTTTGTGGCCATATAAGTTCAAATCGGACGAAAGATATATATGGGAGCTATATCTAAATTTGAACCGATTTCAATCAAATTTACCAAACATTGGTAGAATGTCAATTCCACCCTCTGTGCAAAATTTCACGAAGATCGGTAATAAACTTTGGCCTCTGTGGTCATATGAGTCTAAATCGGACGAAAGATATATATGGGAGCTATATCTAAATCTGAACCGATTTGGCTGATATTTTGCAAGATTTTCGAGATTCATAAAATATTTGGATGTACGGTATTTCAAGAAAATCGGTTGATAAACACGCTAACTATGACCAAATCGGGGATAAATATATATGGCAGCTATATCTAAATCTGAACCGATTTTTTCCAAAACCAATAGCGATTGTCTCTGTCCCAAGAAACGGCCCTGTGCCAAAAATGAGGACGATCGGACTTAAATTGCGAGCAGTACTTTGAGCCGAAACAGGACCCTATACCAAATTTTAGGGCAATCGGACTAAAACTGCGAGCTATACTTTGCACACAAAAATACATCAACAGACAGACAGACAGACGGACATCGCTAAATCGACTCAGAATTTAATTCTAAGCCGATCGGTATACTAAAAGATGGGTCTATGACCACTATTTCTTGGCCTTACATACAAATGCACAAACTTATTATACCCTGTACCACAGTAGTGATGAAGGGTATAAGAAGTTAAAATTACCCATTAAAAGTATGAAAAAACCAAGTTATAAAAAATTAAAAGAACTTCTTGGGTAGTTAAAATAAAGAACATCATTGGGAGTGCATCTTCTGGAAGCGCTTTTAAAGTTGTGCCTTTGGAAGAACTTCCAAATTTTTTACTGGGTAGTGCTGGTGACATTTATTAGAATTTCAAAGGTTCAAAAACTGAGTTTTTGCCGCAAAATCCGGTCATTGGCCCCATAGTGCATTGTTTGAATGCGTTATCACGGTAATGAATAATGTTGCGAAAGACAAAAGATTAATTAACAGAAGGGCTCTAATTGTCACCTGTGGTTTTCCAGCTTTCGAGTCAATCTTTTTTGTGCACCGGTGAGTTCTTGTACTTTTTGGAACTTCAATGGCTTTAGAACAAACTCATTTTTCAATATGTGTTGCATTCATTCTCGTGATACGTTCAGCTTACGAGCAAGTTTTCTACTAAAACGGTGTGGACTTTGATCAAATCTGTTCTTAATTTTTCGCATCATTTCTGATGTTTTTATCGTTTTTTTTTTTTCATTTACTTTTTGAACGCCAAACAATACCGCCAGTATCACCGTAACGAGCAATGATACGAGAATTACAAGATTTATTCACATTTAAATCCTATGGGGCTCTAACGATAGACCCTTGTGGATATTCAGTCAAACATAAAGTTATCACACTATCACGCTTGAATTCCATCAAGAATAACCTTATTTTTGAATACAAGAAAACCAAAAAGCTAAGTTTGTAAAAAAAAAAAAAAACAAGTAAATATATACGGCCGTAAGTTCGGCCAGGCCGAAGCTTATGTACCCTCCACCATGGAATGCGTAGAAACTTCTACTAAAGACTGTCATCCACAATCGAATTACTTGGGTTGCGGTAACACTTGCCGATGGAAAGGTATCTTAAAAAATCCTTAACACCGTCTTCTAAATTGTAAGTTAGTCCATACGGGGGATATATTAAACAAAACAAAATTTTCTATAGAAATAAAATTTTGACAAAATTTTCTATAGAAATAAAAATTGGACAAAATTTTCTACAGAAATAAAATTTTGACAAAACCATCTAAAGTAATGAAATTTTGACAAAACTTTCTATAGTAATAAAATTTTGACAAAATTTTCTATAGAAACAAAATTTAGGTAAATTATTTTTGGCGATATGGACCAACTTTTGCATGCCTGTTAGCGGCCATATACTAGCGCAATGTACCAAATTCCAACCGAATCGAATGAATTTTGCTCCTCCAAGATGTTTCGGAGGTCAAATCTGAGGATCGATTTATATGGGGGCTATATATAAAGGGTGATACGGTCAAAATTTGTTCAATATAAACTTGATGTATTTCTTTCAATTTTGCATTTAAAAAACCTGAACACCCCTCATTTTGAAGGTGTGTGTGTGTAGAATGTTGCTCCTATTTTGATTTTGGAATTCGCTGTTCAGTTGTCAAAATGCCGTCCAAGCAAGAAGAGCAGCGTATCAAAATTTTGCTCGCGCATCGCGAAAATCCGAGATACCCGCACGCAAAGCTGGCAAAATCGCTAAAAGTTGCCAAATCAACCGTTACAAATGTAATTAAAGTGGTTGGGGAACGTTTGTCGACAGCCAGGAAGTCTGGATCGGGGGGAAATCGAAAACCGGAAGCCGCTGAGACGACAAAGAGAGTTGCCGGTAGTTTCAAGCGAAACCCTAACCTCTCTCTCCGAGATGCCGCAAATAAGCTGGATGTATCGTCTACAACCGTGCATCGAGCCAAAAAACGAGCCGGACTATCGACTTACAAGAAGGTAGTGACTCCAAATCGCGATGATAAACAAAATACGACGGCCAAAGCGCGATCCCGGAGGCTGTACACGACGATGCTGACGAAGTTTGACTGCGTGGTAATGGACGACGAAACCTACGACGAAAACTACGTCAAAGCCGACTACAAGCAGCTTCCGGGACAGGAGTTTTATACGGCAAAAGGAAGGGGAAAGGTAGCAGATATTTTCAAGCACATAAAACTGTCAAAGTTCACAAAGAAATATCTGGTTTGGCAAGCCATCTGTACCTGTGGCTTGAAAAGCAGCATTTTCATAGCTTCCGGGACTGTCAACCAAGAAATTTACGTGAAAGAGTGTTTGAATAAACGTCTGCTGCCTTTTCTGAAGAAACACGGTTGTTCCGTACTGTTTTGGCCGGATTTGGCATCTTGCCATTACGGTAAAAAGGCCATGGAGTGGTACGCCGCCAACAACGTGCAGGTGGTTCCCAAGGACAAGAACCCTCCCAACACGCCAGAGCTCCGCCCAATTGAGAAATACTGGGTTATTGTCAAGCAGAACCTAAAGAAGACCAAAAAAACTGCTAAGGACGAGCACCAGTTCAAGGCAAACTGGCTTTCTGCGGCGAAGAAGGTGGACAAGGTGGCTGTACAAAATCTGATGGCAGGTGTCAAGCGTGAGGCCTGGCAATTCGGATTTGGAAAAGCGAAAGCCTAACTGAATATTTTTCCTGAATTTTATACTAATTGAACTTGAAAAAGAAATTTAATTTGATTTTTTAAATAAACGACTTCACTGATTTACACGCGTTTTCCCTTGACCAAATTTTGACCGTATCACCCTTTAATTATGGACCGATATGGACCAATTTTTGCATGGTTGTTAGATACCACATACTAACACCACGTACCGAATTTCAACCGGATCGGAAAATATTTGCTCTTCCAAGAGGCTCCGGAGTTCAAATCTGGGGATCGGTTTATATGGGGCTATATAAAGGGTGATTTGTTAAGAGCTTGATAACTTTTTAAAAAAAAAAACGCATAAAATTTGCAAAATCTCATCGGTTCTTTATTTGAAACGTTAGATTGGTCCATGACATTTACTTTTTGAAGATAATTTCATTTAAATGTTGACCGCGGCTGCGTCTTAGGTGGTCCATTCGGAAAGTCCAATTTTGGGCAACTTTTTCGAGCATTTCGGCCGGAATAGCCCGAATTTCTTCGGAAATGTTGTCTTCCAAAGCTGGAATAGTTGCTGGCTTATTTCTGTAGACGTTAGACTTGACGTAGCCCCACAAAAAATAGTCTAAAGGCGTCAAATCGCATGATCTTGGTGGCCAACTTACCGGTCCATTTCTTGAGATGAATTGTTCTCCGAAGTTTTCCCTCAAAATGGCCATAGAATCGCGAGCTGTGTGGCATGTAGCGCCATCTTGTTGAAACCACATGTCAACCAAGTTCAGTTCTTCCATTTTTGGCAACAAAAAGTTTGTTAGCATCGAACGATAGCGATCGCCATTCACCGTAACGTTGCGTCCAACAGCATCTTTGAAAAAATACGGTCCAATGATTCCACCAGCGTACAAACCACACCAAACAGTGCATTTTTCGGGATGCATGGGCAGTTCTTGAACGGCTTCTGGTTGCTCTTCACTCCAAATGCGGCAATTTTGCTTATTTACGTAGCCATTCAACCAGAAATGAGCCTCATCGCTGAACAAAATTTGTCGATAAAAAAGCGGATTTTCTGCCAACTTTTCTAGGGCCCATTCACTGAAAATTCGACGTTGTGGCAGATCGTTCGGCTATTCATGATGAAATGTCAAAGCATACTGAGCATCTTTCTCTTTGACACCATGTCTGAAATCCCACGTGATCTGTCAAATACTAATGCATGAAAATCCTAACCTCAAAAGAATCACCCTTTATAATTATGGACCGATATGGACCAGTTTTTGCTTGGTTGTTAAAGACCATATACTGACACCACGTACCAAATTTTAACTGGATCGCATGAATTTTGCTCCTCTTAGAGGCTCCGGAGGTCAAATCTGGGGATCGGTTTATATGGGGGCTATATATAATTATGGACCGATATGGACCAGTTATTGCTTGGTTGTTAAAGACCATATACTGACACCACGTACCAAATTTCAACTGGAACCTCTCCTCTCCTCTTAGAGGCTCCGGAGGTCAAATCTGGGGATCGGTTTATATGGGGGCTATATATAATTATGGACCGATATGGACCAATTTTTGCATGGTTGTTATAGTCCATATTCTAATACCACATACCAAATTTCAACCGGATCGGATGAATTTTGCTCCTCCAAGAGGCTCCGGAGATCAAATCTGGGGATCGGTTTATATGGGGGCTATATATATTTAAGGACCGATATGGACCAATTTTTGCATGATTGTTATAGACTATATACTAACACCACATACCAAATTTCAAGCGGATCGGAACGGCTCTGCAAGCCAAATATGGGTGTCGGTTTATATGGGGGCTATACGTAAAAGTGGTCCGATATGGCCCATTTGCAATACCATCCGACCTACATCAATAACAACTACTTATGCTAAGTTTCAAGTCGATAGTTTGTTTCGTTCGGAAGTTAGCGTGATTTCAACAGACGGACGGATGGACGGACATGCTCAGAATTTCACCACGACCCAGAATATATATACTTTACGGGGTCTTAGAGCAATATTTCGATGTGTTACAAACGGAATGACAAAGTTAATATACCCCCCATCCTATGGTGGAGGGTATAAAAAAACTTTCACTGAAATATGTATGTCAGCTGTCACCGAGTGCTTTAGAAATGGTAGTATCCTACAGTTGGTTACAATACATATCGGGCACCCTGTAGAGCTAGACAACAATCTAAAAACTGTCTATATTTTAAAGAAGCCACATAATTTGCTCGGAATCAATACCGACATCCGTATGGGAAAATTTAAATCTTTGGATCCATGTAAATTTTTTTAGTATGCATGGACCAAAATCAACAGGAGCCTGGTACTTAAAAACCAGGGCTGCCAATTTTACCGATTTATCGGCATTTTGTCGAGTTTTGACACAAAAAAGTAGCAAATGCCGATTTTTCGAAAATGAAAATTTTATCTCCATTCGGGTACCCAATAATTAATGATCATTATCACAAAACAAAAAGCCAAAAAAAAGGCAGCAGGAGTAGTGAATAAAAATGCCTCCGCTTTGGTCGAGGTTAATGAACGCACTCATTTTATTATACCCTTCACCACTACTGTGGTACAAATGCACAAACTTATTATAGTTTGTGCATTTGTATGTAACGCCAAGAAGGAGTAATCATAGACCAACCTTTTAGTATACGGATCGGCTTAGAATTAAATTCTGAGTCGATTTAGCGATGTCCGTCTGTCTGTCTGTCTGTTGGTGTATTTTTGTGTGCAAAGTACAGCTCGCAGTTTTAGTCCGATTGTCCTAAAATTTGGTATAGGGTCCTGTTTCGGCTCAAAGACGATCCCTATTGATTTTGGAAAAAATCGGTTCAGATTTAGATATAGCTGCCATATATATTTTTCACCGATCTGGTCTAATTGGCGTATATATCAACCGATCTTCCTCAAATTCCGTATATCCGAATATTTTATGAGTCTCGAAAAACTTGCAAAATATCAGCCAAATCGGTTCAGATTTAGATATAGCTCCCATATATATCTTTCGTCCGATTTAGACTCATATGACCACAGATGCCATAGTTTATTACCGATCTTCGTGAAATTTTGCACAGAGGGTAGTATTGACATTCTACCAATGCTTGGTAAATTTGATTGAAATCGGTTCAAATTTAGATATAGCTCCCATATATATCTTTCGTCCGATTTGAACTTATATGGCCACAAAAGCCAGAGTTTTGCCGTGATTTGCTTCAAATTTTGCACAAGGGGTACGTTGAATAGTATCGTTAAGTGTGTCAAATTTTGTTAAAATCGGTTCAGATTTAGATATAGCTCACATATATATCTTTCGCCCGATTTGGACTTATATGGTCTCAAAAGCCAGAGTTTTGCCCTGACTTACTTCAAATTTTGCACAAGCGGTACTTTTAACGGTACTATTGTATGTGCCAAATATGGTCAAAATCGATTCAGATTTAGATATAGCTCCCATATATACTTCGTCCGATTTGAACTTATATGGTCTCAAAATCCAGGGTTTTGCCGTGATTTGGTTCAAATTTCGCACAGGGAGTACGTTTAGTAGTATAGGTAATTGTGGCAAATTTTGTTGAAAGCGGTTCAGATTTAGATATGGCTCCCATATAAATCTCCCGTTCGATTTGCACTCATATGACCAGGGGGGCCAAAGTTATACTCCCATTTACGTGAAATTTCGCATAAATAGCAGAATTATTATTCTAACTATGCATGTCAAATTTAGTCAAAATTGGTTCAGATTGTATATAGCTCCCATATATACGTACACCAGAGTTGGGGAAATATGATAGACTGTTTCATATTTTAGACCCATTTTCAATGGGATTTTCCTCCAATTGACTGGGTAGTTTCCTCAGAGAATATAAATATGGCCAAAATTCTCACACTTTATACAAAATTCTGTGATTATTTCCCCATATCTTAGCCATATCCTACACACTGCAATGCCAAAATTTCCACAGAATGGATGAGTTTTAAATAAGGCTCCAAGTCGCCCGACTAGACCAAATAATATATCACAACCTACACTTGACCACATATCTTGGCGAGATCTAACCAATATCCTTGTAAAATCGCCACTGCTGAGTAGCAATATTAGCAATAATATGTAAATATTACTGTAATTGTCCTATATCTCGAATACATATGTATCGCCTGAAAAATCATAAATCTCTTTTATACAATTGCATTAAAATTTCTCTCGCTTCATATTTCCCATATTTTTTACTAACATTGTGTTTCAAAACGATCTCACGGACTGCAATAATTGGAGAGGCATTACCCTGCTGAACACGATTTACAAAATACTAGCGATAATTCTCAATAATAGAATGCAATGTGTAGAGCAAGCGTTAAGCGAAGAGCAGGCAGGATTCAGACCGCACAGAAGTTGTTTAGATCAAACAAACACACTCCGTATAGTTATAGAACAATCTATCGAATGGCGTACACCGTTGTATATGGTATTCATAGATTTTAAAAAAGCGTTTGATTCAATAAAGAGAAGATCGATATGGGAAGCTTTGGTACGCAAAGAGGTCCCGAAGAAAATAATAAATATCATCAAAGCTATGTACACAAACTTCACGCTACAAGTACGTCACAATGGTACGATCAGTGACCCATTTTACACAAATGCTGGTGTTAAACAAGGCTGCCCACTTTCGCCACTTCTGTTTGCAGTAGTGCTAGAAGACATCATGCTAAAGTTGTCTCAACAAAAAAGAGGGATAGTATGGAACATGCACAGGCACCTTGAATACCTAGCGTACGCAGACGACATCTGCCTATTATCCCATAAACACTCTGACATGCAAAATAAGCTTAACGACCTCGTCGCCATGTCAAAACAAGTAGGTTTGGAAGTGAATATTAGCAAAACTTTCGCAATGCGTATTAACCAATCTACCGATAGCAACTTCACCATCTCCAATCAGCCTATCTCTTTTGTTCAGAACTTTTGCTATTTGGGTAGTATGATGTCTAGTGACAACGGGATAGAAGAGGACGTTGACAATCGGCTGAAAAAAGCCAGATCAGCATTTGGCCGACTGAAGAAAATATGGAGGGCAAGACAAATATCTCAGAACACAAAAATAAAGATTTTCAATTCGTGCGTGAAGTCAATACTTTTATATGGAAGCGAAACCTGGCACAAAGAATTCAAACTTTTATCAACAAGTGCCTCCGCATAGTATGTGGTATATTCTGGCCCAATACAATAACAAATGGAGAACTGTATACAAAAGTAAATGAAGAACCAATAACAAGACAAATTGCTAGACGAAAATGGAGATGGATTGGGCATACATTACGGAAACCGACAAACAGCATCTCTAGAATGGCCATGGAGTGGAACCCCCAAGGATCGAGAAGACCAGGGCGACCCAAAAATACATGGCGCAGAACTGTACAAACTGAATTATTAAGAATAAACAAGACACTAAACGATATTAAAATTATATGTATCGATAAAAGTAGATATAAAATTCTTGTAGAAGCCCTATGCTCCCAAGAGGAACAATAAAGGAAAAAAAAAAAAAAAAAAACATACAAAATTCTGTGATTATTTCCCCATATCTTAGCCATATCCTACACACTGCAATGCCAAAATTTCCACAGAATGGATGAGTTTTAAATAAGGCTCCAAGTCGCCCGACTAGACCAAATAATATATCACAACCTACACTTGACCACATATCTTGGCGAGATCTAACCAATATCCTTGTAAAATCGCCACTGCTGAGTAGCAATATTAGCAATAATATGTAAATATTACTGTAATTGTCCTATATCTCGAATACATATGTATCGCCTGAAAAATCATAAATCTCTTTTATACAATTGCATTAAAATTTCTCTCGCTTCATATTTCCCATATTTTTTACTAACATTGTGTTTCATCCCAGGGCGTTAGCCGATTTAAATTTTAATTCTAGAGTTTTTGTAGAAGTACAAAAAATTGTTTCCATTAAAAGTATTTGTATCTGGAACTGCAAACTTTTATATAGCTCCCAGCAAATTTTAAGTAGTTGAGATGGTAACACAAATGTTTGTCTACATAGTGGTGAAGGGTATAATATAGTCGGCTCCGCCCGACTTTAGACTTTACTTACTTGTTTTATTTTAAATTTTTATTTCTTACTTGCAATCTTACAAACTATTTCTTAACCTAGTTCCACACTACTTTCTCTTATCATGCCATACAACTAACATGAGAACATATATCCTGGAAATCCCATACATTAAACTCTAGGTAGCATTAATTAAGGTAATACACACATAGAAAATCAATAAGGATGTTTTAGCTATTCACCCAATATCACTATTCTACTTTCTAGAGACACATCTGGTTTACAGTACAGATAGCATCATCCGATCAATGATGTTTGAGAAATTCAAACATTCTGCGCGGCCCCAAAGTGAAATGTGGATCGCTTTCCAAGAATCTGTTAGGATAAGTGGTATGTATGGTGTGAAAGATATGTTATCGGCACAACTTGCTGACGGGCATCTTGAATATCAACATAATTAATACATCCTGAAGTTCCTGCATGTTAGCGAACGCCCTCAAGCCATAATATTCGTCGTTTTCCTCTTTTCCGCCTTTCTTTCTGAGTGCTTCATCCTCCATCGCGTTAATCGTGCCTGGTATCATTTGCACACGGCAACCTCCTTCTTCAGATGCATTTAGCATTTTAGCATACAATTATTCACTGCTAGGCATTTTTGTAACTTCGTCCGTTTCTTAGATGTTTTTATGCCGTAGTCTTGTTCTCCTCTTCGTTCTTCTTCGTCGTTGATCTAGCGTGGCAGTATAAATTAACTCTCCGTTATTGTTTTTTCGCTCTCCTATTTTACTTTTGTTTTCTTTGTATTTCTCCTTTTCGTTATCTTCGTTATCGTTATCATCTTCGTTATCGTCTTCGGCATTTTCTTCGTTATCTTCCTCGTCATCGTCTTCGTTATCCTCTTCGTAATCGTCTTCGTTATCCTCTTCGCTATCTTCCTCGTTATCGTCTTCGCTATCTTCTTGGTTATCGGCTTCGTTATCGGCTTCGTAATCGTCTTCATCATCTTCTTTGTAATCTTCTTCGTTGTCTTCTATTCGATTTTTTCCTTTCTCGTTTGTCCACGGAATTTTTTCGTTGAGGGATTGTTTTCTAATTCATTCTACTCTTTGATGTAGAACACCTTCCGCTGGTTCATTCTTTCTTAAGAAAGGTTCGAAGGACCAAAAAATGAATAAAAATACCTCCGCTTTGGCCGAGGTTGATGAGCACACTCATTTTATTTTTAATTTTTCTTTCTTACTTGCGATCTTACAAACTATTTCTTAACCTAGTTCCACACTACTTTCTCTTATCATGCCATAAAACTAACATGAGAACAAGTAGTATTACCACTGTGCCACTTTAGTGGTAAATTTGTCACTTTTTCAAGCGGTAACACTTTTGAGCCACCTCTTTGTTGTGCCACTAAAAGTGATATTTTTTGCTATTGTTACATTTATTTATACTGTAATACATTTTACACATTTCGATTGCAAAGAGCGTTAGGTTAGGTGGCAGCCCGATGTATCAGGCTCACTTAGACTATTCAGTCCATTGTGATACCACATTGGGGAACTTCTCTCTTATCATTGAGTGCTGCCCGATTCCATGTTAAGCTCAATGACAAGGGACCTCCTTTTTATAGCCGAGTCCGAACGGCGTTCCACATTGCAGTGAAACCACTTAGAGAAGCTTGGAAACCCTCAGAAATGTCACCAGCATTACTGAGGTGGGATAATCCACCGCTGAAAAACTTTTTGGTGTTCGGTCGAAGCAGGAATCGAACCCACGACCTTGTGTATGCAAGGCGGGCATGCTAACCATTGCACCACGGTGGCTCCCCAAAGAGCGTTAAGATTACAGACATGATTGTTGTATCTTAAAAGATAAGAAATGAAACTTAATTTTCTGTTTTTATATGAAATAACTAGCGTAGCCCGGCCCGCTTTGCTGCGCCTCCCGAAAAAATATTTTCGTATTTTAGTCAACCATACCCTTCACCCAGAAAAAAGTGCCTTCGAAACTAAAGGTTAGGTTAAAGTGGCAGCCCGATTAAGTTTCAGGCTCACTTAGACTATTCAGTCCATTGTGATACCACATTTAACTAAAAGTACCTATTACATGTGGGCACTTCTAGTTTTAACCACTGAACCTTCTCTATTATTTTCTTTTGTTGAACCAACCAGATTGTTCCAAGGTACGCCAGTAATCTAAAGCTATATGCCCTTAAAATTCGCTTACACCTTACACAAAATGCAGGACACACATACAAGAGGTGTTTAATTGATTCCTTTTCCTCCGCATCATGACAGCTCATACAGTAGTCATTATACTTCGCACCAATAGTTTTTGCAAATTCGCCTATCAGCCAGCGACCCGTTATAGCAGATATCAGGAGTGATATCTGACGTCTTGAGAACACTAGAATATCTAGTGTGCGGTTCAAGTTTAAATGGGGCCATATTTGTTTGGTGTCGTTACAACCCTTGCAATTCTCCCATCGAACATTTGTCATCATCACAGCCATTTGTTATCATGACGCAGTAAGAGCTTACAGGTAGCCAGAGACATGTCAACAGATTCTAGTTCCCCTGGAATATGTAAGGTAGTTCCTAGCCGTGCTAACTCATCTGCTTCGCAGTTCCCCGGAATGTTCCTATGGCCAGGCTCCCATATTAGGTGAATATTGTACTGCTCAGACAGCTCGTTGAGAGATTTGCGGCAGTCGATGACCGTTTTCGAGTTAAGGAACACAGAGTCCAAGGATTTTATTGCAGGTTGACTGTCTGAGTATATATTAATGCCAACCTTTTTTGGAACATTACTTCTCAGCCAATTCGTCACCTCTCTTATTGCTAATATGTCAGCCTGAAAAACACTACAGTGATTAGGTAATCTTTTCGCTATTCGAAGTTCCACATCTTTAAAATATACTCCGAAACCCAATTGTCCATCCAATTTGGAGCCATCAGTGTAGAAATCTATATATCGTTTATTCCCCCGGGCCTGTGTGCACCACACCTCACTGTTGGGAATTAGAGTTTCAAACTTTTTATCGAAAAATGGTTTCGCCAGAGTGTAATCCACTACGTTAGGCACATCTGGCATTATTTTGAGGACCGACCACAGCGATAGCTCGCGCATCCGCACAGCCGTTGTTGCAGCTGCCTGTTTGGCCAAAATGCCTAAAGCCAATAGATGTAGCATGACATTAAGGGAATCTATTCCTGTCTTACTGAATACGCCTGAGATATACAAGCACGGCATACGCTGAACTTTATCTAAACCTGTCGATTGCTGAAGTGCCGACCACCAGACTACAACACCATATAGCATTATAGGTCAGGGTTGCCATTTTGGTGCCATTGGTCCAAAAAATTATAAATTTTTAAATTTGGTTCGATGGTCGGATTGAGTTTGGTCCATTTTCGAAAAATCAGTAATTTTTTACAAAATTTTCCATAGGAATAAAATTTTGACAAAATTTTCTATAGAAATAAAATTTTGACAAAATTTTCTATAGAAATAAAATTTTGACAAAATTTTCTATAGAAATAAAATTTTGACAAAATTTTCTATAGAAATAAAATTTTGACAAAATTTTCTATAGAAATAAAATTTTGACAAAATTTTCTATAGAAATAAAATTTTGACAAAATTTTCTATAGAAATAAAATTTTGACAAAATTTTCTATAGAAATAAAATTTTGACAAAATTTTCTATAGAAATAAAATTTTGACAAAATTTTCTATAGAAATAAAATTCTAACAAGTTTTTCTATAGAAATAAAATTTGGGAAAATTTTTTATACAAATTAACTTAAAAAAAAATTATATAGATACAAAATTATCAAAAATTTTATATAGGAAGAAAATTTTGTAAAAATGTTAATAAAAATAAAATTTTGGGATAACTTTCAACAGAAATAAAAGTTTGACAAATTTTCTGTTGATATAAAGTATTGACAAAATTTTCTATAGAAATAAAATTTAGCTTAATTTTCTATAGAAATGAAATTTTGACAAAATTTTCAATAGAAATAAAATTATTACAAAGCTTTCTATAGAAATAAAATTTTTACAACATTTCCAATAGAAATAAAATTTTTACAAAATTTTCATAGAAATAAAATTTTGACAAAATTTTCAGAGAAATAAAATTTTGACCAAATTTTCTATAGAAATAAAATTTTGAAAACAAATTCTATAGAAAAAAATGTTGACAAAATTTCCTATAGAAATACAATTTTGACAAAATTTCCTATAGAAATAAAATTTTGACAAAATTTTCTATAAAAACTTTTCACTGAAATAAAAATGTTCTACAGAAATAACATTTTGTTAAAATTTTCTATAGAAATACAAATAGTGAATAGAAATAAAAAAATGCACACAATTTTCTATTGAGAAAAAATTTTAATTTGTAAATGGTATAACTTAATTTGGAAAAATGGGTACGAATTTTGGTCCAATTTTGGAAAAAATTTGGTCCAAAATAAAAATTCATTGTGGCAACGCTGTTATAGGTCTAACCACTGCCGAGTATAGCCAATGCACAATTTTCGGTTTTAGTCCCCACTTTTTCCTATTGCCTTTTTGCACGAGTACAAAGCTACCGTGGCTTTTCCCGTCATTTCTTCAATATTAAGTCTAAAGTTCAGCTTCCTGTCCAGAATAACGCCAAGGTATTTTGCATACTCACCAAAGGAAATTTCAATAACCCCTAAGGATGAACCGTGGGAGTTTTACGATCTTTGCAGTTCATGACTAATTCTGTGTTTGCACAAGTATGTGTTTTGGCTCAGAATAGATCCCTATTGATTTTGAAAGAAATCGGTTCAGATTTAGATATAGCTTCCATATATATATTTCGCTCGATATGGACTAATACGGTCCCAGAGTTTTACCCCAATTTGGTTGAAATTTTGCACAGGGACTAGAATTTGCATTGTAGCTATGCGTGCCAAATTTGGTTGAAATCGGTTCAGATTTAGATATAGCTCCCATATATAGCTTTCGGCCGATTTACACTCATATGACCACAGAGGCCAATTTTTTGCTCCGATTTAGTTGAAATTTTGCACAGGGAGTAGAATTAGCATTGTAGCTATGCGTGCCAAATTTAGTTGAAATCGGTTCAGATTTAGATATAGCTCTAATATATCGCTTTCGGCCGATTTACACTCATATGACCACAGAGGCCAATATTTTCAGTATATTTCAATATATTCAGATTTAAATGTTTCCCATATTTTTTTACTAAGATTGTATTCCACCCTAATGCATTAGCCGACTTAAATTTTGAGCCTATAGATTTTGTACAGGGATCCGGAGCGGTCCATTTTTTTCCCTCCGCTCCGGAGAAAAAAAAACCGCTCCGCTCCGAGAAAAAAAATCGCTCCGCTCCGCTCCTCTTCGAGAAAATTATAGTACAAACATTGTATTATTTGTTCAATTGAGTTTTATTTTATGTAGAAAAATCGGGCGGTACATATATGGGAGCTATAGCTAAATTTGAACCGATTTCGATGATTTTTTGCACATATAGTTAGTGCTATAGAAGATTACATTTCGCCAACTTTGAGTAAGATCAGTTGATAAATAAGGGTTTTATGACCTAATTTGACAAAATCGGGCGATACATATATATGGGACCTATATCTAAATCTGAACCGATTTCGATGAAATTTTCAGACTTAAAGGGTGATACAGAAGATTATTTTGTGCTAAATTTGACGACGATCGGTTAGTAAAAAAAGTGCAACGTGACCCCATTTGTCGAAATCGGGCAATACATATATATGGGAGCTATATGTAAATTTGATCCGATTTCTTCCAAATTCAATAACGTTCGTCCTTGTGCCCAAAAAAACTCCCTGTACCAAATTTCATCAAAATCGGTTAATAATTGCGACCGAAATCCTGTGAACAACAAATACATGGACAGACGGACGGATGGACGGACGGACACCAAGCGCTAGATCGACTCAGGAGGTGATTCTGAGTCGATCGGTATATATTTTATGGGGTCTAAAATCAATATTTCGTGTAGGCACATTTTTTGGCAGATCAAACTTATTATACCCTAACCACTATGTGGTTTAGGGTATAATGACTTTAAAACAATGTGTTGAAATATTTTATTAATTTTGAAGATTTTTTCAGAAATATTAAATCCATTTTGACTTCATTAAAACGAAATTTGCATTCATGTTAGGATACACATTTTTATGTCGAATCACTTAGCTATAAGGACAAACAGACTTCATTGAAAAGTTTAGAGACTTTTAGACAAGGAAAAACTTTTTTTCAGAGAAATACGTCTTCTATTCTAAGCAAAATTCGTATTCGTATTTTAAGCATGTGAAATATTTGGCCTCCCGACAATATTCTTTGCGGTGCACCATCTACTATTTAATATGTGATAGAAACCAAATTTATGAAAATGGAGCAAAATGGACCAAATTCTGTTTGGTCTGACCATCGGACTAAATTTAAAAATTAGATATCTTTTGGACCAATTTTGGTCCGATCGGACCAAAACGGCAACGCTGATTGGAATTGAAAGTCTATACACAGAGTAGAAGTAACTACTCTCCGAAAGTTTTTTTGTTTGTTTTGCAACAGACGTAGAGAAGAGGTTTTGTTATATTTGTAATGTGTGTGTGTATGTTTATGTTTGCAACAACCTCCATCGACATCAGTCCGTGGTATACCCACGAATATTCTTACTCAGATCTAGTGTTACCTAATTTCGCCTTTTCCCCTTTATTGTATAATAAATCTACATGCGCACATTTTTCAACTAAAATTGAAACTATCCATAATTTTAATTAAATTTTCGAGAACTAATATCAGAAATAAGAGAATGCTAGGATACAGTACAATAGTAAAGCAAATATGAATGTCCTTACTCTGAAAAAAAGCATGCCCGGTTCCAAAGATTTTGTCTTTACTTTAACAGTTTGGGTATTAATTCCGAGCCAAAGAAGCGGAGAATACAATTAAGGATACTTTAAAGACGTAATTCTCTTTTAAATTTGGGGGTTATGTAATTGCTTCTAGGAAGCAAATGGTTATTTTTAATTTTTTTTTAGATTTTTTTCGTCAGTTGTTATCAAAATCCTTTAAAAACGAGTTAACGAGTTATTTTTTTTTCCATATTAAGACTCGACTTCCAGTAGAAATTATGCTATGTTTCAAGTAAAAAGCGTCTTTGAAATAAAGTGTTGAAAAACATGTCTTATTTTTTAACGATTTTTTGCTTTGTAGGCAAGATGCAAAAAGGAAACAAATTTAAAGACAATTTTATTAATTTTAAAGAATTTTTCTTAATTATTAAAGTCACGTTGACCTTACCTCAAAAATTTTATCTTTCATGTCATGATACACATTTTTAAGTAAAATCACTTAATTATAAGGACATTACAACTTCATTCAAAAGTTTATTGCCTTTTGGACAAGAAAAAAAAACTTTATTTTAGAGAAATGCGTCTTCCATGTTAAGCAAAATTTGCATTCTTATTCTAAGGACATGGAATCTTTGACTTCACGACAATATTTTTTTCAGTGTAGAAAACTAAAAAATTAAATATAAATAAGATTGCATTTATTTGACGTTCATTACAAACATCTTTGTAGTAATACGGAATGAAATTGATCGAAAGTACTGTTGTTACTTTTACAACACATACTAGAGATATGTTTTGACATTTGCCGTTTTTGAAAACAATTATTAAAAAAACACGTTGTGTTTTCTTCAATGTACGTACGTACAAAAATACATATCGTACATTTTAAACGTTTACTCACACTACGCTAAGTACTAGCTAAATTTGAAATTACCTACACAGTGTAATTTCAAAGTTACACATTTCATTCAAGTAATATTTTATTCGGAGCGGAGCGGTTTTTCATTTGGAAACCGCTCCGCTCCGGATTTTAGAAATGCCGCTCCCGCTCCGGCAAAAAAAGGGCTTGCTCCGCTCCGCTCCGGATCCCTGATTTTGTAGAAATCTATCAAATTCTGTCCAGTTCGATTGATATTTAAATGTATGTATTTGGGACAAACCTTTATATATAGCCCTCAACACATTTGACGGATGTGATATGGTATCTAAAATTTAGATCTACAAAGTGGTGCAGGGTATAATATAGTCGGCCCCGCCCGACTTTAGACGTTCCTTACTTGTTTTTTACTAACATTGTGTTCCTCCCTAGTGCATTAGCCGACTTAAATTTTGAGTCTATAGATTTTGTAGAAGTCTATCAAATTCTGTCCAGATCGAGTTATAAAGGGTGATTTGTTAAGAGCTTGATAACTTTTTTTTAAAAAAAACGCATAAAATTTGCAAAATCTCATCGGTTCTTTATTTGAAACGTTAGATTGGTCCATGACATTTACTTTTTGAAGATAATTTCATTTAAATGTTGACCGCGGCTGCGTCTTAGGTGGTCCATTCGGAAAGTCCAATTTTGGGCAACTTTTTCGAGCATTTCGGCCGGAATAGCCCGAATTTCTTCGGAAATGTTGTCTTCCAAAGCTGGAATAGTTGCTGGCTTATTTCTGTAGACTTTAGACTTGACGTAGCCCCACAAAAAATTGTCTAAAGGCGTCAAATCGCATGATCTTGGTGGCCAACTTACCGGTCCATTTCTTGAGATGAATTGTTCTCCGAAGTTTTCCCTCAAAATGGCCATAGAATCGCGAGCTGTGTGGCATGTAGCGCCATCTTGTTGAAACCACATGTCAACCAAGTTCAGTTCTTCCATTTTTGGCAACAAAAAGTTTGTTAGCATCGAACGATAGCGATCGCCATTCACCGTAACGTTGCGTCCAACAGCATCTTTGAAAAAATACGGTCCAATGATTCCACCAGCGTACAAACCACACCAAACAGTGCATTTTTCGGGATGCATGGGCAGTTCTTGAACGGCTTCTGGTTGCTCTTCACTCCAAATGCGGCAATTTTGCTTATTTACGTAGCCATTCAACCAGAAATGAGCCTCATCGCTGAACAAAATTTGTCGATAAAAAAGCGGATTTTCTGCCAACTTTTCTAGGGCCCATTCACTGAAAATTCGACGTTGTGGCAGATCGTAAGTCTATTCATGATGAAATGTCAAAGCATACTGAGCATCTTTCTCTTTGACACCATGTCTGAAATCCCACGTGATCTGTCAAATACTAATGCATGAAAATCCTAACCTCAAAAGAATCACCCTTTATTTAAATGTATGTATTTGGGACAAACCTTTATATATAGCCACCAACACATTTGACTGCACCACTTTACAAAGTGGTGCATGGTATAATATAGTCGGCCCCGCCCGACTTTAGACTTTCCATACTTGTTTTAAATTAAAGAAGTGGTCACTTTTTTCTGGGTGTATACTCGTATATATTACCCCACATCCTCTGTAAATTTTAAGTACATTGGAAAAGTTTAATTGTTTCACGGTATGTACTTGAGGAGAAATGATGGCTCCCTGTGCCCTTTTATTTTTCCCCGACCAAATGTTAAAAAATCATATACCTCATAAAGGGTGATTTGTTAAGAGCTTGATAACTTTAAAAAAAAAAAAACGCATAAAATTTGCAAAATCTCATCGGTTCTTTATTTGAAACGTTAGATTGGTCCATGACATTTACTTTTTGAAGATAATTTCATTTAAATGTTGACCGCGGCTGCGTCTTAGGTGGTCCATTCGGAAAGTCCAATTTTGGGCAACTTTTTCGAGCATTTCGGCCGGAATAGCCCGAATTTCTTCGGAAATGTTGTCTTCCAAAGCTGGAATAGTTGCTGGCTTATTTCTGTAGACTTTAGACTTGACGTAGCCCCACAAAAAATAGTCTAAAGGCGTCAAATCGCATGATCTTGGTGGCCAACTTACCGGTCCATTTCTTGAGATGAATTGTTCTCCGAAGTTTTCCCTCAAAATGGCCATAGAATCGCGAGCTGTGTGGCATGTAGCGCCATCTTGTTGAAACCACATGTCAACCAAGTTCAGTTCTTCCATTTTTGGCAACAAAAAGTTTGTTAGCATCGAACGATAGCGATCGCCATTCACCGTAACGTTGCGTCCAACAGCATCTTTGAAAAAATACGGTCCAATGATTCCACCAGCGTACAAACCACACCAAACAGTGCATTTTTCGGGATGCATGGGCAGTTCTTGAACGGCTTCTGGTTGCTCTTCACTCCAAATGCGGCAATTTTGCTTATTTACGTAGCCATTCAACCAGAAATGAGCCTCATCGCTGAACAAAATTTGTCGATAAAAAAGCGGATTTTCTGCCAACTTTTCTAGGGCCCATTCACTGAAAATTCGACGTTGTGGCAGATCGTAAGTCTATTCATGATGAAATGTCAAAGCATACTGAGCATCTTTCTCTTTGACACCATGTCTGAAATCCCACGTGATCTGTCAAATACTAATGCATGAAAATCCTAACCTCAAAAGAATCATCCTTTATAAATTTTAAAATCTCTCCCAAATGCTCCGTAAAATTTCAATAAGTTGACATCATTTAGTTTTTTCACCGTACTTTTAAAAAAGTTGCACAAAGGAGAGGCCCCCTCCTCGACCAAATATCGAAAAATTAAGTAGCTGTTCTTTGTCTAGACGCCCCCTTCAACCTTCCCTGAAAATTTCAAGCAAATCGGATAATTTTGTTCCAACTTTCAGAAAGCCGGGAAAGGAGAGGTCCCCCCCTTCCCGTCCAAATATTAAAAACTCAGGTACCCTATAATATATGCATAACCTCACGGCGTGTTCTCTGTAAATCTCAAGTAAATCAGAGATTTGTTTACTGTACTTTAAACAAAAATCGTATAAAGGGGTGGTCCACCTCCGCGACCAAAAATCGAAAAATGAAGTAGCGGGCCTTTGTCTAGACATCACCCCTAACCTTTCTTGGAAATTGCACCTAAATCGGAGAACTTTGGCCTAATTTTGAAAAAGTCGGGCAAGGGTGATGTCCCCCTCCTCAACCAGATATCAAACAATTAGGTACCCTATTTTCACCACATGATTACCCTCTACGTTCTCTGAACATTTTTCATGTGAAAAAATAAAATTACTTCATAACAAATACAACCTCGATGAATTCAAATTATAAATTTTTGTAATGTGTGCTGTTTGTAAAAATAGATTTTCCCGTTTTTCCGTTGAAACTTTTCTTGAATTTTCTTTGCTATAAACCTCACGGAGACCTTTCCAATGAATGCAAAACCGTGGATATTTTCTCAAAATTTTATCAAAAGTTTATTGCTATAGAAAATTTTGAAGTACCTCTGCAAAATCTACCAAAACATCGAAAATCCTACCAATCTACCAAACAATAACAAATCTACCATTTCTGGTAGAATTCTATCAACTTTGGTAACGTGTCTACCACCCAAATTTACTACTTGAATATTTAGAAACAAATTTTCGTTCATAAATACAAGGTGACCGAATTCATATCTCCAGCATTTGGAAGACGATTACCAGACTCTTGATGATGTGGTTAGAAATCTTGATTTTATTACAGCTTGCTGGATTTGACAAAATTTTAATTTTTAAGTTATTACTAATTTTCTACAGCACAGCCTTTTGCTTTATTTGTTTTTTCAAAAAAAAAAACTTTTCAAAAATGTATTGGGGATTTTTGTGAGGAATTTATATTTAAATTGGGGATTTTTGGGAACGAAAACATCATAATTTGGGGATAAGAGCAAGAAAAATACTGGCAACACTGGCTCAAACCACCGTGATTGTATTGTTGTTGACTGTGGCAAACATTTCAATGACTTCATACTCTGAACGTCAATCGATATTATAACATTGCCAATGCGACTTTTTTCTCACGTTGTCGCTTCTACATCAACGAAAACGATCGTCTCGAAAATGAATCCAAAGTGTGATTTTAATTTTCTTAATCCCCTAAAGCCATATTTTGCTGTGTGGCCAACCACACCAATTTTCGCAAGCGATCAATCAATCGATGAGTTTAGGTCAGGGATGGAAAATACAATTTTTAAGAAAGTACAAAAAGGGTACACCCAGAGAAGGAATATGATCACCTCAAACATGTTTTAAGAGCAAAATGTTATTTTTGGGTGGTGACCATGTAACATGGTTTTCGCAGCCATGTTATTTTCTCGGAAATCATGTATCTGATTTCGGCAAGCAAGTTATATTTGACGAGAAAATAACATTTTAGTGACAAACATGTTACATGGTCACCATACAAAAATAACATTTTGCTCTTGAAATATGTTTGAGGTGATCATATTCCTTCTCTGCGTGTATTTTTTGAGCGAAAAAGCACTTTTCACAAAATTTCAACAAAAATTCCATTGGAAAGAGTTCTTTTAGAATGAATTTTAAAGAAACTAAAATTACAGCAAAATTTTGTTTGTCAACTCCTCAATTTCAAATTAAGTTTTATATCCGCTTACAAAGACTACCGTAGTATTGTAATCACGGTTGTCACAGTTGTACTTCACGATATTTCATAAATTATCTGTAGATAAATAAAAATATATTTTTGACAAAATTTTCTAAAGAAATATAAAATGGAAATAAAATGTTGACAAAATTTTCTATAGAAATAAAATTTTGACAAAATTTTCTATAGAAATAAAAGTTTGATAAATATACTATAGAAAAATAAAATGTTGACAAAATTTTACAAAAGAAAACATTTTGACGAAAAAAAGTTTGTTAAAGATATTCTCAAAATATTGAAATATTTTGTAAAAACTATTGTATCATAAATATGATATCTGCTCAAAAATTTCTACACAAAAGGTACTAAATCATTATCGGGGGTACTACGGTACTGACCAGGGCGAAATAGTATTGAAAAAAGTACTATAGTACTGCATTTTCCATCCCTGGTTTAGGTGCATTCAATACCATTCGATAATATCTTAATTCTGTGGGAAGCTTCATAATGCAAAAAAAAATTAAATAAAAACGACATTGTCGTCGCTTAGCACTAGGGTTCGTCTCTCTCTCACTATCGCACTGGGTTGATTGTTTTCAAGTGGCTGATGTAAGCTCTAAAGAAAATTTTCGATATTCATGCATGCCTTAAGTCGTTCTCTTTTGCTTTGCATAAACAAAACCGGCATATTTTACTTCGTTATTCTTAGCTCTTTTGTATATTTTATCGCAATTGTTTTTGTAGTTCTTGTTGTTATTTTACTTTTTTGCTATCAATTAAAAAACCAAGAAACCAGCTGTGCAGCGCCCAAGAAACCAGGAATAAAAGGTAATATAGAAAAAAGAAAAGATTTTATGGATTCTCAATTTTTTAAACCCCCCATATCAAATCCACTGAGAGCTACGAGAAAGAGAGAGCAAGTCATTAGTATTTCGGTATTTTGTAAAGTACGGTATGAGAGTAACTGACTTAACGGAGTTTGCGCTGTTTGGATACCGCATACCGAAAAGTCAAGCAAAACAAAAAATAACAGTATCCAATATATTTTTGTTGAATGTACTTGACGGTTGTTCTTCCTCTAAACATCTGACCACCCTTGGTGTTTGTGTGTGCGTGTGGCTGTGTGGGTGTGAAGTGCGTGCATTCACATATGAGAGCGGATGACTAGACGTATGAAAGAGTGAGTGAGTCAGATTTAAACTTCGTTAATGTTGTATGGTTGCATGTGTTCGCTTAAAATTTTACACTCGGTTCGAATATATCGCGATTGTAATGAAACCGGTGATTTAAAGTTGATCAATGCGGGCGGGGCCGACTATATTATACCCTGCACCACTTTGTAGATCTAAATTTTCGATACCATATCACATCCGTCAAATATGTAGAGGGCTATATATAAATGTATACATACATTTAAATATCACTCGATCTGGACAGAATTTGATAGACTTCTAGAAAATCTATAGACTCAAAATTTAAGTCGGCTAATGCACTAAGGTGGAACACAATGTTAGTAAAAAACAAGTAAGGAAAGTCTAAAGTCGGGCGGGGCCGACCACTTTGTAGATCTAAATTTTCGATACCATATCACATCCGTCAAATGTGTTGGGGGCTATATATAAAGGTTTGTCCCAATTACATACATTTAAATATCACTCGATTTGGACAGAATTTGATAGACTTTTACAAAATCTATAGACTCAAAATTTAAGTTGGCTAATGCACTAGGGTGGAACACAATGTTAGTAAAAAACAAGTAAGGAAAGTCTAAAATCGGGCGGGGCCGTCTATATTATACCCTGCACCACTTTGTAGATCTAAATTTTCGATACCATATCACATCCGTCAAATGTGTTGGGGGCTATATATAAAGGTTTGTCCCGAATACATAGGAAAATTAGAGTCATTTTTACAACTTTTCGACTAAGCAGTGGCGATTTCACAAGGAAAATTTTGGTATTTTGACCATTTTTGTCGAAATCAGAAAAACATATTTATGGGAGCTATATCTAAATCTGAACCGATTTCAACCAAATTTGACACGCATAGCTACAATACTAATTCTACTCCCTGTACAAAATTTCAACTAAATCGGAGTTAAAAATTGACCTCTGTCGTCATATCATCTGAACCGATTTCAACCAAATTTGACATGTATAGCTACAATGCAAATTCTACTCCTTGTGCAAAATTTCAACTAAATCGGAGTTAAAAATTAGCCTCTGTGGTCATATGAGTGTAAATCGGGCGAAAGCTATATATGGGAGATATATCTAAATCAGAACCGATTTCATCCAAATTTGGCACGCATAGCTACAATGCTAAAGGGTCATACGGTCAAAATTTGGTCAAGGGAAAACGCGTGTAAATCGGTGAAATCGTTTATTTAAAAAATCAAATTAAATTTCTTTTTCAAGTTCAATTAGGATAAAATTCAGGAAAAATATTCAGTTAGGCTTTCGCTTTTCCAAATCCGAATTGCCGGGCCTCACGCTTGATACCTGCCATCAGATTTTGTACAGCCACCTTCTTCGCCGCAGAAAGCCAGTTTGCCTTGAACTGCTGCTCGTCCTTAGCAGTTTTTTTGGTCTTCTTTAGGTTCCACTTGACAATAGCCCAGTATTTCTCAATTGGGCGGAGCTCTGGCGTGTTGGGAGGGTTCTTGTCCTTGGGAACCACCTGCACGTTGTTGGCGGCGTACCACTCCATGGCCTTTTTACCGTAATGGCAAGATGCCAAACCCGGCCAAAACAGTACGGAACAACCGTGTTTCTTCAGGAAGGGCAGCAGACGTTTATTCAAACACTCTTTCACGTAAATTTCTTGGTTGACAGTCCCGAAAGCTATGAAAATGTTGTTTTTCAAGCCACAGGTACAGATGGCTTACCAAACCAGATATTTCTTTGCGAACTTTGACAGTTTTATGTGCTTGAAAATATTTGCTACCTTTCCCCTTCCTTTTGCCGTATAAAACACCTGTCCCGGAAGCTGCTTGTAGTCGGCTTTGACGTAGGTTTCGTCGTCCATTACCACGCAGTCAAACTTCGTCAGTATCGTCGTGTACAGCCTCTGGGATCGCGCTTTGGCCGTCGTATTTTGTTTATCATCGCGTTTTGGAGTCACTACCTTCTTGTAAGTCGATAGTCCGGCTCGTTTTTTTTTGGCTCGATGCACGGTTGTAGACGATACACCCAGCTTATTTGCGGCATCTCGTAGAGAGAGGTTAGGGTTTCGCTTGAAACTACCGGCAACTCTCTTTGTCGTCTCAGCGGCTTCCGGTTTTCGATTTCCCCCCGACCCAGACATCCTGGCTGTCGACAAACGTTCCCCACACACTTTAATTACATTTGTAACGGTTGATTTGGCAACTTTTAGCGATTTTGCCAGCTTTGCGTGCGAGTAGCTCGGATTTTCGCGATGCGCGAGCAAAATTTTGATACGCTGCTCTTCTTGCTTGGACGGCATTTTGACAACTGAAGAGTGAATTCCAAAATCAATATAGGAGCAACATTCTACACACACACACCTTCAACATGAGAGGTGTTCAGGTTTTTTAAATGCAAAATTGAAAGAAATACGTCAAGTTTATATTGACCAAATTTTGACCGTATCACCCTTTAAATTTATTGAAAAAAATGTGAAACAAAGAGTACAAACTTTATTTTAATTAAAATTTCGTTATTTTAACGAAATGTATCTTTATACTTTGTAAATTTCGCATCCTAAAATGTATGTTGCGTAATCTTTAATATCACGTAAATATTTTTTTCAGTGTACCAAAATTTTATTTCTATAGAAAATTTTATCAAAATTTTATTATTATGGAAAATTTTGTCAAACTAAATTATATACGTATTTAATCGGCCTTTTTTTGTTTAATATAACCCCGTATGGACTAACTTACAATTGAGAAGGCGGTGTTAAGAAGTTTTAAGATACCTTGCCATCGGCAAGTGTTACCGCAACCCAAGTACTTCGATTGTGGATGACAGTCTTTAGTACAAGTTTCTATGCAATCTGTGGTGGAGGGTACATAAGGTTCGGCCTGGCCGAACTTACGGCCGTATATACTTGTCTTTTTTTTTTTTTAGTTAGCCTTTATGAAATTGTTTTTACATCCAGGAAAAGAATAAACGTTTATCACAAAAAGTATATACTGTTTTTCCAAATAAACTTCCTTACAGCGAAAAGCAAATGAGAAACGATCTTTGTCTAAAATTTCGTTTGGGAGGAAATAATTATTTTTTTGCGTGGCATACTTGAAGGATGTTGAATTATATTACCTTGTATCAAATTTGACGATAATCGGTTGGAAAAGTAGCGCAATATAACCGCATTTGTCGAAATCGGGCGATACATATATATCTAAATTAGATCCGATTTTTCAATATCATTCGTCCTTGTGTGAAAATAATACTCTGTACGAAATTTCATAGAAATCGGTTAATAAATGCGACCGGAATCCAGCAAACGCCAAATACATGGACGGATACCAAGGCCTAGATCGACTCGGAAGGTGATTCTGAGTCGATCGGTATATATAGTATAATCAGATGAAACTTCTGAGGCCAACTAACATTTTGCACGAGCTTTCCTCTCCTGCTAGCTCACTCGCGGACGACCCCTTAAGCTTGCAAGATTTGTTAACTGAAATGTAGTGGTTTGAGAGAGCCACTTCATTTCATTTCTTTTTTGTGTTATTTTTCTTTCATTTCCGCACCCATAGAAGGAATATGATCACCTTAAACATGTTTCAAGAGCAAAACGTTATTTTTGGACGGTGAATGGTCTTACATATTTTTGTGAAATCGGCGTGACATCTGAGTTTATAATACAGTTTAGTTAAAGTTTCCTAAAACTAACCAAAAATTTCTAAAATTAAGCAAAAATTTCCTTCCTGGTGGGTTCACTGTCTTTTGAGTGCACAGAAAAACATGGTTGAAGTCGCACATGTAATCTTAAGTAAAGGTTTTATTTTATATTTGTATTCAAAGAAAAGTGTCATTTTTTAGACTAAAGATCAGACTTTAATTATGAAGAGGAAAGTTTGGCGAACGAATTTCAATATAAATAAGATTGTTTGCAGAAACTATAAATAAGCTTGTTTACAGAAACTGTTTAGCAATAAAATACATTTTCAATAGTCCAAATTTCGTTTCTGAGAAAATACATTGTTTTCGTGTATAGTGGAAGGCATTGCAATGAAAAGTTAGTTGACAATACAAACCGTTTCAACAATCCAACAGAGATAGATTTATCATCAGTGTAATTGACAAATCACTGACTTTAACCACATTCCACAATTAGAAAGATTTAATTAACAATGATGACGAATACTCTTCGTCATCTCTTTTAGCTCCTACTGTATACACACACTAGACTTTCGTTCAAGCAACGATTAAAGAATTACTTGATGGCTGTTGTATTCGGTGTTTTTTACACTGTCAATGAATTTCAAAAGTAGACAAGAAATTTGTATATAACATATACATTGTATTCGATCACTTCATAAACCATACGTCATACAGTGTAAACGTGCCTTTGGATACAACAAAATCCCCAAAAACAACCTGCCACAACTACCTTTTGGCACAAATGGGAGGGTAGGTATTTCTCCACCAGACGCATATGAAACGTCTACAAATAAACTTCACGACTTTGCCACACCATATGATTGGGTTACGTCTCTTTATCTCTCACGCTCTCATAGTTTCTACATGTAATACTCTCAATTCTGTTAATGGGAGAGTATGCGTGTGATTGTATATTTGAAATATTCTGCTTATTGGAATATTTTTGGAATGTTAATGTGAGAGAGTTCACTTAGCACAGTCTTTATAAACCGTTAATTTGGAGATACTTTGTCCAATTCACCCAATAAAATCGATAAGTGTTGATTTTTGCCTAAGTTAATTGACATATGGTACTCTGTACAGACGTTTGGATTTTTTACAAGTTTCAGTGCTCTAGGCCCTTAAAGACGCCCCTCAAAAAAAAGCGCTTATGTAATAGACTGTTGGAATTGAAAAATGTATTTACACGCTAAATTAGCAATACAATTAATTACATATGTAAATATTTCGTGTCTATATGGCAACATTATAGTTTAAATAAAAACTTTGTTTTCACTCTCCTTTTGTTCATCAAACTGCGCGTGTTTCACTTAAAATGATTAGGTTAGGTTAGGTTAGTGGAAGTTTGCTGTGGAGAACGCGATGAAGCTGCAAGGTCTTTGTTACTGGTATGTAGTAAGATGCAGCTGTCAAGGAGAAGGCTATGTCCAGGTTGGTTTTGTACAAGTTGATATGGAAACCCGATGATAGTTTTCCCTACCACCAAGTTTATATGCCCATATACAAAATGTCTCAACGGCAAAAGACATTTGGGATAAGCTCAAAACAACCTTTGATGATTCCGGATTAACGCGCCGGTGTGGACTATTAAGGAAGCTTACAACAACACAATTGGTTAATTGTAAAGATATTAGTGAGTATGTCAACACAATTATAGACACCGCCCAGAAATTCAACCAAATTGGATTTAAAGTAAATGAAGAGTGGGTCGGAAGCCTTTTGTTAAGTGGTTTACCTGAACATTTTTGTCCAATGATAATGGCAATTGAAAGTAGTAACACCAAGGTTACAGCGGCCACAATAACAACAAAATTATTGCAAGATTTTGATGCATACTATAATTTCAGTGTTACGTCCGAATCAGCTTTTTATGCAAATAAAAAGGTAAGAAATTTCCGGATGGGAATAAATCAACAATTTGCTTCAATTGAAAAATTTTGTAAAGCGTCAAAGAAAAAGCTGCAATAATGAAAACACATTAGCAGCGACGTTTGCAGAAAACTTCAGCAGAGCCGACGACGCATGGTTAATCGATTCTGGTGCTGCAACACACATGGTGAATTCTGAAGATGTATTTGTGAGTTAAAAAAAATTGACGTTTATGATATATCATCCACGACAATATCATCATACTGTCACCGTAGCTAACGACCACAAAGTAAAAGTTCTTGGTATTGTAAGAATCCAACATAAAGTAAATAATAATTTAGAGTACATAACAATACAAAATGCATTGTTGGTACCACAACTTTCGGCGAATTTTATATCAGTCAGTCAGCTTACAGAAAACGATTCAGAAATAATGTTTAATGGTGATAAATGTCAAATTGCAAAAAATGGAGAATTTTATTTAGAAGCTCACAAAATAGGAAAATTGTATCAAATTAATGTAAACACAAGAAATTTTGAGAAATCGTGCTTATTAGGAAAACAATTTCGTCCACCATACAAGTCGTCATCAATAAAAGCCGATGATATTTTGCAAATTGTTCATACAGATGTTTGTGGAAAAATGGAGCAGCAGTCTATTGGCGGGGCAGAATACTACGTATTGTTTTTGGATGATTTTTCAAATAAAATATTTGTTTATTTGGAATATTTAACCACTGAAATGACCGGTACAAAGTGTGGATATTTCACGGTTATTTTTCTTTTCCTATAACCTTAATCCAAAACACTGTTCATTTTAGCTTAACATTATTCATACTCAATCTCTAACATGGGCGGCCGGCTGTTACTGTTGTTGGGAAAACTGTTAGATTCATGGAGATGAAAAAACAAAATAACAAAGGCTACAACCTACCGAATATATGTGCATGTGTAACGTATCCAAAAATCTGTATACATACGTTACTCCCAATGCTATTGAATGATGGAGAAATGAATTGTTCTGTTTAAATGGGTGGAGGTTGGGTTTGTGGTGTTTCCTAAGTATTCAATGGTTGAGAGAGAAAGTGTACAAGAAACATAGGTTATCAGTGTTAATAATAATAACATTATTTGTTGTGACTCTCACCCAAACACTTACTCTCTCGCTCTCAGAGTGTTGTTGTTTGTGTTTCGTGTGCATAATATTTTACAGTCGTATATTGTGCGGTGTCTTCAGTGAGACAACCGCATAGCAAGCAGCCGCCAGTCAGCCAGTCATCCACACAGCAGTAGTCATCCTTTGCTGTGAGTATAACATTCGCATAGAGTTTTTAAACGTCAGACGCGTTTTTTCATTACAAGTTGTGGGTACTCAATTGCGCTTAATATATACTAGAAGCCAAGCGACGACTAGCAGAAGAAAAAAAAAAAACATCACACACTCAAACACGAAATATTCGCACACAACCAAACATATACCATACATTCATACGGCAAAACCCCCCTAAAACATACACAAACAGACTACTATAAGAAGAAAGCAAATTAAACAAAAGGAAAAAACAACAACAAAAAACCCTAAAGCAAAAGAAATAAACCCACGACGGCAACGGGCGAGTACGGCTACAACGACAAAAAATACTAAATAAATTACATTCCAACAACAAGAAAATTTATAATTATTTATTATTTACAATTATTGCAATCGACAAGAAACAATCAAACGTACGGCTAAATAAAAATGTCATATTGAAACAAAAAATTCGTTTGGTTTCGTTCTGCATTATTAATCTGAATTCAAAAATCAATCTAAACCACAAAAAAGAACGGAGACATCCCCCCTTTGTAACCCCAGAGCCAAGCTGCAAAAATAAAAAAATATGCAAACTAATAAAAAAAAGTCAAATCAAACGAAAAATATTAATAGAAAAAATTCATAGAAAATTAATAAAACCAAAATATATATTTTCATAAATATTTTTCCATCCTCAAAAAGCAAGATAAATATTTTTTTTCTGTAGAGTAAATAAGAAAAATATGGTGCTTCATTAACAAATTAAAATTGTGTCTACAATAAAACAAAAATATTAATAAATAAAATTAACAAGAAAAAAGTCTAAAAAAAAAAAACAAAACAAGCAAGTTTATTTAAGTGCAATATGCTTTAACGGGATTTCACATAACAGCAGTAATTTTCGGGGAAACGGAAATCCATAAAGAAGTCCTACAACAAAGTCGGGATTCTCAGAGGAGCAAGAAGAAACGACAAACAACAACAACAAGAACCCAATACAACTTTGTTAGTTTTGGCATCCAGACTCCCAGTGGTGAGTTGTTATTATTGTCTGCCATCTATTATACATAATGCGATGGCCATTGAGAGAATTTCAGGAGAATATAGTGACACCCTGTTGTGGTGTATATAGAAAGCAGAGAAATTCCTTTTTGACAGCTTTAAGTTATTACTCACATCTTTATCGCCTTTATTATTTGCTTGGCAATTTTTCTATTTGCATTTCCTAATGGCCGGCCATTAGCGGCGACTCTGTTAATATCGCATCATCGCTTTCCGGCTATAAAGACGCATACCAGTAAGGTATATCTATTTTTAGATTCCTTAGCCAATATCATCTGCCTCCCTCCTCCCCACACATAACTATTTTGCCATATGCTTACCAGTTTTTGACTTCATCTTGGTCTTTGGCATATCTTTTTGTCATGGTTTTTACGGTCTGTGGGGGTATGGATTGTCGCAATATCTAAGTACTAACATAAATGTGGTTGGAAAGCAGAATGGAGAAGTATTTGAGATATCTTAACATCGATTTTGCTGTCTTGTACCAAAATTTAAACAAAACAAAAAAAAATACACCAGAAACATTCAATACAATTTTCAGATAATTCTGCTGCTTCTTCCATAGGTTTTTTTTTTATTTAGTTTCAAATGTCTCCCCCTTATTCATACACAGCCAAGGTATGTGTACAAATATAAGGCACCCAAAATACCCCCCAAAACAAGCTAGCCCGAAAACAAGCAAAGCAGTCGCAAGACCAGTCATCAGACCTACCAACAACCCAACCTACCATCCAGCCAACCAACGTTGTCTACAGCAGCAACAATAACAACTACATAGATTTTTTCTACAGTGTTGCCATCCATATGTTATAAATATATTTATTATCATATTCAAGTTAGGTGATTTTTTGCTGGACGAAGAACCAATTTTGATGTCAATGTTTTTTTTTTATTATTTACCATACACTGAAAAATAAGCTTGGCCGGTTCCAACGACTTTTGTCTTTACACTAATAATTTTGGTATTGATTCCAAGGGAAATAAGCGGAAGATGGCACTACGGAGCCGCAACAGTATTTGCAAAATCTCATTTGCATGTAGCCAGAGGCATACCAACAGATTCTAGTTCCCCTTGAATATGTAAGGTAGTTCCTAGCCTTGCCAACTCGTCCGCTTCGCAGTTGCCCGGTATGTTCCTATGGCCAGGCACCCATATTAGGTGAATATTGTACTGCTCAGCCATCTCGTTGAAAGATTTGCGGCAGTTGAAGGCCGTTTTCGAGTTAAGAAACACAGAGTCCATGGATTTTATTGTAGGTTGACTGTCTGAGTATATATTAATGCCAACATTTGTTGGAACATTACTTCTCACCCAATTCGCCACCTCTCTTATTGTTAATAAAGGGTGATTCTTTTGAGGTTAGGATTTTCATGCATTAGTATTTGACAGATCACGTGGGATTTCAGACATGGTGTCAAAGAGAAAGATGCTCAGTATGCTTTGACATTTCATCATGAATAGACTTACGATCTGCCACAACGTCGAATTTTCAGTGAATGGGCCCTAGAAAAGTTGGCAGAAAATCCGCTTTTTTATCGACAAATTTTGTTCAGCGATGAGGCTCATTTCTGGTTGAATGGCTACGTAAATAAGCAAAATTGCCGCATTTGGAGTGAAGAGCAACCAGAAGCCGTTCAAGAACTGCCCATGCATCCCGAAAAATGCACTGTTTGGTGTGGTTTGTACGCTGGTGGAATCATTGGACCGTATTTTTTCAAAGATGCTGTTGGACGCAACGTTACGGTGAATGGCGATCGCTATCGTTCGATGCTAACAAACTTTTTGTTGCCAAAAATGGAAGAACTGAACTTGGTTGACATGTGGTTTCAACAAGATGGCGCTACATGCCACACAGCTCGCGATTCTATGGCCATTTTGAGGGAAAACTTCGGAGAACAATTCATCTCAAGAAATGGACCGGTAAGTTGGCCACCAAGATCATGCGATTTGACGCCTTTAGACTATTTTTTGTGGGGCTACGTCAAGTCTAAAGTCTACAGAAATAAGCCAGCAACTATTCCAGCTTTGGAAGACAACATTTCCGAAGAAATTCGGGCTATTCCGGCCGAAATGCTCGAAAAAGTTGCCCAAAATTGGACTTTCCGAATGGACCACCTAAGACGCAGCCGCGGTCAACATTTAAATGAAATTATCTTCAAAAAGTAAATGTCATGGACCAATCTAACGTTTCAAATAAAGAACCGATGAGATTTTGCAAATTTTATGCGTTTTTTTTTTTTAAAGTTATCAAGCTCTTAACAAATCACCCTTTATTTCAGACTGAAAAACACTACAGTGAGTGGGTAATTTCTTCGCCATTCGAAGAATATAGAATATACTCCGAAACCCACTTGTCCAAAGCTACACTATCTCAAAAAATTGTCCGTACACCAAACTGTTAAAGCTATATTTCATTGTGTCTCCGAAACTATATGGCCGATTCGTTTTAAGCAAATTGTATTTTGAAGATCAAACTTGAATAATTATTTTCTATTTGATACCAAAAAAGATCGAATAAAATCAAATTATCTAGATTCTGAGATACGATGAAATATAGTTTTTACAGTTTGGTGTAGGGACAATTGTTTGAGACAGTGTATATATCCCCGGGGTCTGTGTGCACCACGCTTCACTGGTGGAAATTAGAGTTTCAAACTTTTTGTCCAAAAGTGGTACATCTGACATTATTCTGAGGACCGAACTGTGACCGTGCGTTTTTTCCCCACAGCGATACGTTCATGTTAATCAGAATAAATCCGAAGCACTAAGGATATAGTCGCATCGTATTGAGAGGAGCTACAAGGACGGAAAAGACTGTTTTTCATATGTTTGGGTGTTTGGAACTCAAATTCTTAGCACATTATATTTAAGTGCAACCATATAATGTTCAAAAACTAGCATAACAAGTTTGCGACACATATATGTTAGAGAATATTATGATTGGAACATAACATTTTTTTAAATATAATGTTTGTGTATGCAAACATATATTAATTTTGACTTTGGCTGTAAACATATATGTGTTTAGAAAGAAAGACCGAGAGAGTATGCTGCAAGTACAAAAATGGAAGTAACCAATTGGCGCCTTAAAAATAAAGGGTGGTTAAATTTCAAGGGCCGATGTTGATTTTGAATGAAACACAAACTATTTAGGAAATTATTGTAATTTTATTTTATTATAATACATTGGTATTACCATTTGTTTTGTTTTGTTATTGTTGGTTTTGTTCTTTAAGCATTGTTGTTGTTTTTTTATTTCAGCTTAAAACCATACATTGACTAAACTACAAGAGTAGCTTAACCAACAGAGGAAAAGAATGTTTGTCAAATTTATTTGGGCAAAGCCCTATAGACTGCAAGATGGTTGGATGGACGCACGTTTCGGAATTACCACATTCCTCATCAGCATCCTCTACTTGCAGCAAAACTATCAACCAATTATCAGAATAAATTCAGGCAGTTTATTAAACCCAACAAAAACCACACTTGAACCCTCCGAAAAAAGGTTTTACATTGATAGCCGGCTTATGCCGAAATAAACTCGAAACAAACATATCTCTTTTCCTATGCCACTGTCAAATCATCGATTTGAATTCACATGGCTGGGTTTATTTTGAGCGTGCCTCCTCTTCTTTTTCCATTTGTTTTGTTTTGTTATTGTTGGTTTTGTTCTTTAAGCATTGTTGTTGTTTTTTTATTTCAGCTTAAAACCATACATTGACTAAACTACAAGAGTAGCTTAACCAACAGAGGAAAAGAATGTTTGTCAAATTTATTTGGGCAAAGCCCTATAGACTGCAAGATGGTTGGATGGACGCACGTTTCGGAATTACCACATTCCTCATCAGCATCCTCTACTTGCAGCAAAACTATCAACCAATTATCAGAATAAATTCAGGCAGTTTATTAAACCCAACAAAAACCACACTTGAACCCTCCGAAAAAAGGTTTTACATTGATAGCCGGCTTATGCCGAAATAAACTCGAAACAAACATATCTCTTTTCCTATGCCACTGTCAAATCATCGATTTGAATTCACATGGCTGGGTTTATTTTGAGCGTGCCTCCTCTTCTTTTTCCATTTGTTTTGTTTTGTTATTGTTGGTTTTGTTCTTTAAGCATTTAGTCAATGTATGGTTTTAAGCTGAAATAAAAAAAAACAACAACAATGCTTAAAGAACAAAACCAACAATAACAAAACAAAACAAATGGAAAAAGAAGAGGAGGCACGCTCAAAATAAACCCAGCCATGTGAATTCAAATCGATGATTTGACAGTGGCATAGGAAAAGAGATATGTTTGTTTCGAGTTTATTTCGGCATAAGCCGGCTATCAATGTAAAACCTTTTTTCGGAGGGTTCAAGTGTGGTTTTTGTTGGGTTTAATAAACTGCCTGAATTTATTCTGATAATTGGTTGATAGTTTTGCTGCAAGTAGAGGATGCTGATGAGGAATGTGGTAATTCCGAAACGTGCGTCCATCCAACCATCTTGCAGTCTATAGGGCTTTGCCCAAATAAATTTGACAAACATTCTTTTCCTCTGTTGGTTAAGCTACTCTTGTAGTTTAGTCAATGTATGGTTTTAAGCTGAAATAAAAAAACAACAACAATGCTTAAAGAACAAAACCAACAATAACAAAACAAAACAAATGGAAAAAGAAGAGGAGGCACGCTCAAAATAAACCCAGCCATGTGAATTCAAATCGATGATTTGACAGTGGCATAGGAAAAGAGATATGTTTGTTTCGAGTTTATTTCGGCATAAGCCGGCTATCAATGTAAAACCTTTTTTCGGAGGGTTCAAGTGTGGTTTTTGTTGGGTTTAATAAACTGCCTGAATTTATTCTGATAATTGGTTGATAGTTTTGCTGCAAGTAGAGGATGCTGATGAGGAATGTGGTAATTCCGAAACGTGCGTCCATCCAACCATCTTGCAGTCTATAGGGCTTTGCCCAAATAAATTTGACAAACATTCTTTTCCTCTGTTGGTTAAGCTACTCTTGTAGTTTAGTCAATGTATGGTTTTAAGCTGAAATAAAAAAACAACAACAATACATTGGTATTACTCAATTATGTATGGAACAAAATATCAGCCAAATGGGCGCCGCGGTGTACACCTTCATCCGATGGTCCAAATTTTCGATGTCGCTGAGGCATAATGGAGGTTCTATGCCGTTAATGTGCCGAATTATCTCATCCTTTAGCTCTTGAATTGTTGCTGGCTTATCGACGTACACCTTTTCTTTCAAATAACCCCAAAGAAAAAAGTCCAACGGTGTCAAATCACATGATCTTGGCGGCCGATTGACATCGCCATAACGTGAGATAACACGGCCATTGAATTTGTTGCGCAAAAGAGCCATTGTTTCGTTAGTTGTGTGGCAAGTGGCACCGTCCCGCTGAAACCACATATCGTCCACATCCATATCTTCCAATTCGGGCCATAAAAAGTTCGTTATCATCTCACGATAGCGAACACCATTCACAGTAACTGCCTGACCGGCCTCATTTTGCAAAAAATACGGCCCGATGATGCCGCCAGCTCATAAACCGCACCAAACAGTCACTCTTTGTGGGTGCATTGGTTTTTCGACAATCACTCTTGGATTCTCATTCGCCCAAATGCTGCAATTCTGTTTATTGACGAATCCACTGAGGTGAAAATGTGCCTCATCACTGAAGATGATTTTCTTCGAAAATTGATCATCCAATGTTGTCATTTCTTGGAACCATTCTGCCCATTCACGACGTTTGGAATGGTCAAGAGGCTTTAGTTCTTGAGCCAATTGCACCTTGTAAGCGTGTAAATGCAAGTCTTTATGCATAATGTTCATCAACGACGTGCGTGAGAGATGCAATTGTTGGGCACGACGACGAGTTGAGGTGGGCGGCTCTTCAGCCACACTATCGCGAACAGCAGCAATATTTTCTGCAGTACGAGCATGCACTCACTGTTAGAAAAATATGTTTTTCATATGTTCCGATATAAACAAAATGTGTTTCGGGCACGATTTTAAACCACAATATATTTAAGTGCGAACATGTAATTTTCCTAAACTAACACTAAATGTTTGGGACATCTATGTTAATATGTTAGAATATATTATGTTTGGGGCATGAATGTTTCATAAAAATCATATGTGTGAATACAAACATATATAAATTTACAAATTTCAACTAAACATACATATGTTGTGATATTTTATTCAAAGCGACAGAGAGAGTATAGAGAGAAATAGAGATGGAAACCGGGAGAGTTGACGAAAGATATCAATATAACACAGCAAAAGAGTCAAAAGAGAACAATTTCTGTGAAACCGCTTGTATGTTGTTTCGGAAAACTGTTTTATGATAAGGCCAACAATTTGATATGTTTAAGTCTAAATATTATTTAATTTGAATAAAGAGAATATACATTCTGAACCAAGAGAATAGACATTTGAAAAACAAACAGCTTATGTTTTCACCTTGAGAGCAGCATTTTATGTATGTGTGGACATGTGTTTTGTTTATCATTTTGGCATTATTTTTTTCTTGGTTCGTTAAAAGAAATCAGGGGTCTTCATAAAAATAACGAAAGGGCACTATACTCTTTTTAGAGTTGGGACGGTAAAATGAAATAAGGAGGAAATAGTGAAAAATTACACAGTAAAATGTAAAAAAAAACAAAGTTTAGTTTCTCTTTATTAAAAAGTAGTCCACGAGGAGTTGACGGACACCATCAAATATAAAAGCGGGCATTAAGTTCGACTTTTACAGCTAAAACAATTTAAAAAGTTTATTTTCTTTAAAATGAATTATTAAAGAAAAATAAAAGGAATTTTAGAGCGATGGTGTTAAATGCTAGTAAAAAACTGTTCACTCCTAAATAAATTTATGTTTATATTATAAAATTATGTATGTATGTTTATACTCGACTCCACGTTCTTCTTTTGTTAGTTTTTAAATTCCTTCCAAATTTTAAAGTTTTGTACAAAAACAGTTTTTTATTACAAGATTGTTATTTTTGCAAAAAAAATAATATTTTATCCAAAAATCATTCAATTTCGTTTATATCAAGCACTGTTACTGACTATAAATCTTTAATAACGCACATTTCGATGTTTCATTTAAAGAAATTAATATAGTATAAATATAAATGTGTAAATTAAAAAAAAAAAAAAAAAAAACAAAAAAAAAATGTTCGGTCGGAGCAGGGATTGAACCCACGACCCTTTGCATGCAAGGCAGACATGCTAACCACTGCTCCACGTGGCAAACAAATGTATGTTTCTGTTAAATAATGTTATGTTTGCATGGGCTCGTGGGCGCTGCAAACTATGCTATATAAATGTAACTTAAAACGATAATTATCTACTGGTGACTATAACAGCTACGTAGCCCAGTGGATAGTGTGTTGGCTTACAAACTGTATGGTCCTCGGTTCGATTCTCCGTGCAGGCGAAAGGTAAAATTTAAAAAATTATAAAAGTGAATAATTTCTTCAACATTATTTGTATTACAGAGAAAGGTGCCAATAACTAAAAAATTTCGTGGAAGTGAAAATTACGAGTATGTTAGGGAATGAGCACAATCGTGTTTGGGAAAAATTCTTCCAAGCATATAATATTTTTGGCTCAAAACGCTTCCAAACATATAATATGTTCACATAAAACAAACATATTAATGTTTCGGCAGTATGCAATAATATATGTGCTTCCTGCAAAATATGTTTGGAACATAAGTTAAAGAAGCGATTTTTTTGAGGGTGCTGGTGTTCTCACATCTTTTACAGACCCAGTTTGCTCGAATTTTTCCACGATTTTTGCGATTGTACGCACATTTGGACGATCAAATTGACCAAAACAATCACGAAGTGCACGATATGCATTTTGATTTGAACGCTCATTTTCATAATAAGTCTGGATAACTTTAACACGTTGTTGGATTGTGTATCTCTCCATGGTTCAAATTGAGTAAGTCTGAAATAGAGAAATGTCAAATAAAATTCGGAAAAAAAGCTTGGCGTTTATGTGTGGTTCACATTCAACATCGGCCCTTACAATTTAACCACCCTTTATATACACACAAAGAAAATTTCATTAAAATTTTTTTCTACCAGTGTATGCCTAAGGTGAAACATAATATGTTTGAACAATACAAACAATATTTTGTTTGGCTAATGCTGAAAATATATATGCTTGAAGCAGAATGTGTTTGTGAGTATATGTTACACAAACGATTTTTTGGAGGGTGTACACGACTTGTTGTTTTGCAAAACTATACTTTCGAATTTTGAAAAAGTCGACTTTCGACGTTTATATTATTCAAAAGTCGAGTTTTGAATTTTGGATTAAACAACCAACCCCTTTTCAATGCAGAATCGACTTTTCGAATTTTTTGTTAGATCTTGGCTGGTCGATTTAATTTAAGTCAATAAAAGCCAACATTAAAGTTTCATTATTCGATTTTACACGATTAAAAAAAATCAAGTCGCTTACAAGTAATGTGGATCCCCAACTAGTGATTTGGAAGTAGTGCAAAGTTGGATCACCTCCTATGAATTTTCCATGAGCTTGTCATAAGACGGAAGTGCTCTTATTTATACTTATTTTTTTATTGTAGTTTTACTTTCTTCGTATCTAATTTTTACAATTTGAAAATCGTTTTCTTTCTCTGTGTACTTTAACGCCAATAAGAACATATGAATTTCTACATTTATATTTCGTATAAAAAAGAAACATACTTATTTTGGTTTATCTTCATAAATGTTCTTTTCGGCAATTTTAGTATATCTATGGCAACACTGTTCACTATTCTCTAAAATACATAGAATGTATCTATGGACGTTCACTGCGGGTTTGTTGCTTGGTTTTCTGATAATGCGAAAGTGCTACATGAATGAATGGTTTGTACGTTTGTTGGCTGGTAGATTTACAGGAAAGTCGACTGGCTGCTGTTTTTGCTCCTAGCATTAATATCTTCTCTATTGTTGTGTTGGTTGATTATTTGTTGTGATGTATGACTTGTACCGTAAGAGCATAGACGACAATGATATCGATAATTACCGATTCATTGTCGACTAGTGTTGCAAATTTCAAACGGTTTTTTAACGTTACCTATTGACTGTTGATGTCAGAGCTTAAAGTTGCCGCAATTAACGGCGCCAATAACCGAAGTAAAATGGCAAATGACTTTTACAATTAAGGCATTCCTTTTTTTATCCATCAAAGGGAATTCTTATAGTCTGTACCATAACAACTGGTGCATTGTTTGCCTCGTGGTATATAAACAAAACTAAAAAAATCTATTCGTAAGCGAACACTGGTTTACGTGCATTTCTTAAAGGAAAACCAAAATTCTCAAGAGATTCAGGGAATTCACGACGGCTAGCTGAGTGTCACCAAATAAAAATAATATAGTGTTGCCACTATTTCAATAAACGATATTGTTGTCCTTTGCCACGTGGCCATTATTTTAAATTCAAATAAAACAACATACATATATGTAAGTGTGGAAATATAACCATTGCGATAGGCAAATTCCGCGACGGAATACCATGACGGCTAGCGGCGTGTCGCCAAATTAATTCCTAATTCTTTGCCGGAAAATGGTATAGTATTGCCATAGCTTATAAAATTTTTTAATTCACCACTAGACATTGTTGTTGCCTAGCCACGTGGACATTCTTTTATCTTCAAATAACTCAAAAAAAACAAGTATATACGGCCGTAAGTTCGGCCAGGCCGAATCTTATGTACCCTCCACCATGGATTGCGTAGAAACTTCTACGAAAGACTGTCATCCACAATCGAATTAATTGGGTTGTGGTATCTTAAAACTTCTTAACATCGTTTCCAAATTTCGAGTTAGTCCATACGTGGTATATATTAGACAAAAAAGGTATGTATAGGTAAGTCTACAAATAATTACGGATCGATATGGACTTTTGCACGGTACGTACACGCAGAGAAGAAACATGATTGTCACAATCATATTCGAAGAGCAAACTAATATGATAGGATCTATTTTTGCGGCGACCATGTAACATTTTAACCTGCAACCATGTTGGCTCAGTGAACATGGTTCTAAGAAAAATGTAATTTTCCTCATCTAAAATGTTATTATATTGATAAAAAGAATTTTGTTTGAATCAAAATACAATGGTCACGATTTAAAATGTTATGGTATTCATTAAAAATGTTTTTCTCCTAGTTAAAAGAACACAAAGAACAACCTAAAATGTTTTGATCTTTATGAAAAAACTTTTTTCATCGTCGAAAAAAGGACGCCACTTGAGAAAAGAAAACACAAAATTAATTTTATTTGTTTGTTTTTATTTATTTATAAACTAATTGATTGTTTATTTGTATTTATAATGCCGTTCGAGCAAACACCATATATTTTTACACACTCTATTATTTTATTTCAATTTCAACAATAAGTAATTATTCCATATTTACATCGAGCCCATCAAATGTACAAACGCAGATATCATGTAACTGCAAATAAAAATAAATGATACCATATAGCAAAATGCAGAACAAAAACAGGTACATTTTTTCAATTACACTTTCCTTTTTTGTGTTCACATAAAACCACGTGCCACTTCTGAATAAATAAATTAACACAAAACACAGTAAATCCGTATTCTCCGTCCATTCCAAGAAACAATCAACACACGACTGACGCGCAAAATGAAAATCGTGTGTACCTGCTCAATGTTTTTATAAAATTCTGTTCGCTGCAAACAAGTTAAAAAATTAAATGGTCACGAAAAAAATGTAAATGGTCTTTATGGCCATGTAATGGTTCTAGGCATGTCTATACTTAACCTATAAAAATACTTTTTTCCCTGTAAAAAAGTAAAAAAATTGAATGGTCAGGTACATGATTTTCCCGACCATTTAATGGTCTCAAATTCTATCATTTAAATGATAGAACATGTTTGCGGTATTTGAGAACCATTCAAATGTTTATTGCCACCATAAATTTTTCTCCGCTCGAAAACTATTTTTACAAAGACAAAATACATGGTTTTCGCGGCAATTACATGCTCTAGCTAAGCATTAAATGGATGCGGCAACCATGTCCAAACATGGTTTTTCTGTGCGTGTAGAGAGCCAGAATTGAAATATGGGGGTCGTTTATATGGGGGCTATATACAATTATGAACTTGATATCGACCAATTTTTGTGCGATTGGGGATCGATTTATCTGAGGGCTATATATAACTATAGACTGATATGGACCTAGTTACGCCTGATTGTTAACGGCCATGTACTAGCACAATGTACCAAATTTCAACTGAAATTTGCTCCTCCACACCCTCACAAAAAATCGCTTCTGTAACATATACTCCCAAACATATTTTGCTTCAAACATATACATTTTTGGGTATTGCCCAAACATTTATATGTTTGATCTCTTCCAATATATAATATGTTTGAAAGCATATTGGTCTAAACAATATATGTTTGGGTAGTCTAAGTTCCAAACATTTTGTATTTTTGCATCCAAATTCAATAATGTTGTCTTCCAAAAAACAATATGTTATTATGTGAACATATAATATGTTTGGAAGCATTTTGCACCCAAAATATCATATGCTTAAAAAAATTCTCCCAAACAATATTATGCTCAAAATTTTATTTATTTATTTATTTATTTATTTACAATCATAATGAATTATGAAAATAAACAGGTAATATAGGTGCTAACAACATAGGTTTTCGACCTGAATGCTCAAAATTTTGTTTCTGCCTAATTGTATATTCCCCCACATCTTTCTCACTTCCACGAGATTTTTTAGTTCTTAGCACCTTTTTCTGCAATACAAACATTGTAGAAGAAATTATTCAATTTTATGATTTCTTTTATTTTAATTTTACCTTTTGCCGGACGGGGATTCGAACAGCGGACCACATAGTTTGTAAGGATCAAAGAAGTAACTGATCAATTGCCCAAGGAAAAATAAAATGTTAATTTTGTAATAACAAGCAACAACCACCAACTTAATTCAATATCGCTCCCTGTTAAATAGCGCTCCAAGCTACTAAACACATATATGTTTATAGGCTATTTCTAAATTAATATATGTTTGCATCCAAGCATATTATATTTACAAACATTTTATGTCCCAAACATAATATGTTCTAACATATTAGCATATATGTCCCAAACATGTTATGCTAGTTTATGAACATTATATGCTTGCACTCAAAAATATTGTGTTTAAAAATTTGTGTTCCAAACATATAATGTTTATAGCCAAACATATGAAAAACAGTCTTTTTCATCCGTGCAAGATGCTCCAAAACCAAATCTCGGGATCGGTTTATATGGGGGCTATATATGATTATGGACTGATATGGACCACTTTTGACATGGTTGTTAAATATCATATACTACCACCACGTACCAAATTTCAACCAGATCGGATGAATTTTGCTTCTCCAAAAGGCACCGGAAGTCAAATCTGGGGATCGGTTTATATGGGAGCTATATATAATTATGGACTGATATGAACCAATTCCTGCATGGTTGTTGGATACCATATACTAACATCACGTACCAAATTTCAACCGAATCGGATGAATTTTGCTCTTCCAAGGGGCTCCGGTGGTCAAATCTGGGGATCGGTGTATATGGGGCCTAATATAATTATGGACCGATTCGACCAATTTTTGCATAGGTGTTTGAGGCCATATATTAACACCACGTACCAAATTTCAACTGAATCAGAAGACTTTTGGTCTTCCAAGAGGCTCCGGAGGTCAAATCTGGTGACCGGTTTATATGGGGGTTATATATAAATATGGATCGATGTCGACCAATTTCTGCATGATCATTAGATACCATATACTAGTATCTTGTACCATATTTCACCTCGTACCAAATTTAAACCGTAGAGGGTGAGCCTCGGAGGTTAAATCTGGGGATCCGTTTAAATTGGGGTTAAATATAATTAAGACCGGTATGGACCAATTTCTGCATGGTTGTTAGAGACCATATACTAACGTCACGTACCAAATTTCAACAGAATCGGATGAATTTTGCTCTTCCAAGAGGCTCCGGAGGTCATATCTGGGGATCGGTTTATATGGGTGCTATATAAATTTATATATTAACACAATGTACCAAATTTCAACTGAATCAGAAGAATTTTGGTCTTCCAAGAGGCTCCGGAGGTCAAATCTGGTGATCGGTTTATATGGGGGTTATATATAAATATAGATCGATGTGGACCAATTCTTGCATGGTCATTAGAGACCATATACTAACATCATGTACCAAATTTCAGCCGGGTCGGATGAATTTTGCTTCTCTTAGAGGCTCCGCAAGCCAAATCGGTGGATCTGTTTATATGGGGGCTATATATAATTATTGACCGATGTGGACCAATTTTTGCATAGTTGTTAGAGACCATATACCAACACCATGTACCAAATTTAGCCGGTTCGGATGAAATTTGCTTCTCTTAGAGGCTCCGCAAACCAAATCGGGGGATCGGTTTATATGGAGGCTGTATATAATTATGAACCGATGTGGACCAATTTTTGCATGGTTGTTAGGGATCATACGCTGACACCATGTACCAAATTTCAACCGGATCGGATGAAATTTGCTTCTCTTAGAGGCTCCGCAAGCCAAATCGGGGGATCGGTTTATATGGAGGCTATATATAATTATGGACCGATGTTGACCAATTTTTGCATGGTTGTTAGAGACCACATGCTAACACCATGTACAAAATTTCAGCCGGATCGGATGAAATTTGCTTCTCTTAGAGGATCGGCAAGCCAAATTCGGGGGTACGTTTATATGGGGGCTATACGTAAAAGTGGACCGATATGGCCCATTTGCAATACCATCCGATATTGATGAAGAATAACAACTACTTGTGCCAAGTTTCAAGTCGATAGCTTGTTTCGTTCAGCACGACCCAGAATATATTTACTTTATGGGGTCTTAGAGCACTATTTCGGTGTTTTACAAACGGAATGACAAAGTTAATATACCCCCATCCTATGGGGGACACCCATCCTATGACATGTCCATATTAAATTCATCGCTTATGTTCCAATTTTTCACCAATTCCGGATCCAAGTAGAACATGTTCACTACTTTTTTAGCCAGGCTTTTTTTGAGGGAAGTTTGCCATTCCGATTTCTGTCGTTTGTAGTCTCGATATGGCCTTCAATAATTAAACTATATTTTATATATATGGGGGATATAGGCCGATCTCCCGATTTGACTTCTTGAGGACATGTAGTTTATTCCATGGAAACAGGAATTATCCCCAAACATGCTTCCAATTTATTTTGGGAACATAAAGGACACTAATTGTCTTTACTATTTTTGCTTATTTTGATATATATAATGCCTTAAATTATACATTTCGATCAATAACCGTCCACTGTATGAATCTACAAAAATTTAGGTCTCGAATCGGATGAAAGGCGATGTTTTGATACTATTTTCTTGAACGCTTAAAGAGAAATTTAAGATTCCCTCTAGAAATTAGCCAAACAAAATTCTACAAATCTAATTTTGGACATTTCAAATGTATCTTCGGAAACCGAATCATTTGAACCGATTGTCGAAAGGGTGAGGTATGTTCAGACAAATTTCCTTGAAATTGAAATTTATGGCCTCAAATGTCATAACAAAGTCTCTAAGTATTTCGAATATACTAGATACCCAATATAAACCGCACTGAAAAAGATATTGTCTGGAGGCAAAAGATTTCTTGTCCTCGAAATAAGAATACGAATTTTGCCTAGCAAAGAAGACCATTTTTCTGATATAAAGTTTTTTTTCCTTATCGAAAAGTCGATAGACTTTTCAATTAAGTCGTTTTGCCCTTATATTTAAGTGATTCGATTTAAAAATGGGTACCTTGATGTGAAAGGAATTTTTGTTGACTTGGCTTTAATAATTCTGAATAATTCTTCAAAATTAGAATTTCTCTTTAAATTTTTGACCTTGTATATATTGACTACAAAGAAAAAAGTCTTGTTAAAAAGAGGATATGCTTTTCATTGCTCAATTTTAAAGACGCTTTTTACATGAAACACAGCATAATTTCTACTGAATTTGGAAATTTAATTTGCATTTTACACTCTTAGTAGATAGCATATGAAGAAAAAATCCGAAAAAAATAATAAATTAATATTTGTTTTCTAGACTCAAGTACGCAACACTCAAATTCAAAAGAGAATTTTGTCTTAAACGTGTCCTTATTTCGAATCGGGCATGATTTTTGTTAGTGCGACCATGTTTCATTATTATTTATTTGCAGCAAAATTCGTCACAAACCATTGCTAGAAGAGATTTTTCGATGCAAGGTAGGAATTTAAGATTCAACTGTTTTGAGTTGCTTATGGCGATTTCGATTGGGAAAAAAGGTGCAACATTCTCGAAATTGATTACCAAAGATAAAGGACACTGTCATAAATTTTGGATCCTCTATCCCTCACAATATTATGAATTAACAATAACTTTGGAATGGCACTATTATTTGAGAGAAAATACAATGAGGGAAAAAGAAGTGTAACACCAGGGCAACATATTTCTTCCGATACGAAAACGCCCTTAGTGTTAGGATTGAAAATATCTTACATCAAATTTACACAAACAGCCAATAGAACTTGCCTTGGGAAGGTCAAATTAAATTTACATATGGAATACTTCCCTGGTTGGCATTCAAATCAATGTATACTAGTGTATTTCACTTACATTCAATTGTCTCACCACCACCATGATGAAAGTTGGCTGGCTAAAAGCATAGACTATAGACTTTAGATAGATGAGCCATGAGTGTCAAACTATTTTCGACAGTTCCGAAGATTAAGAATAAACGAGAAAAATAAGAGCACGCTTACAATCTCTTTCGTTTTCCTTTTTGTAGTTTGCCAATTTTACACAAAATTAGAACATTTATGATGCAACAGAGGATTTATAAATAAATTAATATATTAAAAGTTCATATTTGAACAAAAAATTGTGACCAAAATCGCGAAAATACGAAATTTAATTTTGAGCAGCATTGCTCTTTACGAACAACACAAAAGCAAATGCACGAAAATTAATGTTTGGGACTGACTCTTTACGAAAAAATCAAAACGAAATGTCAGAAAATTAATTTTTGGAACTGACACATTTTTTTTAAAGAGAATAGTGGATCATCTATGTATTAAAGGGTCTATGGCTAAAAGTGTATGCAGTCTTTGATTATTTTATTTTTGTTGCTGTTGTTGTTGGTTTGGATATTGTATGGTGCGACGCCCTAAAAGTTTGCTGAAGTAGAGAGAAACAAAAAGTCATCGATGCTCTCTCCAAACAAATAGTCCCCCATCCATACACGTTTACGTCGAACGTCAACAAATGTGCCCACAGGAAAACATTGGGGAAATTAACATTTGTGCTCCATTTTTATCTCTCTTTCTCATCTAATTCTCTTACTCTCACTCTCGTCATTATGTTTGTTTTGCTCTCCCATATGATTCATTTATAGTTGAGTTTGCGAATGCTGCTTACTACGCATATTTGTTTTTGCTCCACCAAGAATTGTTAGTGTAGCGAAATGCTGTCTAGTGATGATGACGACGACGACAACATTTGATGAGGGCATCGATTATGACGGCTATGGCTGGCTATAGCTATTTTGTTGTTGTTATTTGTAGGATCCCCACATAAGAGAACAACCCCCTAACACCCAATCAATATTGTGGTTAATATATAAAACATTTAATATAAAGCATTTATGTTGCCATAGACAGTATTTTTTCGATTATTTTGTTGCGGTTTAGGGTCCTGCTGTCTGGATAACATTCAGAAAATAGTGTTTCTAAATGATCTGCGTAGAAAACAAAAACTATAGATGACAATCGGTAAAAGTTCCATAGAGATTTAATTATTGTTCTGCAAGAACAAAATATTAATGTTTGGACTGAGGAGGATTATTTAAAAAAACTTAGCTTCTACGATTTATTTGATGGTAGAGAATGTTGATTGTGGTTATGCGAAAGAAACTGGATATCATGTGGTTAAGGAGAAGGATGAGGACCTTACCCTTATCCTTGTTTTTAATTCGGATAAGGGTAAGGTAAAAAAGGGGAATCATTTTGAGAGTGGTAGACATGTTCATGTCCATATGTTGAAAATACTATTTTCACGAATTTTTTGCAAAAAGCTTATTTTCCATAAAATAGAAACCATTTATTAAAACTAAATACTTGAATCCAAAGATTTTGACCTTCTTAAGAGATTTTGTTAATGATTCCAAAAGTCAAAGTTGCTACTTTTTAAAAGTAAAGATAATTTTTTAAGGGATTTTTCAATTGTACACGAAAAATTGTGCGTGGTATTAAAGATTACTTAACCTAAATTTTAGCATGCGCAATTTACACATTATTAAGGGCAAATTTCCTTAAAATGACATTTTAATTAAAAGAAAGTTTAAAATCTTTATTAAAAAAAATATTAAATTAGGATAAAAATTTGAAAAAGACAAATTTTCCTTAAAATAAGGAAATATATTATTGATTTAAAGAAATCTTTGAATTACTGAAATATTGAATCTTTAGATTTAAGATAAAATGCTTCAAATATATGCTAAGACTTAATTTGAGGAATTGGCATTTTTGATTTATTTTTTTTTAATTAATTTAATTTGAAGTATCTATTATAATGTGGTTTTTTAATCAATTATTTTTTTTTACGTGATTAGCTTATCACAAAAAGAGAATGAAAATTCCATAAATGAGATATGTATCCCAATTTTATTGATCCTACCTTTAAAGGTACATAGGTCCCTAAAAATGTCTTTATTTTAAAGATGCCGCATCTTTAGCTCGGGATCAATACCAAAATCCTTAAGGAAAGGTCATTAGCGAAATGTATCATTAAAAGTGAGCCAATGAAAGAAATTCGTTAATATAACAAAATTGTTCGTTGTTATAACAAATTTTCTGTTAATCAACGTAACGTTTCGTACTGTTAATAAATATTTTCATTGTATTAATACAACACCTTATATTAATGAACATTTTCGTTGGCTTAATTTTAATGAAATTTTCTTTGCGTGCAAAAACCCTGCATCACCCAAGCCAAGTCTTACCGTTTTTTTGAAATTGTTTGTCTTTAATCCAAACAATAAAGTAATTATTATTTCCTTAAAGAATATTTCCTTAAATCAAATTTAAGGAAATTTGAACTTACTTCAAAAAAATGAAAATTTCACAAATGTCGTATCCTAAATTTAATAAAAAAAAATCATTGCAAATATTAGGAATTGTCCTTTTTTAAGAATTGTATCTTTAATATTGTGTAAATTGCGTATTTAAAAATTTGGAATATATAATTCTTCATATTAATTCAAATTTTTTGCCAGTGTATATGTATAGTTCTCTCTGTACACTTTCTCCCTTTAATGACCTTTCCTGTGACCTGTGTCATTTCAAGCACTACAACTCCCCCATCCAATCAATCTATTCTGCCATTGATTGTATGTTGATAAAAGCCCCTTGTCCCCCCCAAAAAAACCACAATACAGCCTATAACTTATTAACAGACTTGGCAGTAGGGCAGTCAGTTTTATGAGTAATTGATACGATTTCATTGCTTTCTGGCTCCCCTCCCTAATGCTGTGAAGTCTGTACTTGTTACATTTTCCATGTCTGCTCCTTCAACAAAGTCATTAAGGGAGATTTTCATGCTACAACTGGCAAATGTCACATTTTGTAATTGATTTGCCTGCCAAGGCTTTTGCTACCCTTCCCCCAAATCGTTTTTAATTTCTAGCTGGCCACTGCAAGCGTTATATTTACCACAAGGAGGTCATTTTTCCGAGACAGAAAATGAAAGAAATAAAGGCAATACAAAAAAAAAATAAAACATAAAATTTACATTTCATAACACGCCATCATCATGGTCAGGAAATTACAAGACTCAATGATAAAGTTAGCCTTGCTGGCCGACCGGAACATCCTAACGCCCACCTGTCGCTGGGAAACTTGGAAGCTTTCGGTTTTTAGTGGGGCCCCTGGAGCATGAACGGAAATATGAAATAATATTTTAGACTCTTAAACTAATTAAAGTAGGTCGGCAAAAAATTAAAACGGCTACTTTTCCCATTATTATGACGTCCCAAATTAGTACAAAACCCCCATGAGTTTTTATTACTTCGCCAAAAATGGCCTACATGGCCATGCTGATGACATTATTCCTTATTATCGCTATGCAGATGATTATCGCTTGTTGAGACCTCGAGGCCTTAAAGTTTGGCTTGGTATAATATGAATATTAAAAATATAAAAAAACAAAACAATAAAAACAAAAACATTTTGAATTATTTTGGGGTATGAATAATTAGACCATGGAAAATGCTAAGATGGAAGGAAGGAGAAAATTCTTTTGCAATATATATTCAGGAAGAAAAACAATTTAGTTATTTTCATAATATATAATAAGGAAGCATGCACAAGTAGGGTAAACTGATTTATAATGTAACACAGAAAAATAAGCCTTTGCATATAAATACGTAATTAATTAATTCAATTAATTTTTAATTGAAATTGGTGCATTTTTTCATGCTGCACTAAATACTTAATAGACTGGATTATTTTATAAAATATAAACATCTTGTTATTTACAAATGAACTATTGGTTGACTCATATGTAATGAAACAAAGTAAAGCGCAATATATTGTTTAAATTCTTTGGTTTAAAAGCAAAAAACGTCAGAAATAACATCAAATTTTTTAATCAGTTAAGATTTGTTCTAATCGGCCACCTTTGGCACGAATTATGGCTTTCAAACGGCCGACAAACCAATCACACGCTGAACGAAAGTGGTTTTGTGGTATTTTGACCCATTCCCGGCAAAGCACCGTCGTTAGATGATCTCCAAAACGCCACAGGCTAAAAAGTAAAAAATAAAAAAAAATATATTAAAAATCTACTAAATTGAAATTTTATTTTGAAGTTTCTGATCAAACTTTTGTGGTTAGCTAAAACATATCGGTCCATTTTTACGTATAGCCCCCATATAAACGGACCCCAAAATTTGGCTTGCAGACCCGCTAAGAGAAGCAAATTTCATCCGATCCGGCTGAAATTGTCTACATGGTGTAAGTATATGTTCTCTAACAACCATGCAAAAATTGGTCCACATCGGCCCATAATTATATATAGCCCCCATATAAACCGATCCCCCGATTTGGCTTTCGGAGCCTCTAAGAGAAGCAAATTTCCTCCCATCCGGCTTAAATTTGGTACATGGTGTTAGTATATAATCTCTACCAACTATGCAAAAATTGGTCCACATCGGTCAGTAATTATATATAGCCCCCATATAAACCGATCCCCAGATTTGGCTTGCGGAGCCTCTAAGAGAAGAAAATTTCATCCGATCCGGCTTATATTTGGTACATGGTGTTAGTATATGGTCTTTAACAACCATGCAAAACTTGGTCCACATCGGCCCATAATTATATATAGCACCCATATAAACCGATCACCAGATTTGACCTCCGGAGCCTCTTGGAAGATCAAAATTCATCTGATTCAGTTGATATTTGGTACGTGGTGTTAATATATGGCTTCAAACACCCATGCAAAAATTGGTCGAAATCGGTCCATAATTATATATAGCCCCCATATAAACCGATCCCCAGATTTGACCTCCGGAGCCCTTTGGAAGACCAAAATTCATCCGATTCGGTTGAAATTTGGTACGTGATGTTAGTATATGATATTTAACAACCATGCTAAAAGTGGTCCATATCAGTCCATAATCATATATAGCCCCCATATAAACCGATCCCGAGATTTGGTTTTGGGGCCTGTTGGTACACTGAAAAAAAAAAGCATACTCGGTTCCAAAGATTTTTTCTTTACTTTAAAAAATTTGGTATTGATTCCGAGCCAAAGAAGCGGAGAATACAAGTAAGGATACTTTTAAGACACAATTCTCTTTTAAATTTAGGTTTTGTGTTCTTGCTTCTAGGAAGCAAATTTGAATTTTTCGCTTTCTCAGCATTTTTACTTCATATGCTATCAAAGTCCTTTAAAAACGAGTTAACGGCAACTTTATTTTCCAAATTAGGACTCGACTTCCAGTAGAAATTATGCTATGTTTGAAGTAAAAAACTTCTTTAAAATAAAGTTTTGAAAAACATGTCCTATATTTGAACGATTTTTTGCTTTGTAGTCAAGATGCAAAAAGACAACAAATTTAAAGCCAATTTCATTAAATTTAAATAATTTTTCTGAATTATTAAAGTCAAGTTGACCTTAGCCTATAAATTTTTTCTTTCATGTTAAGATACCCATTTTTAAGTCAAATCACTTAATTATAAGGACAATACGACTTCATTGAAAAGTTTATCGACTTTTGGACAAGGAAAATAACTTTATTTTAGAGAAATGCGTCTTCTATGCTAAGCAAAATTTGTATTCGTATTTTAAAGACATGAAATCTTTGACCTCACGACAATATTTTTTTCAGTGTACATTGTGCTAGTATATGGCCGTTAACAATCATGCCTAACTAGGTCCATATCAGTCTATAATTATATATAGCCCTCAGATAAATCGATTCCCAATCGCACAAAAATTGGTCGATATCAAGTTCATAATTGTATATAGCCCCCATATAAGCGACCCCCATATTTCAATTCTGGCTCCCTATGTACCGTGCAAAAGTCCATACCGCTTCGTAATTATTTGTAGACTTACCTACACATACCTTTTTTGTCTAATATATACCACGTATGGACTAACTCACAATTTAGGAAACCATTTAAGATAGCACAACCCAAGTAATACGATTCTGGATGACAGCCATTCGTAGAAGTTTCTACGCTATCCATGGTGGAGGGTACATAAGATTCGGCCTGGCCGAACTTACGGCCATATATACTTGTTTTGGTTTATCAATATTACTTTTTATTATAAATGAGTCGAATTTTAAAGGTCTCAACGATTTTATATTTCAGAGGACTACATCTACAAAAAGGAGAGAACTTATTCACATTGAATCGTACGAAAACAACACGAATATTAACATTTTAAAAGAAATTGCATTTTGTCACAAGTTTAATTCTATAGAAAATTTTGTTCTATAGAAAATTTAGTAAAAAATTTATTTCTATAGAAAATTTTGTCAAAATTTTATTTCTATAGAAACTTTTGTCAAAATTTTATTTCTTTTGAAAATTTTGTCACAATTGTATTTCTATAGAAAAAAACACTGTCAACATTTTATCTCTATAGAAAATTTTGTCAAAATTTTATTTCTATAGAAAAGTTTGTCCAAATTCTATAGAAAAGTTTGTCCAAATTCTATAGAAAATTTTGTCAAAATTTCATTTCTATAGAAAATTTTGTTAACAGCTTATTTCTGTAGAAAATTTTGTCAAATTTTTTTTCTATAGAAAATTTTGTAAAATTTTAGTTTTGTAGAAAATTTTGTCAAAATTTTATTGCTATAGAAATTTTTGTGAAAACTTTTAGTTCTACGGAAAGTTTTGTCAAAATTTTATTTCTATACACGGATGAAAAAGACTGTTTTTCATATGTTTGGCTATAAACATTATATGTTTGGAAAACAAATTTTTAAACACAATATTTTTGAGTGCAAGCATATAATGTTCATAAACTAGCATAACATGTTTGGGACATATATGTTAATATGTTAGAACATATTATGTTTGGGACATAAAATGTTTGTAAATATAATATGCTTGGATGCAAACATATATTAATTTAGAAATAGCCTATAAACATATATGTGTTTAGTAGCTTGGAGCGCTATTTAACAGGGAGCGTTATTGAATTAAGTTGGTGGTTGTTGCTTGTTATTACAAAATTAACATTTTATTTTTCCTTGGGCAATTGATCAGCTACTTCTTTGATCCTTACAAACTGTGTGGTCCGCTGTTCGAATCCCCGTCCCGCAAAAGGTAAAATTAAAATAAAAAAATCATAAAATTGAATAATTTCTCCTACAATGTTTGTATTACAGAAAAATGTGCTAAGAACTAAAAAATCTCGTGGAAGTGAGAAAGATGTGGGGGAACATACAATTAGGCAGAAACAAAATTTTGAGCATTCAGGTCGAAAACCTATAGGCCGGTACTCTGTTCGGTTTTCGCGTTGAAACTCCATACAAAACCAAAAAATGCGAAAAATTTGCGAAATTTTTTCCATTTGTGATACTTTGTTTTTTCGTGTTGAAAAACTGACGTTTATAGCACGGCGCCATTTGCAATGTGAATTAAGAAATAATTTATTTATTAAAAACTATTTGTGCGGGTTTATAAATCAAACACGGACCATATTTTTGTTCCGAAACTATACAAAGGATCAAAGGAATAGCAGATCAATTGCCCAAGGAAAAATAAAATGTTATTTTGTAAAAACAAGCAACAACCACCAACTTAATCCAATATCGCTCCCTGTAAAATAGCGCTCCAAGCTACCTAAAAAAACGCCGCTTTCTATGTGCGAAATAATGGTTTCCATAAAAATTTTTCGCAAGAATGAACATAGTACCGGCCTTATGTTGTTAGCACCTATATTACCTGTTTATTTTCGTAATTGATTATGATTGTAAATATATAAATAAATAAATAAAATTTTGAGCACAAAATGTTTGTTACTTAGACTACCCAAACATATATTGTTTAGACCAATGTGCTTTCAAACATATTATATATTGGAAGAGATCAAACATATAAATGTTTGGGCAATACCCAAAAATGTATATGCTTGAAGCAAAATATGTTTGGGAGTATATGTTACAGAAGCGATTTTTTGTGAGGATGTAGGAAATTTTCTCAAAATTTTATTTCTATAGAAAATTGTCAAAATTTTATTTCTATAGAATGTTTTGTCAAATTTTTAGTTCTATAGGAAATTTTGTCAAAATTTTATTTCTATAGAAAATGTTGTCAAAATTTTATTTCTATAGAAAGTTTTGTCAACTTTTTATTTATATAGAACATTTTGTCAACATTTTATTTCTATAGGAAATTTTGTCAACATAAAATTTTATTTTTATAGAAAATTTTGTCAAAATTTTATTTCTATAGAAATTTTTGTGAAAACTTTTAGTTCTATAGAAAATTTAGTCAAAATTTTATTTCTATAGGAAAATTTCTCAAAATTTTATTTCTATAGAAAATTTTGTCAACATCTTATTTGTATAGAAAATGTTGTCAAAAATTTATTTCTACACGCAAAAAAATAATTCTTTCCTCCCAAACGAAATTTTAGACAAACAAAGTTCGTTTCTCATTTGCTTTTCGTTGAAAGGAAGTGTATTTGGAAGAAAAGTATATACTTTTTGTGATAAACGTGTATTCTTTTCCAGGATGTAAAAACAATTTCATAAAGACTAACTCAAAAAAAAAAATTTTCTGGCTAATTACATTTTCCCTCACATCTTTCTCACTTCCACGAAATTTTTTAGTTCTTAGCAGGTTTTTCTGTAATACAAACAATGTAGAAAAAATTATACGATTTTGTAAATTTTTTAATTTTTTTTACCTTTCGCCTGGACGGAGAATCGAACCGCGGACCATGCAATTTGTAAGCCAACACACTATCCACTGAGCTATGTAGCCGTTATTGTCATCAATAGACAATTACCCATATAAGTTATATTTATATAGCATATCTTGCGGCGCCCACGAACCGATTAAACGAAGTTTATTTAACAAAAAATAAATTTAGTTGGGCACCGTGGAGCAGTGGTTGCTACGTCCGACTTGCATGCAAGGGTAGTGGGTTCGATCCCTGCTTCGACCAAAGTTTTTTTTTTACATATATTCCAGATATGGTCGGTAGATTCCAAAAAATGTTCAACATTACATTCTACTATATTAAATTTTTACTATGAACTGTAAAATGTGTCTTATTAAGGACCTAAAGTCAGAGAAGAACAGTGTTTGATATAAACGAAATGGACTGTGTTGTTGGTTCAAAAACAACTTTTTTTTATTGAAAAAATAAAAATTTTGTAACAAACGTTTTTTTTTTGGTGATAATTCAAAAAACTCTAACAAAAGAAAGACGTTTTCGGTACACGTTTTCCAAACGTTTTTTTTTTTCTTTGCGTGTATAGAAAGTTTTGTCAAATTTTTATTTCTATAGAACATTTTGTCAACATTTTATTTCTATAGGAAATTTTGTCAACATTTTATTTCTATAGAAAATTTTGTCAAAAATGTATTTCTATAGAAAATTTTGTCCAAATTTTATTTCTATAGAAAATTTTGTCAATATTTTATTTCTATAGAAAATTTTGTAAATATTTTATTTCTATAGAAAATTTTGTAAAATTTTATTTTTATAGAAAATTTTGTCAACATCTTATTTCTGTAAAAAATTTTGTTAACATCTTATTTCTATAGAAAATTTTGTGAAAATTTTATTTCTATAGAAAATTTTGTAAAAATTTTATTTCTGTAGAAAATTTTGGCATTTACTTTGACCCTATGGTAGTGAAAGTAAATGTCGATTTCGCGGGGTTCACATCTTTACCATGGGCGGACTTCTTGTGGCCAGCGGAAGGTCTAAAATTTCATCTTACATATTTGGAAAATAAGTCCGATCATCTTGTTGCTTCACAAACTCCTCAATTTGGAATGAATGCTCATGTAATCAAATTCCGTAACTGTCCACTTTCGTGCAAGCAAGCAACTGCTTGGCAATTTCCAGTTAAACTTTCAGCTGTCAGCTAATAATGCATCCATCTTGAAGTTTGTATGGTATTCAAGACATTTTTGCTTTACTACAATTTTTTCCCTACAAACTGTGAAATTTTCTTAATGAAAAAAAAAAATTATTTGTCGAAAATATTTAGTTATTTTTGTGAAATTGTACTAATGTTTAGTTAATTTTTTCCAAAATTAACATAAATTTTAAAAAACTAACCTAAATTTTCCCTTTTGGGTGGGTTCACTGTTGTGTATGATGAGAAATCTAAGTGCCAAACGAAAACTAGAGATTTTTTGTTATTGTCAATTTTAAATCGGAGAAGTTTAGTGTTTTCTCACCGAAAAAAAGTAAACTATTTTATAAGAAAAATAAACTGACTAATACGAAAATTTAACTAAATTTTACTCCACATTTTGAGATTTCCACAAAGCGTTGTTAAAACCAGGAAAATTTTTACTTACTTTTTAACTGCAGTTCACGAAACTACATCCTTTCATAGAAGAAAAATTAACTAAAAATAAAGAAGAAAATCATTGGCGCCAAATCATGACAATTTTAACCATACAGTAGTTCATTCTTACTATTTTTTTCTTCTGCTTTATTTCATATTGAACTTATGTCATTAAACTTTATACCATCGTTTAGTTCATTAAATGTTTGAGACGTAGTTAAAAAAACGAAAAATTCATTGGACTGTGGAAAATTTAACTACCAACAAATATTTTTTTTTGCAATAAAAATAAATTAAATTTAGCGTTAGTTTAACTACGAAACTTTTTTTCTGTGTACTTGTAAAAAATTACGGACAAGGAGAGACGGACATAAGGGAAAAAGACGGACATAAGGGAAATCCTTCTACCCGACCAAATATTGAAAAATAATGTAGTGAATAGTTGTCTAAAGGGCATCTACAACCATACCTGAAAATCTGAGAAATTTACTTGAAATTTCAAAAAATCGGGTAAGGGATGTGCCCCTGCCCGACCACATATCGAAAAATGAAGTACATAACTCATATCAACCCTGCGAAGAACATAGCCAGAAATGGTGCAATATTGGCACAGAAGCAATGAATTTTAAATGGACTTGTCAGCGGGCGAAATCCAATCATTTTAAATATTCGCTGCATTGATTTTTAATTAGTTCTTCAGATGTATTTCTATATCAGTATTTTAATATTTTGGATTTGGATGAAAAAAAAGAACAAATTAGAAAAAATTTAAAAATATTTTTTTTCTAAATTGTTTTGTACTTTTATTTTTTTTATTTCTACATAAAGAAGTTTTTTTTTTTAATAATGCTGGCAAATATTTTATAGCAAATTCCGCACATGTCAAGAAATAGATGGATACACTCTGCAAACAGTTTTTTTAATAACTTTCATTATTTTATTTGTCCTTACTGTGAAATTTAAATACATCAAAATAAGTCTTAGCATTTTTATCTGCAAAACTAATATTCAACATCTCTGTTAGTTCTATGAAACAAACAATCATTTCTTTACTTTAAGGAAAATCTGACATACTTCAAAGACATATGACATCAATGGAAGAATGCAAATGTCAAAAGGTTCGAACCCTAAATTTAACAAAAGAAAATACTTTAAAATTTATAAAAAATTCTTTTAAGTAAAATTTCTTTAGTTTAAAGAAATTTGTCCTCAATATTGTGTAAATTGGCTGTGCTAAAATTTAGCTTCAATATTGTTTTTCAGTGTACCATCCATGTTATGCTTCCCAATCATTTCCCAATATGTTTACATTGAAATAAGAAGAAATCTATTCATCCAACTAGCAGTTGTTTTTCGCAATTCAGCATGATTCTCATCGAATGTACCTCTCAATAGTTCCATAGAAAAAAACGCTGGTAAGACAAAATTCCATGGGCGTTTGCTTATATCCAACAAATTAATATTGACTTTATGCAAAACCACTGAAATCAATATCGAAGAATAAATAGCAGGCTAACAAAAAAAAAACAAAATCAATATCCTGTCGAGGTACCAACCACTCTTCCGATAATTGACATCGAGTTGCCGAACAAAAAAGGAATGCGAAATGAATATCGAGAAGCTTGCTTGCTAATGCCTAAGGTTACGATTTTATTTGTTGGCATTTGTCAGTGATGAGTCTCTTTGGTAGTTGGCAATTACCCACTTCGAGATGTTTCAAAACCGGAATAAAAAATGGTTAGCAGGTTTTTCCCTCCCCAATAATCACCAGATTCACAACAAAAACTGAATACTGGATGGCATCTATTAAAATGTTAACATAATATATAAAAACTAATTATGTTTTCTTTTTTTTAAGGAGAGCGATAAATCAAGTATAATGAATAAATATACACCCAGAAAAAAGTGACCCCTTCTTTAAGTTAAAATGAAAAAAGTTGAACTTCGTATAGCGCCAAAGACATTTTTATTTGTTTGAACGATGTGATTTTCGTAGAAATTAGGTATAATGGATTCCATATATTAGTTAACGTTTTCCTATATTTATGTACCACTATCCTACAGAATGAAAAAAATTTAACTGAATTGAATTCATATATGGAATGATTTTATTGAACTTTTTTCATTCATTTGGACAAATCTTACATATTTGTGGTAAAACTTTTACTTCATAATTGGAACTGCTTACCTTCGTTTTTAAATACAATTTTATTTATTTATATAAGCAATTTTATCTTCAATAAAAGACATGTTTTATTAATATATTGAATACATTTATTAAGAATCAACGGCATCGACTGTTATTGAAATATTAGTTTATTATTCCACTATTTCCAATTTCCATGTGAAATTATCAACTGTAAACCGCACTTTTTCTTCTTTTGTACTTTTCACTTTTAATAAGTTGCTGCCTAACGATTTTGTCCTCCTTTTACAATTTCAATACCTACAAATATAAAAAATCATAAACCATTTTTGTGACAAAAGGTTAGCGTCACTGAATATTACCTGATAATTGAAGATTCCAATATGAAGACACATGAAAGGGTTGTTATTCTGCTGGTGTTTTCTTTCTTTATATACCATCACAAACATTGATAGATTTATTTTCAAAAAAAGAAAATTTTTCTCACTAATTTAAAATAATAAATATTTTATATGTTTTATTTGTTATTTATTATATTATTTTACCACAACAACGCGATTCCAACTAAAAAAACAACCCACGCGCAAACATATCGATTACACCCACGCGCAAACACAAACGATGACAGGTATCGATTACAGGTAGACAATAAAAATATAGGAAAATTTCCTATATTCTAACAAGTGTGTTTCCTTAAGTTGTGAAAGGATTGCATACTTCTTAGTACGAATGAACTAAAATATTTTTCTATGCCAAGTGTTGTTCGTATGTATGAAAAACTTTCTATTATAAAGGAAGTCGCAATTATCATTTTATAAGAAATTTTACTAATTTTGAGGAAACTTGGTTTTAGTTCGGTTTTTGTTTATTTTTACGAATGCTTTGTTATCGGTGAATAAAATTTTCTTGTTCAGTAGTAAATTCTTATACCCAGCGAAGAAAATAGTATGAGTAAAATTCCATGCCTTGTTCTAGTTAATGAACTATTCCTAACTGCTTACAGTTTAGGATTTTTTTATTGAAACGAGTAAATTTTATTATTTCTCACAAAAATTTACCTTAATGGAAATAAAATGGATAAACTATATTGATGAAAAATTTTTCCTTTAGTTTCGAAGGCACTTTTTTCTGGGTGTAGACGGAGGCAAATCTCAATGGATTAAAACGAAAATTGACACACTTTACGATATTATCAATTCTACACCTTGTGAGAAAGGTAAAAATCAGATTTCCGGGGTCATGTATGGGCACATCGGTCTAAATGTATACACACTGAAAAAATATATTGTCGTGAGGCCATAAAATACGAATTCGAATTTTGCTTAGCATAGAAGACGCATTTCAATACAAATTCACTCAACACAATTTTTAAAAAATTTTAAATTTTGATGGATCTAGAGGAGAAAACTAGAAGCCGACAAGGCTTGATCTTTAACAATGTGTGGTAAACACGGTTACCACTCATGCCAAAAATAATCTACCAAAATTTGAAGAAAAGTTTACGACAAATCTACTAAACAAATATTTCTATAGAAAATTTTGTCAAAAGTGTATTTCTATAGAAAATTTGTTAAAATTGTATTTCTATAGCATATTTTGTTAAAATTGTGTTTCTATAGCATATTTTGTCAAAATTGTATTTCTATAGAAAATTTTGTCAAAATTTTATTTCTATAGAAAATTTTGTCAAAATTGTATTTCTATAGAAAATTTTGTTAAAATTGTATTTCTATAGCATATTTTGTTAAAATTGTATTTTTATAGCATATTTCGTCAAAATTTTATTTCTATAGAAGATTTTGTCAAAATTGTATTTCTATAGAAAATTTTGTCAAAATTTTATTTCTATAGAAAATTTTGTCAAAATTTTATTTCTATAGAAAATTTTGTCAAAATTTTATTTCTATAGAAAATTTTGTTAAAATTGTATTTCTATAGCATATTTTGTTAAAATTGTATTTCTATAGCATATTTTGTCAAAATTGTATTTCTATAGAAAATTTTGTCAAAATTTTATTTCTATAGAAAATTTTATCAAAATTGTTTTTCTATAGAAAATTTTGCCAAAATTGTATTTCTATAGAAAATTTTGTTAAAATTGTATTTGTATAAATTTTATTTTTATAGCATATTTTGTCAAAATTTTATTTCTATAGAAAATTTTGTCAAAATTGTATTTCTATAGAAAATGTTGTCAAAATTGTATTTCTATAGAAAATTTTGTCAAAATTGTATTTCTATAGAAAATTTTGTTAAAATTGTATTTCTATAGCATATTTTGTTAAAATTGTATTTTTATAGCATATTTTGTCAAAATTTTATTTCTATAGAAAATTTTGTCAAAATTGTATTTCTATAGAAAATTTTGTCAAAATTGTATTTCTATAGAAAATTTTTTCAAAATTGTTTTTCTATAGAAAAATTTGTCAAAATTGTATTTCTATAGAAAATTTTGTCAAAAGTGTTTTTCTATAGAAAATTTTGTCAAAATTGTATTTCTATACAAAATTTTGTTAAAATTGTATTTCTATAGCATATTTTGTTAAAATTGTATTTCTATAGCATATTTTGTCAAAATTGTATTTCTATAGAAAATTTTGTCAAAATTTTATTTCTATAGAAAATTTTATCAAAATTGTTTTTCTATAGAAAATTTTGCCAAAATTGTATTTCTATAGAAAATTTTGTTAAAATTGTATTTGTATAAATTTTATTTTTATAGCATATTTTGTCAAAATTTTATTTCTATAGAAAATTTTGTCAAAATTGTATTTCTATAGAAAATGTTGTCAAAATTGTATTTCTATAGAAAATTTTGTCAAAATTGTATTTCTATAGAAAATTTTGTCAAAATTGTATTTCTATAGAAAATTTTTTCAAAATTGTTTTTCTATAGAAAAATTTGTCAAAATTGTATTTCTATAGAAAATTTTGTCAAAAGTGTTTTTCTATAGAAAATTTTGTCAAAATTGTATTTCTATAGAAAATTTTGTTAAAATTGTATTTCTATAGCATATTTTGTTAAAATTGTATTTCTATAGCATATTTCGTCAAAATGTTATTTCTATAGAAGATTTTGTCAAAATTATATTTCTATAGAAAATTTTGTCAAAATTTTATTTCTATAGACAATTTTGTCAAAATTTCATTTCTCTAGAAAATTTTGTCAAAATTTTATTTCTATAGAAAATTTTTGAAGTACATCTTAGTTGGAGAGGAATATCTTGCAAAATATCTCAAAACAAGAAAAGATTTCTACGAATCTACCAAACAGTAAAAAAAGCTAAAATTGTTGGCAGCAAGCCTCTATAATGACTATCGGCACTGAGGTGTCAATATACCAATGAAATCTTTATATGTATAGGGAACCAAAGATTATAGAAGTGGAAGATGGGAGATTGGCTACTGAGGACATCAAACCATTTACCACATTAGTTTAATACTCGAACCAAACGCGTATACGACAAGTATTGACATAGCATTAAAATGCAAATAAAAAGAAATTAAGAGCACGAAATAAATTTCCATAAAGGGGCAAATGTATTTTTTTTTGTTGTTGTCTAAAATTTAACATTGTTTCATTAAGAAAATTACATTTTTCATTTAAAACATAAAAACGAAAAACAACTATAAGATTACAAACATGTATTAAACTAATCTGGTAAATGCAACATTTGGTATGACGCAAGCCAATCTTCCATCTTCCTCAAATCTATAATCTTTGTAGGGTACCACCGTGGTGCAATGGTTAGGTTAGGTGGCAGCCCGATGTATCAGACTCGCTTAGACTATTCAGTCCATTGTGATACCACATTGGTGAACTTCTCTCTTATCACTGAGTGCTGCCCGATTCCATGTTAAGCTCAATGACAAGGGACCTCCTTTTTATAGCCGAGTCCGAACGGCGTTCCACATTGCAGTGAAACCACTTAGAGAAGTTTTGAAACCCTCAGAAATGTCACCAGCATTACTGAGGTGGGATAATCCACCGCTGAAAAACTTTTTGGTGTTCGGTCGAAGCAGGAATCGAACCCACGACCTTGCGTATGCAAGGCGGGTATGCTAACCATTGTACCACGGTGGCTCCCTACGGTGCAATGGTTAGCATGTCCGCCTTGCATACACAAGGTCGTGGGTTCGATTCCTGCTTCGACCGAACACCAAAAAGTTTTTCACCTCAGTAATGCTGGTGACATTTCTGAGGGTTTCAAAGCTTCTCTAAGTGGTTTCACTGCAATGTGGAAAAAGGAGGTCCCTTGTCACTGAGCTTAACATGGAATCGGGAAGCACTCAGTGATAAGAGAAGTTCACCAATGTGATATCACAATGGACTGAACAGCCTGATACATCGGGCTGCCACCTAACCTGTATATGTATAAGTATTATAATGTTTCAATAAAAAAAATATATACCAACTGTGGCAACCGTGCATGTGACCTATCTTGAGATTGAGACAACCTTAGCTATTAGTAGGGCAAGCATGCCTTCATAAACATTTGACCGTCAAAAAAATGTATTCGCATTGAATCCCACACAAGTTGTCAATCGCTCAAAAACAGGCTCCTGTCGATTAGTCGTAAGAAATTCTTCAAAAATACCATTGCGTTCATACCATTAGAAACGTGACAGGTGACGCATATGAGCCCGAAAGTAAACAGCTGTATGGGTGTTTCAAGTTAAGCCAGAACAATCAATTCTGAGTGGTACACAACCATTTGTTTGTCAATTGTCTTACAAGAAATCAGGAAGACAAAACGGCCAAAGACGGATCACTCTTCACCACGACAATGCGAGCTCTCACACAACCGCATTTTTAACACTCAAAACATCGATTGGATGGGTTATCTGCCCTATAGTGATGATTTCACAATTTTGTCAAAAATTTATTTCTATAAAAAATTTTGTCAAAATTTTATTTCTATAGAAAATTTTGTCAAAATTTTATTTCTATAGAAAATTTTGTCAAAAAATTTATTTCTATAAAAAATTTTGTCCAAATTTTATTTCTATAGAAAATTTTAGTTCTACAGAAAATTTTGTCAAAATTTTATTTCTATAGAAAATTTTGTCAAAATTTTATTTCTATAGAAATTTTTGTCAAAATTGTATTTCTTTAGAAAATTTTGTAAAAATTTTATTTCTTTAGAAAATTTTGTCCAAATTTTATTTCTGTAGAAAATTTTGTCAACATTTTATTTCTATAGAAAATTTTGTCAAAATTTTATTTCTACACACAAAAAAAAATTTCTGATTCAATCACGAAATTAATAGATCCAATTAATTTCTTAATTGAAATGTCTTCAATCACGAAAATGATAGTATCAATCACAGTTTTAATTGGGCATAGAAAAAATCCTTGATTAAAAAATTAATTGATGTCATTAGCAATTTTCAATTAATTTTTTAATTGATTCAATTAAAAATTTAATTGATTTTGAATGCAAACCCCAATTAATTTTTTATTTAAAAAGGTAACTATTTTCAATTACTTTCTGAATTGGCTTAGAGTTTTTATTTGGATTAAGACATTTAAAACATTTTAAAATTTTCAACCATTGACTTAATTAACTTAATGTTTCTATCTTGATTAAAAAGTTAATTGTATCAATTAATTTTTTAATTGAAAAAACATTCACCTTCAATTAACCTTTTAATTGGAAATATTCTGGTGATATTTTTTTCTGTGTATAGAAAATTTTGTCAAAATTTTTTTTCTATAGAAAATTTTGTCAAAATGTTATTTCTTTAGAAAATTTTGTCAAAATTTTATTTCTATAGAAAATTTTGTCAACATCTTATTTCTATAGAAAGTTTTGTCGAAATTTTATTTCTCTGAAAAATTTTGTCAGAATTGTATTACTATAGAAAATGTTGTCAAAATTTTATTTCTATAGAAAATTTTGTCAACATTTTATTTCTATAGAAAACTTTGTCAAAATTTTATTTTTCTGTAAAAATTTGTCCAAAAAAACTACCATTTGTTGTCGAATTCTGCCAACTGTGTCAACCGTGCATGTGACCTATCTTGAGATTGAGACAACCTTAGCCATTAGTAGGACAATCATGCCTTCACTATTGCATGAACATATGACCGTCAAAAAATGTATTCCCATTGAATCCCACACTAGTTGTCAATCGCTGAAAAGTAAGGCTCTTGTCGATTAGTCGTAAAAAATGATTCAAAAATACCATTGCCGACATACGATTAGAAACGTGACAGGTGACGAAACTTGGATTTACGCATATGAGCCCGAAAGTTAACAGCTGTATGGGTGTTTCAAGTTGAGCCAGAACAGTCAATTCTGAGTGGTACACAATCATTTGTTTGCCAATTGTTTTCAAAGAAATCAGGAAAATCAAACAGCCAAAGACGGATCACTCTTCACCAAGACAATGCGAGCTCTCACACATCGGCTCAAACAACCGCGTTTTTTAATACTCAAAATATCGAAATTTTTTAACACTCAAAACATCGATGGGTTATCTGCCTCATAGTGATGATTTCGCAATGTTGTCCAAATTTTATTTCTCTGGAAAATTTTGTCAAAATTGTATTCCTATAGAAAATTTTGTCAAAATTGTATTCCTATAGAAAATTTTGTCAAAATTTTATTTCTATAGAAAATTTGGCAAATTTTTATTTCTACAGATAATTTTGTCAAAATTTTATTTCTCTGGAAAATTTTGTCAAAATTTTATTTCTTTGGAAAATATTGTCAACATTTTATTTCTATAGAAATTTTTGTGAAAACTTTTAGTTCTATAGAAAATTTTGTCAAAATTTTATTGCTATAGAAAATTTTGTCAAAAATTTTTTTCCAATAGCTAATTTTGTCAAAATTGTATTTCTATGGAAAATTTTGTCGAAATTTTATTTCTTTGGAAAATATTGTCAACATTTTATTTCTATACAAAATTTTGCAAAAATTTTTTTTCTGTAGCAAATTTTGTCAACGTTTTACTTCTGTAGAAAATTTTGTCAAAATGTTATTTCATTGTTGTTGTTTCTTATTTCAGCTTACAAACATGCATTGACTAAACTACAAGTGTAGCTTAACCAACAGAGGAAAAGAATGTTTGTCAAATTTATTTGGGCAAAGCCCTATAGACTGCAAGATGGTTGGATGGACGCACGTTTCTGAATTACCACATTCCTCATCAGCATCCTCTACTTGCAGCAAAACTATCAACCAATTATCAGAATAAATTCGGGTAGTTCACTAAACCCAAAGTGAACCACACTCGAACCCTCCAAAAAAGCTTTATGATAGTTGGCCTTTGCCTAAATATATCTTTCTACAAACATTTCTTTTTTCCTTTGCCACCGTTTATTTATTTCTATAGAATTTTCCAGAAAAATAAAATTTTTTTAAAATTTTATTTCTATAGAAAATTTTGTCACAATTTCATTTCTATAGAAAATTTTGTCACAATTTCATTTCTATAGAAAATTTTGTCAAAATTTTATTTCTATAGAAAATTTTGTCACAATTTCATTTCTAGAGAAAATTTTGCCCAAATTTTGTATCTATAGAAAATTTTGTCCAAATTTTATTTCTATAGAAAATTTTCCCCAGATTTTGTTTCTATAAAATATTTTTACTCAAAAAATGAGAGGTCGATCGACTTTTTTCGATACCCGACAAAGCGGTTGATGCGTTCAGAATGAACATTTTGAGCATACTTCAATTAGAGTGGCAAAAGTGCTTCGACAATTGGTCGAAACGCATGCAAAATTATATAGACTTTAAGTGGGTATATTTTGAAAAACAAAGAAGCGATGTTCCATGAATAATATATTATAATAAAAAGTAAGGGTCGATAAGTTTGAAATTTCAACAACAGTCGAGTGAATATACTTCACAATAGAAAATTGTTCTTGCACTACTCTAGCCTCAACCCAAGAGACTAAGTTCTTCATCCTCATATTCAATCATATCATTTTCATTTTCTTCACTCAGATTTCATATCACATTGACACCAATTGTTATCGATTCGTTTCTGTGGATATGATATCGAACCCCCACACATTATCATATTACAGAGCCTTTGACATGGCAATCTAAAAAGGTGAATGAACGATTATGAAATATTCTTCAAGATTAATTCTAATTATATTTTCAATTTTCTAGTATACAGAATTGCTGCACCCTTCATTCAAGTGTTTAGTCGTCCATCAATTTGATTTCATATTTATGACCAGATTGCCTGCCAGCAACGTTTGGCCTTTTCACTTTCCTTTCGCATTAAGTCCCATGTACGTACATCAAATTAATAACTGACTCTAATACCATATAGGGTTCACATGTAATGGCAGTGAATACCTAAGAATCCCTTTGGGGGCTTACTTCTTCCACTTACAATGTAGTATGTTCGTCCTATTGCTACTTTGGCACAGCCAGCAGCTTCGTCAGTGGATGTTTATGATGATGATGACGACGAGGAAAAAGAAGAAAGTAACGTTGCAGCTGATGACTGCTTCTCAAGTTAAGGCTTAGGTATACTTCTGTGTATAGTGTAGAGAATCGACAACAATACATGTTAACAAAAACAACAAAAAACAAGGACGAAACATATCAAACCTCCACCCACTTATACCGACATCAGCTTTACTTTTACAACCTACTTCCATAGACTTTTTAAGAAGAGATACACTTGCCACCATACCTATTTGTAATGCATACAGCCCCAAAACCATCCTTCATCTTAGCAGGTTTTTGGCTCAATCTTATACTGTCACATATACAGGTTTTGTCAAAGAAAAATATATTGTATTAGGGTGGATTCGAAAAAAAAAGAAAAGAATAAAAACAAATATACAGCATGTTCACTTCAAATGAAACCATTTACATTTCAAATGAAACCTTTTTGCATTTCAAATGATACTTTTTTTTCAAATCAAATGACGACTTTTTTAAATCTAACGAATCCTTTTACAAATCAAATGAGTTTTTTTTGTTGTAATTTTTAATGAAATTGAAGAAATAATTTACAATTGACACAAACTTTTATTTGAGCTCATACTTTAGATCTTTGATAGTTGGGGTATACAAAGACAACAAAACATTTAGGTTAGGTTAGGTGGCAGCCCGATGTATCAGGCTCACTTAGACTATTCAGTCCATTGTGATGCCACATTGGTGAACTTTTTGTAGCCGAGTCCGAACGGCGTTCCACATTGCAGTGAAACCACTTAGAGAAGTTTTGAAACCCTCAGAAATATCACCAGTATTACTGAGGTGGGATAATCTACCGCTGAAAAACTTTTTGGTGTTCGGTCGAAGCAGGAATCGAACCCACGACCTTGTGTATGCAAGGCGGGCATGCTAACCATTGCACCACGGTGGCTCCACAAAAAAAAAAAACATTTGGAAAACGTTGTACTTTTGTCAGAGTTTTGGGAATTTCTTCGAAAACTTTTATCACAAAATTTTTATTTTTGTAATAAAAATATAATTTTTGTCCAAAATCACAGTCCATTTCGTTTCTATCAAGCACTGTTCTTTTCTGACTTTAACGGCCATATTCATGTAGCTCCGTTAAGCTTTAACTGCACGGACGTAAAAACCTGTTTTTGTTGTTGTAACAGTTTATTGTGATCTCATCCATTTTTTATGTTATACGCTTTGGTACTTCAGCTTGTAGCCAGATCGAGAACCTCTACGACTAAGGTGGGGCGTGTCCAGAGTGATCTGGTGGTAAGTCGGGTTGGTTTAGCTGGGCGTGTCATGTGGCCCTTGGTTTCAAGTTGGACATACGTCATTATCAATCACTGATATGTAGGAATTCAGGCGGCTGCTCTTGCCTGATCCTAATTGGGCTAAAACTACCCTAGTCTGTCGTTGGAGGTCTCTTTCCTCCCGTCCTATGGGCGGTGTTCGGACTCCGAGAACAGGATTAACCTTGTAGCTTCTCACCGCTTCAGCTACAGTATCCTCATGAATCCTGTTCAAACCTGCCTGGTACGCTGCTTGATCTAGAGGCTCTCTTTTGTAGCGCTGGATCTCGCGCTCTAGATGATGTATATCAACCCTTACATTCCTGGGAGTATACTCTCGTAAATGGCAAAGACAATAAACTCTAGGAAGATAGGAAATTGGCCTGCGTCATACCAAATGTTGCATTTACCATGTTAGTTCCATACATGTTTGTAATTTTTATACCCTCCACCATAGGATGGGGGTATATTAACTTTGTCATTCCGTTTGTAACATATCGAAATATTGCTATAAGACCCCATAAAGTATATATATTTTGGGTAGTGGTGAAATTCTGAGTCGATCTGAGCATGTCCGTCCGTCCGTCTGTTGAAATCACGCTAACTTCCGAACGAAACAAGCTATCGACTTGAAACTTGGCACAAGTAGTTGTTATTGATGTAGGTCGGTCCACTTTTACGTATAGCCCCCATATAAACGGACCCCCAAATTTAGCTTGCGATTGCTCTAGGAGATGCAAATTTCATCCGATCCGGCTCAAGATTTGGTGCATGGTGTAAGTATATGGTCTCTAACAACCATGCAAAAATTGGTCCACATCGGTCCATAATTATATATAGCCCCCATATAAACCGATCGCCCGATTTGGCTTGCGAGGCCTCTAAGAGAAGCAAATTTTATCCGATCCGGCTGAAATTTGGTACATGGTGTTAGTATATGGTCTCTAACAACCACGCAAAAATTGGTCAACATCGGTCCATAATTATATATAGCCCCCATATAAACCGATCGCCCGATTTGGCTTGCAAGGCCTCTAAGAGAAGCAAATTTCATCCGATCAAGCTGAAATTTGGTACATGGTGTTAGTATATGGTCTCTAACAACCATGCAACAATTGGTCCACATTGGTCCATAATTATATATAGCCCCCATATAAACCGTTCGCCCGATTTGCCTTGCGAGGCCTCTAAGAGAAGTAAATTTCATCCGATCCGGCTGAAATTTGGTACATGGTGTTAGTATATGGCCTCTAACAACCATGCAAAAATTGGTCCACATCGGTCCATAATTATATATAGCCCCCATATAAACCGATCCCCCGATTTGGCTTTCGAGGCCTCTAAGAGAAGCAAATTTCATCCGATGCGGCTTAAATTTGGTACATGGTGTTAGTATATGGTCTCTAACAACCATGCAAAAATTGGTCCACATTGGTCCATAATTATATATAGCCCCCATATAAACCGTTCGCCCGATTTGGCTTGCGAGGCCTCTAAGAGAAGCAAATTTTATCCGATCCGGCTGAAATTTGGTACATGGTGTTAGTATATGGTCTCTAACAACCGTGCAAAAATTGGTCCGCATCGGTCCATAATTATATATAGCTCCCATATAAACCGTTCGCCCGATTTGGCTTGCGAGGCATCTATAGATCACTTTTCCCAATACAACAGTTTGATTTTTGTTTCTGTGTGGGTAGGAAGCACTAGGAGGAAATGGTTTTTTAGTAGATTAACCCTAATATACATCAAAGGAGGTTAACTTCACCTAACTACTACCCACACATCTCTCTTTTTCAATCCCTCAAATAGCTCAGAATTCATATTGGATGTTAAAGGCAAAGAAAGCAGCAGCAAAAGCAGAAAATATCGACATTTACAAAAGCTCACAGGGAATAGGATGGTGGATGAAAAAAGGAAAAGAATCTGAATCTCTGTTTTTTATTCAACTTCTGCTTGAATGCGGTTAGTGATGGTAAGCAAAGAGTAGGTGTAAGTAGTAGGCTTTTGTTTTAGTTCTCTGTTCTTGTATTTCAATTTTCCAAGGTGTTGTTTCTTTTGTTTTGTTCACGTTTCGTTACATTTTCGTCCATCTTCATCATAGTCAGCAAAGACACAAAAATCTCTAAAGGTTATATGAAGACAAAAAGTACCGAATAAAAATGACTAAGGGTAAAATAACATACTGCCAGTCTCCTCACTCCATTTATTAAAGGCTCAAGTAAGATGTCGATTAGAATTAAAGACTGTCGATTTCTTTCTTTCCATTAGTCGTAACATACGAGTATAAGAGTGTCATGTGTTTCATAGAAAATTCGATCCATAACCTTGTCAATGTTGACATTTATTAAATTTTTCTCATGAATTTTTTTCTTATGGTGAAGATTTTTATTGCTAGATATAAATCACAAAAGTAAGCTAGGTTAGGTGTAGTGGCTGCCCATTATTTTAGACTCACATAGACTATTCAGTCGATTGCGATACCTCAAGTTCTAATCTTTTCTCTGGCCAATGAATGCTGCTCGATTCTATGTCTAGCTCAAGCTTAGTCCAAACGAGGTTTCACATTGCGGTGAAACTGAAATGTCTCCTGTGCTACTGAGGGGGGATAAAACAACGAACTGAAATACTTTTTGTTAATAGCACCGTTCTCAGGATTTTCTTTCAGTTTTCTTTCTTTCACAAATTTACCGTGGACTCTGGTTGGCCAACACATAAGATACATATGTATCGCCCGATAAATAATAAATGCTCTTGTTTACAATTGCATCAAAATTGCTCTAGCTTTATATTTCCCACATTTATACCCTGCGCCACACTGTGGAACAGGGTATTTTAAGTTTGTGCATATGTTTGTAACACCCAGAAGGAGACGAGATAGACATATGGGGTCTTTAGCAATAATGCTCAGGGTGGGTCCCTGAGTCGATATAACCATGTCCGTCTGTCCGTCCATCCGTCCGTCCGCCTGTCTGTGAACACATTTTTGTGATCAAAGTCTAGGTTGCAATTTAAGTCCAATCGCCTTTAAATTTGGCACATGTTCCTAATTTGGGTCAGAATAGAACCCTATTGATTTTGGAAGAAATCGGTTCAGATTTAGATATAGCTCCCATATATATCTTTTGCCCGATATGGACTTATAAGGCCACAGAAGCCAGATTTTTGGCCGAATTTGGTTGAAATTTTGCACTAGGAGTACAATTAGTAGTATAGTCAAGTGTGCAAAATTTGATTGAAATCGGTTCAGATTTAGATATAGCTTCCATATATATCTTTCGCCCGATATGGACTTATATGGCCCCAGAAGCCAGATTTTTGGCCGAATTTGGTTGAAATTTTGCACTAGGAGTACAATTAGTAGTATAGTCAAGTGTGCCAAATTTGATTGAAATCGATTCAGATTTAGATATAGCTCCCATATATATCTTTCGCCCGATATGCACTTATATGGACCCAGAAGCCAGAGTTTTATCCCGATTAGCTTGCAATTTTGCACAAGGAGTACAATGGGTAGTATAGTCATGTTTGCCAAATTTGATTGAAATCGGTTCATATATATATTTCCATATATAGCTTCCATATATATTTTTCGCCCGATATGGACTTATATGGCCCCAGAAGCTAGAGTTTTGGCCCAATTTGGTTGAAATTTTGCACTAGGAGTACAATTAGTAATATAGTCATGTGTGCCAAATTTTATTGAAATCGGTTCAGATTTAGATATAGCTCCCATATATATGTTTTTCTGATTTCGATAAAATGGTCAAAATACCAACATTTTCCTTGTTAAATCGCCACTGCTTAGTCGAAAAGTTGTAAAAATGACTCTAATTTTCCTAAACTTCTAATACATATATATCGAGCGATAAATCATAAATAAAATTTTGCGAAGTTTCCTTAAAATTGCTTCAGATTTAAATGTTTCCCATATTTTTTTACTAAAATTGTGTTCCACCCTAGTGCATTAGCCAACTTAAATTTTGAGTCTATAGATTTTGTAAAAGTCTATCAAATTCTGTCCAAATCGAGTGATATTTAAATGTATGTATTTGGGACAAACCTTTATATATAGTCCCCAACACATTTGACGGATGTGATATGGTATCGAAAATTTAGATCTACAAAGTGATGCAGGGTATAATATAGTCGGCCCCGCCCGACTTTAGACTTTACTTACTTGTTTTACTAAATTTTTAATTCTAGCGATTTTGTAGAAGTACAAAAAATGGTCTCCAAATCGTTTCAGATATAAATATTTGTATATGGGAATATAAACCTTTATAATAACTCCCAACAAATTTGAAGGAGTTGAGATGGTAACACAAATTTTTGTCTACATAATGGTGAAGGGTATAATATAGTCGGCCCCGCCCGACTTTAGACTTTACTTACATGTTTTCCTATAAAAACGTTTTCAACATTAAACTTTTTTTTTGTAAAAATTGTTCATGCCTTTCTGCCGACTTTGTATCTTTGCTAATGTTACTTCAAACGCTTGATCTGGGTTTGACAGTAGTATGACATACCAGTTATTGTTTCATAACGTTTATATGAATACGTGTGTAAGTAGTAATATAACAACAATTTAAGTGCAGGACCATGTCATCTCATACTTGTCTAGAGTGTATATCAGTGTGTGAGTGAGTGTGTAACGTCGCACTTTAAGGACTATTTCAAGTACGCTTTTGTCATACTTTACTTTTTATTACAATTTTAAATTTTTTTGCTTCTGTGATTTTCTACTTTGACAACCTCATCTCTTTATCACATTGTATTTCTTATGCCGTGAGTCAGTACTGTCTTCTATAGCATCGACATTTTATTCCTATATCTGGCCATTGTTCAAAGTATAAATCATGAGTTGTATGAATACCTCTATTAAGCTGGGAAGAAACAATTTTTAATTCAGACAGAGCATATAATAAGATAAACAGATTATAATAGTTAAATTAAAATTACAAATAAAATTTAATTAAATTAAAATTAAAATAAAAATAAAAACCAGTAAGGAAAGTCTAAATTCGGGCGGGACCGTCTATATTATACCCTGCACCACTTTGTAGATCTAAATTTTCGATACCATATCACATCCGTCAAATGTGTGGGGGGGGGGGGGGGGCTATATATAAAGGTTTGTCCCAAATACATACATTTAAATATCACTCGATCAGGACAGAATTTGATAGACTTCTACAAAATCTATAGACTCAAAATTTCAGTCGGCTAATGCACTAGGGTGGAACACAATGTTAGTAAAAAAAATATGGGAAACATTTAAATTTGAAGCAATTTTAAGGAAACTTCGCAAAAGTTTATTTATGATTTATCGTTCGATATACAGTGAGTCACAGTGAAAATGGCCCACCAGAGTAAATGTAAATATTTTGAAATTTTATCTCATATTTGGCCAATCAGAGATCCAAATGTTAGTTTTCTCTTAGGTAAATCTAATTAATAACAATATTTGGTGAGTATAAAGTTCAGGTTTCAGCTATAAATTATTGGAATCAGACATTTAAGAGAAATGTCAGAAATATCATGCCACAGTGAAAATGGCCCACCAAAAGAAATGGCAAAAATATAAGGGTTTTCTCCCAGCATTTCATCACATTTGCTTTTATCTGTTACATTACAATGTTCTTAGAATATTAAAAGTGCAAACACGCAACAAAGTGGTCGATTAAAATTTTCTTAAAAAAAAAGATAAAACAATCGAAAAATGGGACCTCACACTTCGTTTGAGATGCGAAATTTAATAATAAATCATTTTAAAAACGGCGTAATTCAAAGGCGAATTGCAGAAATGGTTCAAGTCCCTCGTGGAACCATTAAAAATATAATTAAAAGGTATACCGATGAAAATCGGATCATTGATAAGCCGAGATCCAGTTCAAAAAAACTGTTTTCTGACAGAGATGAACGATGGATGGTAAATAAATGTCGATCTAACCCCAAACTAAGTGCTCCAAATATTCGAGATTTGGTGGCCAAACATCTCCAAGTGAATTGCCATGCAGAAACCATCAGAATAGTTCTCCACAGATCAGGATTACATGGACGAATTGCAAGAAAGAAACCGTTCGTAAGTGCTAAGAATAAGAGAGACCGATTACTATTTGCCCATGCGTATAGAGCAAAGGAATTTTCGTTTTGGAAAGATGTTCTATTCGTAGATGAGTCGAAATTCAACCTTTTTGGGTCAGATGGTAGAAGAAATGTGTGGAGAAAAGCAAACGAAGAACTGCACCAAAAGCATTTACGGCCAACTGTTAAACACGGCGGAGGGCATGTGATGGTTTTGGGTTCTTGCTCTGCTGCGGGTGTTGGAAATCTCATTTTTATTGAAGGCAATATGGACAAGATGCAATATCTGTCTATTTTGAAAGATAATTTGAAGCAAAGTGCGGAAAAGCTGGGCATTGGTAGCTGATTACATTTTTACCAAGACAACGACCCAAAACATACAGCTCATGTTGTAAAAGAGTGGCTGCTTTATAATTGTCCGCGTGTCATAAAAACTCCAGCCCAGTCTCCGCACTTAAATATAATAGAAAATTTGTGGTATAAACATGAAGTGGAAATTCGAAAATATCATATATCCTGCAAGGAAGACTTGAAGAGAGCATTAGTGGAAGAATGGCAAAAAATAAGCCCTTCTTACACAACAAAAGTGGTACACTGGAAAAAATATTGTTGTGAGATCAAAGATTTCACGTCTTTAATATACGAATACAAATTTTGCTTAGCATAGAAAACGCATTTCTCTAAAAAAAGTTATTTTCCTTGTCCAAAAGTCGAAAAACTTTTCAATGAAGTCGTATTGTCCTTATAATTAAGTGATTTGACTTAAAAATGGGTATCTTAACATGAAAAAAAATGTATAGGCTAAGGTCAACTTGACTTTAATAATTCAGAAAAATTCTTTAAATTTAATGAAATTGTCTTTAAATTTGTTGTCTTTTTGCATCTTGACTACAAAGCAAAAAATCGTTCAAATATAGGACATGTTTTTCAAAACTTTATTTTAAAGAAGTTTTTTACTTCAAACATAGCATAATTTCTACTGGAAGTCGAGTCTAATTTGGAAAACAAAGTTGCCGTTAACTCGTGTTTAAAGGACTTTGATAGCATATGAAGAAAAAAAGCTGAGAAAGCGAAAAATTAAAATTTGCTTCCTACAAGCAAGTACACAAAACCTAAATTTAAAAGAGAATTGTGTCTTAAAAGTATCCTTACTTGTATTCTCCGCTTCTTTGGCTCGGAATCAATACCAAATTTTTTAAAGTAAAGACCAAATCTTTGGAACCGAGTATGCTTTTTTTCAGTGTAGAATCCATGCCATGACGCTTAAAATCAGTCATTAAACAAAAGGGATTTTCCACTAAATATTAGATATAATTTATTGAATTAAAATATTTAGTTAAACATTTTGGGTCATTTTCACTGTGGCGTGAGTTTTTTTTTTTTGTTTTCCTTAAAAACATTTTTGTTTTATGAATTGATAGAATTTTAAGGTCTTTCTAATATTATATTTAGTTTGTATTTATCTATATTTTAAGAAAATAAAAGAAATTGAAATATGAGGTTTTCATTCTAACAACTAAATTTGTGTGGGTGGGCCATTTTCACTGTGACTCACTGTATATGTATTAGAAGCTTAGGAAAATTAGAGTCATTTTTACAACTTTTCGACTAAGCAGTGGCGATTTTACAAGGAAAATGTTGGTATTTTGACCATTTTTGTCGAAATCAGAAAAACATATATATGGGAGCTATATCTAAATCTGAACCAATTTCAACCAAATTTGGCACGCAAAGCTACAATGCTAATTCTACTCCCTGTGCAAAATTTCAACTAAATCGGAGTTAAAAATTGGCCTCTGTGGTCATATGAGTGTAAATCGGGCGAAAGCCATATATGGGAGATATATCTAACTCTAAACCGATTTCAACCAAATTTGGCACGCATAGCAACAATGCCAATTCTACTCCCTGTGCAAAATTTCAATTAAATCGGAGCAAAAGATTGGCCACTGTGGTCATATGAGTGTAAATCCGGCGAACGATATATATGGGAGCTATATCTAAATCTGAACCGATTTGAATAAAATTTTGCACACTTGACTGTAGTACTAATTGTTCTTCTTGAGCAAAATTTTAAACAAATTAGGGTAAACCTCTGGCTTCTGGGGCCATATAAGTCCATATCGGGCGAAATATATATAGGGGAGCTATATCTAAATCTGGACCGATTTCTTCCAAAATCAATAGGGTTCTATTCTGAGCCAAAGCACATACTTGTGCCAAATTTGAAGTCGATTGGACTAAAACTGCGACCTAGACTTTGATTACAAAATGTGTTCACGGACAGACGGACATGGCTATATCGACTCAGGAGCCCACCCTGAGCATTTTTGCCAAAGACACCATGTGTCTATCTTGTCTCCTTCTGGGTGTTGCAAACATATGCACTAACTTATAATACCCTGTTCAACAGTGTGGCGCAGGGTATAAAAATATGGGAAACGTTTAAATCTGAAGAAATTTTAAGGAAACTTCGCACAAGTTTATTTATGATTTATCGCTCGATAAATATGTATTAGAAGCTTAGGAAAATTAGAGTCATTTTTACAACTTTTCGACTAAGCAGTCGCGATTTTACAAGGAAAATGTTGGTATTTTGACCATTTTTGTCGAAATCAGAAAAACATATATATGGGAGCTATATCTAAATCTGAGCCAATTTCAACCAAATTTGGCACGCATAGCTATAATGCGAATTCTACTCCCTGTGCAAAATTTCAACCAAATTGGGCCTAAACTCTGGCTTCAGGGGCCATAAAAGTCCATATCGGGCAAAAGATATATATGGGAGCTATATCTAAATCTGAACCGATTTCAATCAAATTTTGCACACTCGACTATACCACTCCTCGACCAATTGTACTCCTCGTGCAAAATTTCAAGCAAATCGGTATAAAACTTTGGCTGCTGGGTCCATATTAGTACATATCGGGCGAAAGATATATATGGGAGCTATATCTAAATCTGAACCGATTTCTTCCAAAATCAATAGGGTTCTATTCTGACCCAAATTAGGAACATGTGCAAAATTTGAAGGCGATTGGACTTAAATTGCGACCTAGACTTTGATCACAAAAATGTGTTCACAGACAGACGGACGGACAGACGGACATGGTTATATCGACTCAGCGACCCACCCTGAGCATTATTGCCAAAGACACCATGTGTCTATCTCGTCTCCTTCTGGGTGTTACAAACATATGCACTAACTTATAATACCCTGTTCCACAGTGTGGCGCAGAGTATAAAAATTAAAATTAAAATTACAAATAAATTGAATTAAAATTTGCATTAGACATTGGAAAATTAAAAAAATAAATAAATAAAAATAAAATTATACCAAACATTTTTTGTTTTTGCAAATAAGTTCAACTAAAAATAAATTGTACTTAGTATAAGTTTAAGGATGGACATTTATGTGTATCCCATGTCAGCTCATCTAAGCTTCTTTAACTTGCAGTCAATCTTGTTTATAATACTTGTTTTTCCCCTCCTTAGATTTGGAAAGGTGCTAACAAATTTACCCGCAAAAATATCCCCTCCTTGTATACCTTCTGCTTTTCTACATATAGATGCCTGTAATGAAGTGTTTCTTGGTTTTATGTCATCAATCAAATATGTATAACAATGGGATTTCTTTTTCCCACTTTACTTCGATTCCATCCCAGATGTTGTACTATCGTGTTGTGTTCTGCTTGTCAGTTCTCTGAACTTTTGCCTCCATCCCGTCCACCATACACTTACCATTATTCAAGTTGATGATAAATTTGCCTGTTTCTTCTTTTCAGGCTGGTTTTGTTCCTGACGTTGAGCTATGCCATTTATTGTTTTTGTCGATACTAACAAATCATTTTTATTAAATTCATCACTAATCGAATAAAAAAACTTGAAATATTTCTGCTCATACCATTATTCCAATGGTATGAGCAGAAATATCATACTCTTTGAATTGAATGAACTTTGCAATTTTGAAGGTGGACATTAAAGGGATGCCCGTCCTACCTTTAATATCCACAATAATTCTTTTGTCGCAAACGAAATTTTCGATCAACAGTCCCTGTTTACTATTTGGACATATTTCTTTAAAATAATGAAATTTTAATTAAAATAAAGTTTATAATCTTTGCTTAAAAAATTCTTTTTTCATTAAATTTAAATTTGCGTCCCTCCGTTAAAGTCACATGTTTTCCCAGCAAAAAATGGAGCACTATTTCATCAGGATTGTAAGGGAGAGGGGCACTACCAACTGCTTACAAAACAACCGAATCAGCGCTGATTTCTGTAAGCGATGTCCCGATTTAGAGCAGCTTCTACATAGTGCTGATATAATTGTTCATTTTAATAGAAATATTGCTCAGAAGTAATATATAATCTTGAGTATAGCATTGTTGGCGTGAAGGAAAACAGCACTACCTTTCATGCATCTATACACCCAGAAAAAAGTGACCCCTTCTTTAAGTTAAAATGAACTCATTGTGAAGAAAGTTGAACTTCGTATAGCGCCAAAGACATTTTTATTTGTTTGTACGATGTAATTTTCGTAGAAATTAGATAGAATGCATTCCATATATTAGTTAACATTTTCCTATATTTATGTACCACTATACTACAGAATGAAAACATTTAACTGAATTGAATTCATATATGGAATGATTTTATTGAACTTTATTCATTCATTTGGATAAATCATACATATTTGTGGTAAACCTTTTACTTCAAAATTAGAACTGCTTATCTTCGTTTTTGAATAGAATTTTATTTATTTATATAGGCAATTTTTCTTCAATAAAAGACATGTTTTATTAATATATTAAATATATTTATTTAGAATCAACAGAATCGACTGGCCTTGAAATATTAAAATACATTTTTTTTCTTCTAGTACCTTTCACTTTGAAAAAGTTGCTGCCTAGCAATTTTGTCCACCTTTTACAATTTCAATATCTACAAATATAAACAAAAAAATCCTAAACCAATTTTTTCACAAAAGGTTAGCGTCACTGAATGTTACCTGATAATTGAAGATTCCAAAATCAAGTCGAATGAAGGGGTTGTTATACTGCTAGTGTTTTCTTTTTTTATAAACCAATTTTCAAAAAACGAACAATTTTGTCACTAATTTAAAATAACAAATATTTTATATATTTTATTTGTTTTTTATTACATTAATTTACTATATTATTTTTAACAATCTCTCAGCATACCATAACAACGCGATTCCAACTAAAAAACCCACGCGCAAACACATCGATTACATCGATGACAGGTATCGATTACAGGTAGATAAAAGAAGTGTAGGAAATTTTCATATATTCTAACAAGTGTGTTTCCTGAAGTTTTGAAAGGATTGAATACTTCTTAGTACGAATGAACTAAAATATGTTTCTATGCCAAGTGTTATTCGTATGTATGATAAGCTTTCTATAAAAAGGAAGTCAGAATTATCATTTTATAAGAAATCTTACTAAATTTGAGGAAACTTGGTTTTAGTTCGGTTTTTGTTTATTTTTACGAATGCTTTGTTATCAGTGAGTAAAATTTTCTTTTTCAGTAGTAAATTCTTATACCCAGCGAAGAAAACAGAATTAGTAAAATGCCATGCCTTATTCTAGTTAATGAACTATTCCTAACTGCTTTCAGTTTAGGATTTTTTTACTGAAACAAGTAAATTTTATTATTTCACACAAAAAGTTAACTGAATGGAAATAAAATGTCTAAACTAAATTGATGAACATTTTTTCCTTTAGTTTCGAAGACACTTTTTGCTGGGTGTACTGCATGGATTGGTGTCAAAAACACTGAAAAAACAGTGAACCCACCAAGAGGACAATTTTTGGTTAGTTTTAGAAAATTTAGATTATTTTTAGAAAATTTTAACTAAACAGCACTACAAACGCTGACATCACGCCGATATCACTAAAATAAGTAAACATTTTTCGACAAATGCAAGAAAATTTATTAGACATAATAATTTTTTTTTTCACTTGTTAAAGAAAATTTTGCAGTTTGAAGGAAAAAATTGGAGTTCAAAATTTCAAGAATGTCTTTAGTGCCATCATACGAAGTTCAAGATGGGCGCATTTTTAGTAAAATTTACAATTTTAAAAAAATAATGAACTATTTTGCGAGAAGTACGAGTTTAGTTCTTTATGCTTCAATTGTGTATAATTTTCTCCTCTGTTTTAGTTAATTTAACTAACGTACGCAAAAAATTATTAAATTCATGAAAACTTTCTTAAAACGCAAAAAATCCATGAACTTAAATAGAATTAAATCAGCTTTAGTGAAATATAGGGTTCACTTTTTTTTGAGTGAATGTAAACGAATGATCATAAACTAGTTTGTCTACTCGTTTACGTTATTGCCATCGATTCATGCAGTGTGGATGCACTTTACTGTATACCAAAAAGCGCAACTAAACTCTTACTGCTGAAGTATTTTTTGCTGGGTTGGAACTAGGACTAATTTTCCTTAAAATAAAGAAACACATTTTCGATTTAAAGAAATTGTCCTTAATTTAACCGAAATATTGAAACTATAGATTTAAGATAAAAACGCATCAAATATAGACTAAGATTTATTTTGAGCTTTTAGCATCTTTGGTTTGATGTTTTTTTGGAATTAAGAAAACCTATTTTTACTTTGAAGTATCCGTCATAATTTTGATTTTATACCCTCCATCATAGGATGGGGGGTATATTAACTTTGTCATTCCGTTTGTAACACATCGAAATATTGCTCTAAGACCCCATAAAGTATATATATTCTGGGTCGTGGTGAAATTCTGAGTCGATCTAAGCATGTCCGTCCGTCCGTCCGTCCGTCTGTTGAAATCACGCTAACTTCCGAAGGAAACAAGCTATCGACTTGAAACTTGGCACAAGTAGTTGTTATCGATGTAGGTCGGATGGTATTGAAAATTGGCCATATCGGTCCACTTTTACGTATAGCCCCCATATAAAGGGACCCTCAGATTTGGCTTGTGGAGCCTCTAACAGAAGCATATTTCATCCGATCCGGCTGAAATTTGGTACATGGTGTTGGTATATGGTCTCTAACAACCATGCAAAAATTGGTCCACATCGGTCCATAATTATATATAGCCCCCATATAAACCGATCCCCAGATTTGGCTTGCGGAGCCTACAAGAGAAGCAAATTTCATCCGATCCGGCTGAAATTTGGTACATGGTGTTGGTATATGGTCTCTAACAATCATGCAAAAATTGGTCCACATCGGTCCATAATTATATATAGCCCCCATATAAACCGATCCCCAGATTTGGCTTGCGGAGCCTCAAAGAGAAGAAAATTTCGTCCGATCCGGCTGAAATTTGGTACATGATGTTGGTATAGGGTCTCTAACAACCATGCAAAAATTGGTCTATATCGGTCCTTAATTATATATAGCCCCCATATAAACCGATCCCCAGATTTGGCTTGTGGAGCCTCTAAGAGAAGCATATGTCATCCGATCCGGCTGAAATTTGGTACATGGTGTTGGTATATGGTCTCTAACAACCATGCAAAAATTGGTCCACATCGGTCCATAATAATATATAGCCCCCATATAAACCGATCCCCAGATTTGGCTTGCGAAGCCTCAAAGTGAAGCAAATTGCATCCGATCCGGCTGAAATTTGGTACATGATGTTGGTATATGGTCTCTACAACCATGCAAAAATTGGTCCACATCGGTCCATAATTATATATACACCCCATATAAACCGATCTCCAGATTTGGCTTGCGAAGCCTCAAAGAGAAGCAAATTGCATCCGATCCGGCTGAAATTTGGTATTTGGTGTTGGTATATGGTCTCTAACAACCGTGCAAAAATTGGTCCACATCGGTTCATAATTATATATAGCGCCCATATAAACCGATCCCCAGATTTGGGTTCCGGAGCCTCAAAGAGAAGCAAATTTCATCCGATCCGCCTGAAATTTGGTATTTGGTGTTGGTATATGGTCTCTAACAACCATGCAAAAATTGGTCCACATCGGTTCATAATTATATATAGCCCCCATATAAACCGATCCCCAGATTTGGCTTGCGAAGTATCCACGAGAAGCAAATTTCACCCAATCCGGTTGTAATTTGGAACATGGTGTTAGTATATGATCTTTAACAAGCGTGCCAGAATTGGTCCATATCGGTCCATAATTATATATATCCCCCATATAAAACGTTCACCAGATTTGACCTCCGGAGCCTCTTGGAGGAGCAAAATTCACCCGATCCTGTTCAAATTAGGAACGTGGTGTTAGTATATGGTCGCTAACAACCATACCAAAATTGGTCTAATCACACAAAAATTGGTCCATATCGGTTCATAATCCTGGTTGCCACTAGAGCCAAAAATAGTTTACCAAAATTTTATTTCTATAGAAAATTTTGTCAAAATTTTATTTCTAGAGAAAATTTTGTTAAAATTTTATTCGGTTCATAATAAAATTTTCATCATTGTCAAAATTTTATTTCTATAGAAAATTTTCTTCAAATTTGATTCGGTTCATAATCATGGTTGCCACTCGAGCCAAAAATAATCTACCAAGATTTTATTTCTATAGAAAATTTTGTGAAAATTTTATTTCTATAGAAAATTTTGTTAAAATTTTATTTCTATAGAAAATTTTGTGAAAATTTTATTTCTATAGAAAATTTTGTTAAAATTTTATTTCTGTAGAAAATTTTGTCAAAATTTTATGTCTACTTTGTCAAACTGAATTATATACGTATTGGATCGATCTTCTTTGATTTAATATATACCACGTATGGACTTACATACAATTTAGAAGATGGTGTTAGGAGGTTTTAAGATACCTTGCCATCGGCAAGCGTTACCGCAACTTAAGTAATTCGATTGTGGATGGCAGTGTTTAGAAGAAGTTTCTACGCAATCCATGATGGAGGGTACATAAGCTTCGGCCTGGCCGAACTTACGGCCGTATATACTTGTTTAAGCTGGCATTTATTTGTACGTGAATAGCTTTATTAATAAAATTCGACAAATGAGTGTATGCTAACTTTAATTTTATTCATTCTAGATTTAAAACCAGATAGGTCGCTAGAAAATTTCTTTATTTTAAAGAAGCCGCATCTTTGGCTCGGAATCAATACCAAATTCCTTAAGGGAAGGTCAAAATCTTTGGATCTAAGTAAACTTTTTTGAGTGCAGTTTAGATAAAAATTTCTAAAATTAAAAAATCGTTTCTAGTAGGTTCACTGTAGCGATATCCTTCCACCCGTAAGTAGAATTTGCGCTAATCACGAACGAAACAAACTATCGACATCAAACTTTGTACAGTCAAAAAAAGTTTACCTGGATCCAAAGATGTTGACCTTCCCTCAAGGATTTTGGTATTGATTCCCAGCCAAAGATACGACTTCTTTGAAATAAATAAATTGTTTAGCGACCTATCTGGCTGTAAATATAGGACTAATAACATTAATATTAGGATACAGATCTCATTTATCAAATTTCCATTCTCTTTTCGCGGTTTGTTAATAAAGAAAATCGGACAAACAAATGCCTGTTTAAAAATCCAAATTATAACGGATACTTCAAAGTAACAAATGTTTTCTTAATTCCAAAAAACTTTAAACCAACGACGCTACATCCTCAAAATAAGTCTTAGCCTATATTTGAAGCGTTTTTATCTTAAATCGGAAGTTTCAATATTTCAATTAATTTAAGGACAATTTCTTTAAATCAAAAATGTGTTTTTTTACTTTAAGGAAAATTAGCCTTAGTTCGAAAACATGCGTTTTTAAATTTGTGTCCCAAATTTAATAATAAAAAGATCGAAGCAAAAATTATAAACTTTATTTTAATTAAAACTTCATTATTTTAACGAAATTTGTTCTTAATATTTTGTAAATTTCGAATTCTAAAATTTTGGTTGCGTAATCTTTAATATCACGTAAATATCTATACCCTGTGCCACACTGTGGAACAGGGTATTAAAGGGTGGTTAAAATTGCAAGGGCCGATGTTGATTTTGAATAAAACACAAACTATTTAGGAAATTATTGTAATTTTATTTTATTATGATATATTGGCATTGCTCAATTATGTATGGAACAAAATATCGGCCAAATGGGTGCCGCGAACTCGGTGGCACACCTTCATCCGATGGTCCAAATTTTCGATGACGCTGAGGCATAATGGAGGTTCTATGCCGTTAATGTGCCGAATTATCTCATCCTTTAGCTCTTGAATTCTTGCTGGGTTAACCACGTACACCTTTTCTTTCAAATACCCCCAAAGAAAAAAGTCCAACGGTGTCAAATCACATGATCTTGGCGGCCAATTGACATCGCCATTACGTGAGATAACACGGCCATTGAATTTGTTGCGCAAAAGAGCCATTGTTTCGTTACCTGTGTGGCAAGTGGCACCGTCCTGCTGAAACCACATATCGTCCACATCCATATTTTCCAATTCGGGCCATAAAAAGATCGTTATCATCTCACGATAGCGAACACCATTCACAGTACCTGCCTGACCGGCCTCATTTTGGAAAAAATACGGCCCGATGATGCCGCCAGCCCATAAACCGCACCAAACAGTCACTCTTTGTGGGTGCATTGGTTTTTCGACAATCACTCTTGGATTCTCATTCGCCCAAATGCGGCAATTCTGTTTATTGACGAATCCACTGAGGTGAAAATGTGCCTCATCACTGAAGATGATTTTCTTCGAAAATTGATCATCCACTGTTGCCATTTCTTGGAACCATTTAACACGTTGTTGGATTGTGTATCTCTCCATGGTTCGAATTGGGTAAGTCTCAAATAGAGAAATGTCAAATAAAATTCGGAAAAAAACTTGGCGTTTAGGTGTGGTTCACATTCAACATCGGCCCTTACAATTTAACCACCCTTTATAAGTTAGTGCGTATGTTTGCAACACCCAGAAGGAGACGCGATAGACACATGGTGTCTTTGGCAATAATACTCAGGGATTTTTGTGATCCCTGAGTCGATCTAGTCATATCCGTCTGTCCGTCCGTCTGTCTGTGAACACATTTTTGTGATCAAAGTCTAGGTCGCAGTTTATGTCCAATCGCCCTCAAACTTGGCACAAATTCCTGTTTTGGGTCAGAATAGAACCCTAAATAGAAGAAATCGGTTCAGATTTAGATATAGCCCCCACATATATCTTTCGCCCGATATGCACTTATACGGACCCAGAAGCCAGAATTTTACCCTGATTTGCTTGAATTTTTGCACAAGGAGAACAATAAGTACTATAGTCAGGTGTTCCAAATTTGATTGAAATCGGTTCAGATTGAGATATAGCTTCCATATACATCTTTCGCCCGATATAGACTTATATGGCCCCAGAAGCCAGAGTTTTAGCCCAATTTGGTTGAAATTTTGCACTAGGAGTACAATAAATAGTGTAGTCAAGTGTGCTAAATTTTATTGCAATCGGTTCAGATTTAGATATAGCTCTCATATATATATATTTCGCCCGATTTTCCGTCATATGACCACAGAGTTCAAAGTTCTTGTCCGATTTACGTGAAATTTTGCACAGAGAGTTGAATTATAATATTAAGTATGCATGTCAAACTTGGTTGAAATCGGTTCAGATTAAGATATAGCTCCCATATATATGTTTTTCTGATTTCGACAAAAATGGTCAAAATACCAACATTTTCCTGGTAAAATCGCCACTGCTTAGTCGAAAAGTTGTAAAAATAACTCTTATTTTCCTAAACTTCTAATACATATATATCGACCGATAAATCATAAATACACTCTTGCGAAGTTGCCTCAAAATTGCTTCAGATTTAAACGTTTCCCATATTTATACCCTGCGCCACACTGTGGAACAGGGTATTATAAGTTAGTGCATATGTTTGCAACACCCAGAAGGAGACGAGATAGACACATGGTGTCTTTGGCAATAATGCTCAGGGTGGGTCCCTGAGTCGATATAACCATGTTCGTATGTCCGTCCCTCCGTCCGTCCGTCCGTCTGTCTGTGAACACATTTTTGTGATCAAAGTCTAGGTTGCAATTTAAGTCCAATCGCCTTCAAATTTGGCACATGTTCCTAATTTGGGTCAGAATAGAACCCTATTGATTTTGGAAGAAATCGGTTCAGATTTCGATATAGCTCCCATATATATATCTTTCGCCCGATATGAACTAATATGGACCCAGCAGCCAGAGTTTTATACCGATTTGCTTGAAATTTTGTACAAACATAACACTTAGTCGTATAGTCAAGTGTGCAAAGTTTGATTGAAATCGGTTCAGATTTAGATATAGCTCCCATATATGTTTCGCCCGATATGGACTTATATGGCCCCATAAGCCAGTTTTTTGGCCGAATTTGGTTGAAATTTTGCACTAGGAGTACAATTAGTAGTATAGTCAAGTGTGCAAAGTTTGATTGAAATCGGTTCAGATTTAGATATAGCTCCCATATATATGTTTTTCTGATTTCGACAAAAATGGTAAAAATACCAACATTTTCCTTGTTAAATCGCCACTGCTTAGTCGAAAAGTTGTAAAAATGACTCTAATTTTATCGAGCGATAAATCATAAATAAACTTTTGCGAAGTTTCCTTTAAATTGCTTCAGATTTAAATGTTTCCCATATTTATTTACTAAAATTGTGTTCCACCTTAGTGCATTAGCCAACTTAAATTTTGAGCCTATAGATTTTGTAGAAGTGTATCAAATTCTGTCCAGATCGAGCGATATTTAAATGTATGTATTTGGGACAAAACTTTATATATAGTTCCCAACACATTTGACGGATGTCATATGGTATCGAAAATTTAGATCTACAAAGTGGTGCAGGGTATAATATAGTCGGCCCCGCCCGACTTTAGACTTTCCTTACTTGTTCTTACTGATTTAGTTTTCACTTTAGCGATTTTAGCGGCTAAACTCGAACTTAGTACCCACCTTAAAAAAGAAAACTCTTCTTTCAGTGAGGGCAAACTTTTTTGTCAGAGTCATATGAAGGTAATTCTCTTTTGGTACCACTATAATTTTTTTAGTCTACTTAGGTTAGGTTAGGTATATGGAAATACCTCTCTCAATATTTTTGTGACTGTACTTAACACATTTGGATTTTATGCAACAGATTCTCATGTTGACTCTTTTCTCTTTAATTCCGCTTGGTTATTGGACCCTTTGAAAACTTTTCAACACAAAGTGGATTGCTGGTACGAGTACGAGGCAATGCAACAATGCTACAATGAAATATAAAATGCAAATAAAAATAAATGAAATAAATATTGTGGTTTGTTTATTTAAATTGCAAAAAATGAGTTTATTCTTGCTCAATAAAACCACGCACGGTAAACCAACCAATCATCAACGCTAGCATACAGTGTAAACGCACACACAGCTGTGTGAAGGCAAATATTGTGCTAGTACTCAAAATAAATCATGAATGTTTTTATTAAACAAAAATATTAAATAGCAGCTTTGAAATTGTAAATAAAAATAAAATTTAAATTATCATAAAATATAATGAATAAATACTATACATTAATAAACTACACAACTAAACGGTTATTATTATTATTTTCGACTAATCGACTTTTGTTGATATTATTGTAAATCGAGACAAATAATCTAATCAATTTTAGATGTTGTTCAAAATCGTATCAAATATTTTGAAAATAGTTTAAAAGTAGATTTTTTGATTTTAATTACAATCCCTAATATAATGTCTCAACAAAAAACAAATTGCAAATTCTTTCTAAGACATTACTTTTATTTTTGGTTTTATAGTTTTATGTTAATTTATTTATGTTAAATTGACCAAATTACAAAATAAAGTCAAATTAAATGATCTTCTCGTATTGGACTTAATTTTGCATCATTTGTTTGATGAAATGTTCCCAATAATTGTTTAATACATTTTCCTTTGTATAAAATCATATAAACTAATTTACTTTTCGGTAAACGTGGAATTTGCGATAACATATTTGCTAGCATTTTTCAAGACATCTTTATGTAGAGATAAACGCTAAAAAAGTTAAGAAAATTTTTAATTTTAATTTTTAAATAAATCCAAAAGACTGAAGTAATATATCCCATCTGAAGGACAAATGCGAAATCAATGCAGCGGATGTTTAAAATCATGACTTCCTTACTATGGGACGACCATAAAATATTCAATGCTTCTGCGCCAATTTTTCACCGTATTGAGATTATCGATCCTTTGGTATCCACCCTTACTCTTCGAAATTCTCCAGGCGCAAAAGTCCAACGGATTAAGTTCATGGTTACCACTCGTGCCATAAATAATCCACCAAAAGTTGAAGAAAATCTTACCACAATTTATCAAATTTAAAATAATTTTATTTTGTAGTTTTTAATCAAATTTTTGTGGTTACTACACCCTCAAAAAAAAATCGCTTCTTTAACATATGTTCCAAACATATTTTGCAGGAAGCACATATATTATTGGATACTGCCGAACCATTAATATGTTTGTTTTATGTGAACATATTATATGTTTGGAAGCATTTTGAGCCCAAAAATATTATATGCTTGGAAGAATTTTTCCCAAAGACGATTGTACTCACTGCCTAACATACTCGTAATTTTCACTTTCACGAAATATTTTAGTTCTTGGGAAGAAATTATTCACTTTTATAAATTTTTTTAAATTTTACCTTTCGCCTGCACGGAGAATCGAACCGAGGACCATACAGTTTGTAAGCCAACACACTATCCACTGGACTACGTAGCTGTTATAGTCACCAGTAGATAATTATCGTTATAAATTACATTTATATAGCATAGTTTGCAGCGCCCACGAGCCCATGCAAACATAACATTATTTAACAGAAACATACATTTGTTTGCCACGTGGAGCAGTGGTTAGCATGTCTGCCTTGCATGCAAAGGGTCGTGGGTTCAATCCCTGCTCCGATCGAACACTTTTTTTTTTAATTTACACATTTATATTTATACTATATTAAATTTTTATAATGAAACTTCGAAATGTGGGTTATTAAAGATTTATAGTCAGTAACAGTGCCTGATATAAACGAAATTTTATATGATTTTTGGATAAAATATTATTTTTTTATTGCAAAAATAACAATTTTGTAACAAAAAACTGTTTTTGGTACAAAACTTTAAAATTTGGAAGGAATTCAAAAACTCTAACAAAAGAAGAACGTGGAGTCGAGTATAAACATAAAAAAAAAATTTTATAATAATAACATAAATTTATTTAGGCGTGAACAGTTTTTTACTAGCATTTAAAACCATCGCTCTAAAATGCCTTTTATTTTTCTTTAATAATTCATTTTAAATAAAATAAACTTTTTACATTGTTTTAGCTGCAAAACTCGAACTTAATGCCCGCTTTTATATTTGAAGGTGTCCGTCAACTCCTCGTGGACTACTTATTAATAAAGAGGAACTAAACTTTGTTTTTATACATTTTACTGTGTAATTTTTCACTATTTCCTCTTTATTTAATTTTACTGTCCCAATTCTAAAAAGAGTATAGTGCCCTTTCGTTATTTTTATGAAGACCCCTGATTTCTTTTAACGAACCAAGAAAAAAATTGTACCCATAATGCCAAAATGATAAACAAAACACATGTCCACACATACATAAAATGCTGCTCTCAAGGCGAAAACATATGCTGTTTGTTTTTCTTGGTCCCGAATGTCTATTCTCTTTATTCAAATTAAATAATATTTAGACTTAAGCATATCAAATTTATGGCCTTATCATAAAACAGTTTTCCGAAACAACATACAAGCGGTTTAATAGAAATTGTTCTCTTTTGATTCTTTCGCTGTGTTATGTTGATATCTTTCGTCAACTCTCCCGGTTTCCATCTCTATTTCTTTCTCTATACTCTCTCTGTCGTTTTGAATAAAATATCACAACATATGTATGTTTAGTCGAAATTTGTAAATTTATATATGTTTGCATTCACACATAGGATTTTTATGAAACATTCATGCCACAAACATAATATATTCTAACATATTAACATAGATGTCCCAAACATTCAGTGTTCGTTTAGGAACATTACATGTTTGCACTTAAATATGTTGTGTTTTAAAATTGTGCCCGAAACACATTTTGTTTATATCGGAACATATGAAAAACATATTTTTCTAACAGTGTATGAAAACAAATTAATGAATGATCCCTCCTATTAGCGACAATAAAAATCCCTTGAATTGTAAATGTGTCGAAATTTAAATGTGTTGCTTTTATCTTTTATTGAAATTTTATTTCTATAGAAAATTTTATTTCAGTAGAAAATGTTGTCAAAATTGTATTTCTGTAGAAAATTTTGTCAAAATTTTATTTCAATAGAAAATGTCAAAATTTTATTTTGTCATAATTTTATATCAACAGAAAATTTTGTCAAAATTTTATTTCTATAGAAAATTTTGTCAAAATTTTATTCTTATAGCTAATTTTGTCCAAATTTTATTTCTGTAGAAAATTTTGTCAAAATTTTATTTGTATGGAACATTTTGTCAAAATATTATTTGTATTCTTATATTATATTACTTCTATAGAAATTTTTTTATAAATTTTATTCCTATAGGAAATTTTGTCTAAATTTTATTCCTTTAGAAAATTTAGTCTACATTTTATTCCTAAAGAAAATTGTGTCCAAATTTTATTTCTGTAGAAAATGTTGGCAAAATTTTATTTGTATGAAAAATTTTGTCAACATTTTATTTGTATGGACAATTTTGTCAAAATTTTATTTCTATAGAAAATTTTTTCATAATTTTATTTTGTCAAAATTTTATTTCTATAGAAAATTTTTTCAAAATTTTATTCCTATAGATAATTGTGTCCAAATTTTATGTTATGTCTGTAGAAAATGTTGGCAACATTTTATTTGTATGGAAAATTTTGTCAACATTTTATTTGTATGGACAATTTTTGTCAAAATTTTATTTGTATGGAAAATTTTGTCAACATTTTATTTGTATGGAACATTTTGTAAAAATTTTATTTCTATAGAAAATTTTGTCAAAATTTTATTACCATCGAACATTTTGTCGAGATGATATTTCTATAGAAAATTTTGTCTAAATTGTGTCCAAATTTTATTTCTGTAGAAAATGTTGGCAAAATTTTATTTGTATGGAAAATTTTGTCAACATTTTATTTGTATGGACAATTTTGTCAAAATTTTATTTGTATGGAAAATTTTGTCAAAATTTTATTTCTATAGAAAATTTTGTCAAAATTTTATTTCTACAGAAATTTTTGTCTATATTTTATGCCTATAGAAAATTGTGTCAAAATTTTTTTTCTACAGAAAATTTTGGCATAATTTTATTTGTATCGAAAATTTTGTCAAAATTTGATTTGTATGGACAATTTTGTAAAAATTTTATTTGTATGGAACATTTTGTCAAAATTTTATCTGTATGGAAAATTTTGTCATAATTTTATTTCTATAGAAAATTTTGTCAAAATTTTATTTGTATGGAACATTTTGTCGAAATTTTATTTCTTTAGAAAATGTTGTCGAAATTTTATTTCTGTAGTGAATTTTGTCCAAATTTTGTTTCTGTAGACAATATTGTCAAAATTTTATTTCCATAGAAAATTTTGTCAAAATTTTATTTCTACAGAAAATTTGTCGAAATTTTATTTGAATAGAGAATGTTTCAAAATTTTATTTCTGTAGAAGATTTTGTCAAACTTTTATTTCTATAGAAAATTTTGTCGGAATTTTATTTCTATAGAAAATTTTGTCCAAATTTTGTTTCTGTAGAAAATTTTGTCAAATTTTTATTTCTATAGAAAATTTTGGCAAAATTTTATTTGTGTGGAAAATTTTGTCAAAATTTTATTTGTATGGAAAATGTTGTCAACATTTTTTTATACGTTAGGTTAGGTTAAAGTGTCAGCCCGATTAAGTTTCAGGCTCACTTAGACTATTCGGTCCATTGTGATACCACATTTAACTAAAAGTACCTATTACATATGGACACTTCTAGTTTTAACCACTGAACCTTCTCTATTATTTTCTTTTTCAGATTGTTTCAAAAACATTAACAGACTGCTTAAGTTAACGTTTTCCAGGTCCCCCAGTAATCTAAAGCTATATGCCCCATAAATTCGCTTACGCCTTACACAAAATGCAGGACACTCACACAAGAGGTGTTTAATTGATTCCTTTTCCTCCGCACCATAACAGCTCATACAGTAGTCATTATACTTCGCACCAATAGTTTTTGCAAATTCGCCTATCAGGCAGCGACCCGTTATAGCAGATATCAGAAGTGATATCTGACGTCTCGAGAACACTAGCATATCTAGTGTGCGGTTCAAGTTTAAATGTGGCCATATTTGCTTGGTGTCGTTACAACCCTTGCAATTGTCCCATCGAACATTTGCTATCATGACAGCCATCTCACGCAGTAAGAGCTTGCAGGTAGCCAGAGACATGCCAACAGATTCTAGTTCCCCTGAAATATGTAAGGTAGTTCCTAGCCTTGCTAACACATCTGCTTCGCAGTTCCCCGGTATGTTCCTATGGCCAGGCACCCATATTAGGTGAATATTGTACTGCTCAGACAGCTCGTTGAGAGATTTGCGGCAGTCGATGACCGTTTTCGAGTTAAGGAACACAGAGTCCAAGGATTTTATTGCAGGTTGACTGTCTGAGTATATATTAATGCCAACATTTTTTGGAACATTACTTCTCACCCAATTCGCCACCTCTCTTATTGCTAATATTTCAGCCTGAAAAACTCTAAAGTGATTACGTAATCTTTTCGCTATTCCAAGTTCCTGATCTTTAGAATATACTCCGAAACCGACCTGTCCATCCAATTTGGAGCCATCAGTGTAGAAATCTATATATCTTTTATTCCCCGGGGTCTGTGTACACCACGCCTCACTATTGGGAATTAGAGTTTCAAACTTTTTGCAGAAAATTTTGTCCAAATTTTATTTTTGTCGAAAATTTTGTCAACATTTTATTTGTATCGACAATTATGTCAAATTTTTTTTTTTGACAATATTGTCGAAATTTTATTTGTATGGAAAATTTTGTCAAATTTTTATTTCTATAGAAATTTTTTTCGAAATTTTGTTTCAATAGAGAATGCTGTCAAAATTTGATTTCAATAGAGAATGTTGTCAAAATTTTATTTCTGTAGAAAATTTTGTCCAAATTTTGTTTCTGAAGAAATTTTTGTCAAAATTTTATTTCTATAGAAAAATTTCTCAAAATGTTATTTGTATGGAAAATTTTATCACAATTTTATTTCTATAGAAAATTTTGTCAATTATTATCATAATCTTATATCTACAGAAAATTTTGTCAAAATATTATTTGTCTGGAGAATTTATTCAAAATTTTATTTCTATAGAAAATTTTTTCAAAATTGTATTTCTACAGAAAATGTTTGGTCAGAATTTTATCCATATGAAAAATTAAAGCACCTCTTAGTGGGAGAGGATTGTTTTGCAAAATCTACCAAAACAACAAGAATTCAATTAATCTACCAAACAGTAAAAAATCTACCTTTTTTGGTAGAATTGTACCAACTGTGTCAACTGTGATTGAGATCCGAGGATTTCACTTTACAGTGAACCCATTCAGACAAGCTTTGAAACACTTTGAAATGTCAGCAGCATTACTGAGAGGGTATAAACCACAACTGAAAAAGTTTTTGGTGTTTGGTAGAAACTGGGATTGACATTTGTGGAAGTGCTTATAATTTTGTGCCTTTAGAACAACTACTAAAGTTTTTTGGCTGGGATATGTTGCATCCGTTCTCGCGCTATGTAAAACTCACGAGCAAATTTTCGACTACTGTAGCGTGAATTTCGAATCTGGCCTTTTCGGATAATTTTTGGTGTGGTTATCGTTTTTTGTCCCTTCTTTGGAAGCTATGCAAAGCCACCATTATTACTGTAATGACCTAACATATGGTACACGAAACAAAAGATTTATACACATTTATATTCTGGAGGTCTAGAGCCCTCACTTGTGGCTTTCCCGCCAAATGTAAAGAAATCGCACTATCACGCGTGGATTCCAACACGGATGAAATAGATCAAAATGTTTTTGTAAGCTTGTAAACAATAAAATGAAATGTCACTGGAATAAATTTGTCAGCGGCCAGACGAGCGGTTTACAAGTCATAGCATTCTGAAGTTGGTTGCAATACATATCATCCATCCAGTATATTATTATGCATTCGACATTTAATAGAGAACGCTCGTTCACGAAACCGAGGATGTCGTTTCATAAAAATGTTTTTTTTTTATTAATGGCCGTACTCGGTTTGATGACTATTTGACGACATAGTTTATTTTGGCATTATACGATTTATTATATATATATATATATATATATATATATATATATATATATATATATATATATATATATATGTCTATAGTTTATCTACTACATTTTAATAATTAAAACAAATTTCTCTTTTTAGGTAAGTGTCATAAATCGGATTTCCTACCGTGAGTAAATCCATTCCAAATTATCCCTCTTTAATAAAACAGACAGATCTTTACATTGCATTGATGGCAAATGGCAGCATATCTGTTAAGATTCAAATTGTAACTCCTGTTGGAGTTAATATACGTCTTTAAAGGGTTGGTTTAGGGTATAATATTGTTGGTACCACCCGACTTAATATACTTTTTATTATTTTTGTTTTTCTGTAGACTGAAGATTAACAAGTATATACGACCGTAAGTTCGGCCAGGCCGAATCTTATGTACCCTCTAACATGGATTGCGTAGAAACTTCTACTAAAGACGGTCATCCACAATTGAATTACTTGGGTTGCGGCCGATGGCAACGCATCTTAAAACTTCTTAACATCATCTTCTAAATTGTAATTTAGTCCATACGGGATATATATATAAGACAAAATAAAGGTCGATTAAATACGTATATATTCAGTTCATGCCCGGTATATATAGGAAAGAAATAATTACGAACCGATATGAACTTTTTTGCTGTAATTCTAGAGCCAGAATTGAAATATGGGGGTCGCTTTATATGGGGGTCGCTTTATATGGGGGCTCTATATAATTATGAACACGAGTCTACCAAAAATGGCAGATTTTTTACTGTTTGGTAGATTGGTAGAATTCTTGATGCTTTGGAAGATTTTGCAAAATATTCCTCTCCAAATATGAAATGCTTCATGAATTTTCTATAGAAATAATATTTTGACAAAAACTTCTGCAGAAATAAAATTTTGACAACATTTTCTATAGAAATAAAATTTTGAAGAAAATTTTCTATAGAAATAAAATTTTGACAAAATTTTCTATAGAAATAAAATTTTGACAAAATATTCTATAGAAATAAAATTTTGACAAAATTTTCTATAGAAATATAAAATTTTGACAAAAGTTCCTAAGGCAATAAAATTTTGGTACATTATTTTTGGCTCTATAGGCAATCGTGATTTTCTGGGATTGGTATGTGGGGGGCTATATATAACTATAGATCGATACGGACCAATTTTGGCATGGTTATTATCGGCCATATACTAGCGCAATGTATCAAATTTCAACCGGATCGGATGAATTTTGGTCCTTCAAGAGGCTCCGGAGGTCAAATCTGGGGATCGGTTTATATGGGGGCTATATGTAATTATGGACCGATATGGACCAATTCTGACATGGCTGTTAGAGACCATATACTAACACCACGTACCAAATTTCAACCGGATCGGATGAATTTTGCTCTTCCAAGAGGCTCCGGAGATCAAATCTGGGAATCGCTTTATATGGGGGCTATATATAATTATGGACCGATATAGACCAATTTTTGCATGGTTGTTATCGTTCATACACTAGCGCAATGTACCAAATATCAACCGGATTTGTTGAAATTTGGTAACACCATGTACCAAATTTCAGCCAGATCGGATGAAATATGCTTCTCTTAGAGGCTCCGCAAGCCAAATCCGTTTATATGGGGGCTATACGTAAGCGTGAACCGATATGGCCCATTTGCAATACCATCCGACCTACATCAATAACAACTACTTGTGCCAAGTTTCAAGTCGACAGCTTGTTTCGTTCGGAAGTTAGCGTGATTTCAACAGACGGACGGGCAGACATGCTTAGATCGACTCCGAATTTCACCACGACCCCGAATATATATACTTTATGTGGTCTTAGAGCAATATTTCGATGTGTTACAAACGAAATGACAAAGTTAATATACCCCTCATCCTATGATGGAGGGTATAATAAAAAGTGAAATTGGAAAAAAATGTGTGTCTGAATGAAAATCTGAACGTTGTTATTATAAAAGATGCTTTAATTAGCTAAACAACTCAATTCATAACAGTCACTTTATATCTGGGTTTACATAGTCATAATATATAATATAAATAGGTTTTTTTTGTTCCAACTGAAAAAGAGTAATATATACAGCTATTTTAACAATCATGGATACCACTGACTTTCAAAGCTCATTTACTCAGGAAGTAAGCCTTATTACATACATAATTAATTTAAATTAATAATATATTGTGTATATCTAAGTTTATTACCTTCTGGTAGGTATACCCACCTACAAACTCAAAGGTACATATGGGAAAAGACAATATTGTAATTATATGACAGCTCTTAATGGTGAGGTATGTGTGTGAATCAAGCTCAAGGAGTACAAGTAAATAATTATTGTCCAGCGGGGAAAATGCTTGTAAGGCTTTGGGGCCTAACCGGGATTCTTCTTGGATTACATGCGTTGAACAGTATTTGATTTTGAGTTTTAATTTGATGTTTCTTGGAAGTATATACACCCAAAAAAACGTTTACTTGGATCTAAAGATTTTAACTTTCCCTTAAGGATTTTGGTATTAATTTCCAGCTAAAGATGCGACTTCTTTAAAATAACAATATTTTTAGGAACACAAAGTACATAAAACCCAAAAGAGAAATTTTCAGTGTAGGTGATTTCAATGCAATGTGAAACGCTGATAGGACTCGGCTATAAAACCTAGGACGCTTGTTATTGAGCTAAATATAGAACCGGTCAGCATTCATTGATAAAAGAAAAGTTCTCCACTGTGGAATCATAATGGACTGAATAGTCTAAGTGAGCCTGTCCCTTTGCTGAATTTCTCCCGCATTTTGCTTCTAGTTATAAGAGAATACTCTACATCACTATCAGAATATTTGCTTGTCCACCACCCATTCTACTTATGCAAGTGGGTTTGGATATTTATTTTGTGGTTGAGCAATTGTATCTCATAATTATCATGAGTAATTCAAAGATAAAATATTTGTCATAAATAAATACACTAACTTTGCCACATGTAATTTGTATATACATATGGTATAAATTAAACATATGTATGTAATATCATATCGTTCCCATCTTATCGTTACCCAAAAACCTAGGCCAAGTTGGGTTATATATGGATAAATGTTACACAATGCTCTCGATAGATCTATTGTGTTCGAAGTCCTTATGAGTGCAAATTAGAGTTTCGTATGAAAATTTCATGTTACAAATAATTAAAGAAATACTTTATGTTAACATTCTATGATTTAAGACTTAACACACTACGGAGTTAACGAGTTGTTTATTTATATTTCTGTATTACTTCAGATATGACATGACATTTATTGTAATTTATTTCCATTATCACAATTGTGTACATGTCAAAAAAAAATATTTCCTCCTGAAGGAGATTTTAGTCGAATATAGTTTGGAAAATTTCTTTAACCTACTACAAAATTTTTTATATAAAAAAATTTATTTCTATAGAAAATTTTGTCAAAATTTTATTTCTATAGAAAATTGTGTCAAAATTTTATTTCTATTGAAAATTTTGTCAATATTTTATTTCTATAGAAAATTATGTCTATTTTTGTGTATTGAAATTTTTGTCAAAATTTTATTTCTATAGAAAATTATGTCAACATTTTATTTCTATAGAAAATTTTGTCGAAATTTCATTTCTCTAGAAAATTTTGTCAAGATTTTATTTCTATAGAAAATTTTGTCAATATTTTATTCCTATAGAAAATTTTGTTAAAATTTTATTTCTATAGAAAATTTTGTCAAAATTTTATTTCTATTGAAAATTTTGTCAACATTTTATTTCTATACAAAATTTTATTTCTATAGAAAATTTTGTCAAAATTTTTATAGAAAATTTTGTCCAAATTTTATTTTGTCAAAATTTTATTTCTATAGAAAATTTTGTCAAAATTTTATTTCTATAGAAAATTTTGTCAAAATTTTATTTCTATAGAAACTTTTATTTCTATAAACAAATTTATTTCTATTGAAAATGTTGACAAAACTTTATTTCTATGGAAAATTTTCTCAAAATTTTAGTTTTATAGAAAAATTTGTCACCATTTTATTTCTATAGAAAATTTTGTCAACATTTTATTTCTATAGAAAATTTTGTCTATTTTTATACCCTCCACCATAGGATGGGGGTATATTAACTTTGTCATTCCGTTTGTAACACATCGAAATTTTGCTCTAAGACCCCATAAAGTATATAAAGAGTGGTTAAAATTTCAAGGGCCGATGTTGATTTTGAATAAAAACAAACTATTTAGGAAATTATTGTATATTTATTTTATTATGATATATTGGTATTACTCAATTATGTATGGAACAAAATATCGGCCAAATGGGCGCCGCGACCTCGGTGGCACACCTTTATCCGATGGTCCAAATTTTCGTTGACGCTGAGACATAATGGAGGTTCTATGCCGTTAATGTGCCGAATTATCTCATCCTTTAGCTCTTGAATTGTTGTTGGCTTATCGACGTACACCTTTTCTTTCAAATAACCCCAAAGAAAAAAGTCCAACGGTGTCAAATCACATGATCTTGGCGGCCAACTGCCATCGCCATTATGTGAGATAACACGGCCATTGAATTTGTTGCGGCAAAAGAGCCATTGTTTCGTTTGCTGTGTGGCAAGTGGCACCGTCCTGCTGAAACCACATATCGTCCACATCCATATCTTCCAATTCGGGCCATAAAAAGTTCGTTATCATCTCACGATAGCGAACACCATTCACAGTAACTGCCTGACCGGCCTCATTTTGAAAAAAATACGGCCCGATGATGCCGCCAGCCCATAAACCGCACCAAACAGTCACTCTTTGTGGGTTCATTGGGTTTTCGACAATCACTCTTGGATTCTCATTCGCCCAAATGCGGCAATTCTGTTTATTGACGAATCCACTGAGGTGAAAATGTGCCTCATCACTGAAGATGATTTTCTTCGAAAATTGATCATCCACTGTTGCCATTTCTTGGAACCATTTAACACGTTGTTGGATTGTGTATCTCTCCATGTTTTGAATTGAGTAAGTCTGAAATAGGGAAATGTCAAATAAAATTCGGAAAAAAACTTGGCGTTTACGTGTGGTTCACATTCAACATTGGCCCTTACAATTTAACCACCCTATATATTCTGGGTCGTGTTGAAATTCTGATTCGATCTGAACATGTCCATCCGTCCGTCTGTTGAAATCACGCTAACTTCCGAACGAAACAAGCTATCGACTTGAAACTTGGCACAAGTAGTTGTTATTGATGTAGGTCGGATGGTATTGCAAATGGGCCATATCGGTCCACTCTTACGTATAGCCCCCATATAAACGGACCCCCAAATTTGGCTTGCCGATCTTCTAAGAAAAGCAAATTTCATCCGATCCGGCTGAAATTTGCTACATGGTGTTAGTATATGGTCTCTAACAACCATACAAAAATTGGTCCACATCGGTCAATAATTATATATAGCCCACATATAAACCGATCCCCCGATTTGGCTTGCGGAGCCTCTAAGAGAAGCAAATTCCACCCGATCCGGCTGAAATTTGGTACATGGTGTTAATATATGGCCTCAAACACCCATGCAAAAATTGGTCGAAATCGGTCCATAATTATATATAGCCCCCATATAAACCGATCCACAGATTTGACCTCCGGAGCCCCTTGGAAGAGCCAAATTCATCCGATTCGGTTGAAATTTGGTACGATGTTAGTACATGATATTTAACAACCATGCCAAAAGTGGTCCATATCAGTCCATAATCATATATAGCCCCCATATAAACCGATCCCGAGATTTGGTTTTGGAGCCACTTGGAGGAGTAAATTTCATCCGAGTCAGTTGAAATTTGGTACATTGTGCTAGTATATGGCCGTTAACAACCATGCCTAACTAAGTCCATATCGGTCTATAGTTATATATATATCCCTCAGATAAATAGATCCCCAATCACACAAAAATTGGTCTATATCAAGTTCATAATTGTATATAGCGCCCATATAAGCGACCCCCATATTTCAATTCTGGCTCTCTACGTACCGTGCAAAAGTCCATATCGATTCGTAATTATTTGTAGACTTACCTATACATACCTTTTTTGGCTAATAAAGGGTGATTTGTTAAGAGCTTGATAACTTTTTTTAAAAAAAAAACGCATAAAATTTGCAAAATCTCATCGGTTCTTTATTTGAAACGTTAGATTGGTCCATGACATTTACTTTTTGAAGATAATTTTATTTAAATGTTGACCGCGGCTGCGTCTTAGGTGGTCCATTCGGAAAGTCCAATTTTGGGCAACTTTTTCGAGCATTTCGGCCGGAATAGCCCGAATTTCTTCGGAAATGTTGTCTTCCAAAGCTGGAATAGTTGCTGGCTTATTTCTGTAGACTTTAGACTTGACGTAGCCCCACAAAAAATAGTCTAAAGGCGTCAAATCGCATGTTCTTGGTGGCCAACTTACCGGTCCATTTCTTGAGATGAATTGTTCTCCGAAGTTTTCCCTCAAAATGGCCATAGAATCGCGAGCTGTGTGGCATGTAGCGCCATCTTGTTGAAACCACATGTCAACCAAGTTCAGTTCTTCCATTTTTGGCAACAAAAAGTTTGTTAGCATCGAACGATAGCGATCGCCATTCACCGTAACGTTGCGTCCAACAGCATCTTTGAAAAAATACGGTCCAATGATTCCACCAGCGTACAAACCACACCAAACAGTGCATTTTTCGGGATGCATGGGCAGTTCTTGAACGGCTTCTGGTTGGTCTTCACTCCAAATGCGGCAATTTTGCTTATTTACGTAGCCATTCAACCAGAAATGAGCCTCATCGCTGAACAAAATTTGTCGATAAAAAAGCGGATTTTCTGCCACTGATTTTGGTAATAAAATTCAATGATTTGCAAGCGTTGCTCGTTAGTAAGTCTATTCATGATGAAATGTCAAAGCATACTGAGCATCTTTCTCTTTGACACCATGTCTGAAATCCCACGTGATCTGTCAAATACTAATGCATGAAAATCCAAACCTCAAAAGAATCACCCTTTATATACAACGTATGGACTAACTCACAATTTGGAAAACGATGTTAAGAAGTTTTAAGATACCACAACCCAATTAATTCGATTGTGGATGACAGTCTTTCGTAGAAGTTTCTACGCAATCCATGGTGGAGGGTACATAAGATTCGGCCTGGCCGAACTTACAGCCGTATATACTTGTTTTTCTATTGAAATTTTTGTCAAAATGTTATTTCTATACAAAATTTTGTCAAAATTTTATTTCTATAGAAAATTTACTCAAAATTTTATTTTTATAAAAAATTTTCTAAAAATTTTATTTCTCCACAAAATTTTCTCAAAATTTTGTTTCTATAGTAATTTTTCTCAAAATTAATATTTTGTCAAAATTTTATTTCTATCGAAATTAGTTGCCAAAAAGTTTTTTACGCGCTTAGAAGAAGTAGCGCTGAATTCAGCATTACGCTGAATTCAACATTACGCACAATAATTGTGCCTACTGTGTGGAATCCATAATTTGGGTTTTTCCAATTTTATAATTATTTTTTACCGGGCAACCGAAGTCTGATGCGGACAAAATCAAACAAAAAACATTCTTTATCTTCGATCAAGAAATTAATTGATTCAATTAATTTTTAATTGAAATGTCTCCAATTACAGAAATGATAGTATCAATTAAAAAATTAATTGATCCCATTAAAAAAATAATTGATCCAATTAAAAAAATAATTGATACTAATGATTGTGATTGATTTTTGCTTCAATTAAAAAATTTGTTGAATCAATTAAATTTTTAATTGAATTTTTTTGTAAAACTCAATTAAGATTTTAATTGAAAAATTTTCGTGACATTTTTTTCTGTCTAAGATTGTCTCAACTACAATGTGTATTTCGATATATTCGAGTCTTCTCTCGCCGAACCATTTTAAGTGTGGTTGTTGTGTTTGCCACCATCATAAACACGTTTTACATTTGGCGTTTCTCGCTCGCCAAATTTCATTGCGAAAAACGTTCTCTTTGAATAAATTTATAGACAAATTCTTGTGATTGCTTATAAAGAATATAATGAATTGTTTTTATCTAGGTTGACAAAAATACATGTGCAGACGTGATAACGCTTGAAGTTCGCATAATCACGCTAAAATAGCCTTTTTCGCGGTAATTCTTTACACCCTGCTCCACACTGTGGAACAGGATATTATAAGTTAGTACATATGTTTGCAACAAAGACACATGGTGTCCTTGGCAAAAATGCTCAAGATGGGCTCCTGAGTCGATATAGCCATGTCCGTCTGTCCGTGAACAAATTTTTGTAATCAAAGCCTAGGTCGCAGTTTTAGTCCAATCGACTTCAAATTTGGCACAAGTATGTGTTTTGGCTCAGAATAGAACCCAAGTGATTTTGGAAGAAATCGGTTCAGATTTATATATAGCTCCCATATACATATTTCGCCCGATATGGACTTATTGGCCCCAGAAGCCAGAGTTTTACCCTAATTTGCTTAAAATTTTGCACAAGAAGAACAATTAGTACTATAGTCAAGTGTGCCAAATTTTAGTGCAATCGGTTCAGATTTAGATATAGCTCCCATATATATCTTTCGTCCGATATGGACTAATATGGTCCCAGAAGCCAGAGTTTTACTCCAATTTGGTTGAAATTTTGCACTAGGAGTACAATTAGTAGTGTAGTTAAGTGTGCCAAATTTTATTGAAATCGATTCAGATTAAGATATAGCTCCCATATATATCGTTTGCCCGATTTACTCTCATATAACCACAGTGGCCAATCTTTTACTCCGATTTACTAGAAATTTTGCACAGGAAGTAGAATTAACATTTCAACTCTCTGTACCAAATTTGGTTGAAGTCGGTTTAGATTTAGATATAGCTCCCATATATAGCTTTCGCCCGATTTACACTCATATGACCACCGAGGCCAATTTTTTGCTCCGATTTAGTTGAAATTTTGCACAGGGAGTAGAATTAGCATTGTAGCTATGCGTGCCAAATTTGGTTGAAATCGGTTCGGATTTAGATATAGTTCACATATATATGTTTTTCTGATTTCGACAAAAATGGTCAAAATACCAACATTTTCCTTGTAAAATCGCCACTGCTTAGTCGAAAAGTTGTAAAAATGACTCTAATTTTCCTAAACTTCTAATCAGGGATCCGGAGCGGAGCGTGGAGCGGAGCGGAGCGGAGCAAGCCCTTTTTTTGCCGGAGCGGGAGCGGTATTTCTAAAATCCGGAGCGGAGCGGGAGCGGAGCGGTTTCCAAATGAAAAACCGCTCCGCTCCGTATAAAATATTACTTGAATGAAATGTGTAACTTTGAAATTACACTGTGTAGGTAATTTCAAATATAGCTAGTACTTAGCGTAGTGTGAGTAAACGTTTAAAATGTACGATATGTATTTTTGTACGTACGTACATTGGGGAAAACACAACGTGTTTTTTTTCAAAAACGGCAAATGTCAAAATATATCTCTAGTATGTGTTGTAAAAGTAAACAGTACTTTCGATCAATTTCATTCCGTATTACTACAAAGATGTTTGTAATGAACGTCAAATAAATGCAATTAAACGATCTTAATTATATTTAATTTTTTTGTTTTCTACACTGAAAAAAATATTGTCGTGAAGTCAAAGATTTCATGTCCTTAGAATAAGAATGCAAATTTTGCTTAACATGGAAGACGCATTTCTCTAAAATAAAGTTTTTTCCTTGTCCAAAAGTCAATAAACTTTTGAATGAAGTTGTAATGTCCTTATAATTAAGTGATTTTACTTAAAAATGTGTATCATAACATGAAAGATAAAATTTTTGAGGTAAGGTCAACGTGACTTTAATAATTGAGAAAAATTCTTTAAAATTAATAAAATTGTCTTTAAATTTGTTTCCTTTTTGCATCTTGCCTACAAAGCAAAAAATCGTTAAAAAATAAGACATGTTTTTCAACACTTTATTTTAAAGACGCTTTTTACTTGAAACATAGCATAATTTCTACTGCAAGTCGAGTCTTAATATGAAAAATAAAATTGTCGTTAACTCGCTTTTAAAGGTTTTTGATAACAACTGACGAAAAAAATCTAAAAAAAATTAAAAATTAACATTTGCTTCCTAGAAGCAAGTACATTACCCCCAAATTTAAAAGAGAATTGCGTCTTTAAAGTATCCTTACTTGTATTCTCCGCTTCTTTGGCTCGGAATTAATACCCAAACTGTTAAAGTAAAGACAAAATCTTTGGAACCAGGCATGCTTTTTTTCAGTGTAAGGACATTCATATTTGCTTTACTATTGTACTATATCCTAGCATTCTCTTACTTCTGATATTAGTTCTCGAAAATTTAATTAAAATTATGGATAGTTTCAATTTTGGTTGGCATATACATTTATTTTAATTTTTTCTCACATTGAAAACTAATGACTTGATTTGTATTATTGCATGTTATCTACTTTTTTTGAGAACGAACATTTCTTAAAAACGCTGTTCGAAAATGTATTTTTACAATAAAGGGGAAAAAAGCGAAAGCGTAGGTATACCACGGACTGATTTCGATGGAAGTAGTTGCAAACATAAACATACACACACATTACAAATATAACAAAACCTCTTCTCTACGTCTGTTGCAAAACAAAAAAAAAACTTTCGGAGAGTAGTTACTTCTACTCTGTGTATAGACTTTCAATTCCAATCAGCGTTGCCGTTTTGGTCCGATCGGACCAAAATTGGTCCAAAAGATTTCTAATTTTTATACACTCAAAAAAAAGTGAACTCTCTATTTCACTAAAGCCAATTTAACTTTATTTTAGTTCATGGAATTATTATGTTTGGAGAAAGTTTCCTTTACACTAATAATTTTTTGTTTACGTTAGTTAAATTAACGAAAACCGAGGAAAAAAATATACTCCAATGAAACATAAAGATTAACTAAATTCGTGTCTTCCACAAAATAGTTCAAAATTTCTTTAAATTTGTAAATTTTACCAAAAAGTCTTCCATCATGAACTTCGTATGTCACTAAAGACATTCTTGCAATTTTGAACTCCAAGTTTTTCCTTCAAACTACAAAATTTTCTTTAACAAGTGAAAAAACTTAGTTATGTCTAATAAGTTTTCTTGAATTTGTCGAAAAATATTTACTTATTTTTATGACATCGGCATGATACCAACGTTTGTAATACTGTTTAGTTAAAATTTTCTACAAATATGCAAAATTATCTAAAATTAACCGAAAGTTTTCTTCCTGGTGGGTTCACTGTTTTTTCAGTGTACCCTCCACCATAGGATGGGGGTATATTAACTTTGTCATTCCGTTTGTAACACATCGAAATATTGCTCTAAGACCCCATAAAGTATATATATTCTGGGTCGTGGTGAAATTCTGAGTCGATCTAAGCATGTCCGTCGGTCCGTCCGTCTGTCCGGCTGTCCGTCCGTCTGTGGAAATCACGCTAACTTCCGAACGAAACAAGCTATCGACTTGAAACTTGGCACAAGTAGTTGTTATTGATGTAGGTCGGATGGTATTGAAAATCGGCCATATCGGACCACGTTTACGTATAGCCCCCATATAAACCGATCCCCAAAGTTGGCTTGGGGAGCCTCCCGGAGCAGCAAAATTCATCCGATCCGGTTGAAATTTGGTACCTGATGTTAGTATACGGCCTCTAACAACCATGCAAAAATTGGTCCATATCGGTCCATAATTATATATAGCTCCCATATAAACCGATTCCCAGATTGGACCTCCGGAGCCTCTTGGAGGAGCAAAATTCATCCGATCCGGTTGAAATTTAGTACGTGGTCTTAGTATACGGTCTCTTACACCCATGCAAAAATTGGTCCATGTCGGTCCATAATTATATATAGCCCCCATATAAACCGATCCCCAGATTTGACCTCCGGAGCCTCCCGGAGCGGCAAAATTCATCCGATCCGGTTGAAATTTGGTACCTGATGTTAGTATACGGCCTCTAACAACCATGCAAAAATTGGTCCATATCGGTTCATAATTATATATATAGCTCCCATATAAACCGATCCCCAGATTTGAACTCCGGAGCCTCTTGGAGGAGCAAAATTCATCCGATCCAATTGAAATTTAGTACGTGGTGTTAGTATATAGTCTCTAACAACCATGCAAAAATTGGTCCATATCGGTTCATAATTATATATAGCTCCCATATAAACCGATCCCCAGATTTGACCTCAGGAGCATCTTGGAGGAGCGAAATTCATCCGATCCAGTTGAAATTTGGTACATGGTGTTAGTATATGGTATCTAACAACCATGCAAAAATTGGTCCATATCGGTCCATAATTATATATAGCAAAAGTCATCCGATGCGGATGAAATTTGGTACATTTTGTCAATATATGGCCTCTAACAGCCATGTAAAAATTGGTCAATATCGGTCTTTAGTTATATATAGCCGATGACTTATTACACAAAAATTGGTCCATATCGCCAAAAATAATCTACCAAAACTTTATTTCCATAGAAAATTTTGTCAAATTTTATTACTATAGAAAGTTGTGTCAAAATTTTATTTCCATAGAAAGTTTTGTCAAAATTTTATTTTTATAGAAAATTTTGTAAAAAATTTATTTCTGTAGAAAATTTAGTCAACATTTTACTTCCATAGAAAATTTTGTCAACATTTTATTTCTATAGAAAATTTTGTCAAGTTTTTATTTCTATAGAAAATTTTGTCAAAATTTTATTTCTATAGAAAATTTTGTCAAGTTTTCATTTCTATAGAAAATTTTGTCAAATTATATTATATAAGTATTTAATTGGCCTCTTTTTGTTTAATATATACCCCGTATGGGCTAACTTACAATTTAGAAGACAGTGTTAAAAAGTTTTACGATACCTTGCCATCGGCAAGTGTTATCGCAACCCAAGTAATTCGATTGTGGATGACAGCCTTTAGTAGAAGTTCCTACGCAATCCATGGTGGAGGGTACATAAGATTCGGCCTGGCCGAACTTACGGCCGTATATACTTGTTAAATTTGGTCCGATGGTCGGACTCAGAATCACCTCGATCTAGCGCTTGGTGTCCGTCCGTCTGTCCATGTATTTGTTGTTCACAGGATTCCGGTCGCAATTATTAACCGATTTTGCTGAAATTTGGTACAGGGAGTTTTTTGGGCACAAGGACGAACGCTATTGAATTTGGAAGAAATCGGATCAAATTTAGATATAGCTCCCATATATATGTATCGCCCGATTTCGACAAATGGGGTCACGCTGTGCCCCCATAAAATAAAACTCAATTGAACAAATTATACAATGTTTGTACTAGAGGTCTGCACAATTCCATTTGTTAATGCAGAGTACACGTGTACTTGCTAAATGAGTACATATATTTGAGAGAGTCGCAAAGCAATTGGTACACATTTTAATGAACACCAAAAGCCACGAGTAACTTCTTGTTGCTACTCTGATGTCTTCACTACCAACAAACACATATTCCTCTTTCTCTCTTATTGAAGTGTACTCAGAGTGATCACGTCGAGTATGTTGCGAGAGCAAAACTTCATAGAGTACTCCATGTACCACGTGCAGTTTCAGAAATACAAGAAAACAGTTACTCTCCATAATATATGTTTTCGGATTGATATAAAGAACGGCAAACGTTAAGGTAAGTGTGTGACATACATAAATATATGAAATATGTGACATACATACATATCTATGATTAATAATAATGGAAAGTTTTGCTTCGCACATAACTGAGCAATACTTGTGGTACCACGTGAAGTGAAGAGAATCCATGTTGTACTTTTTCTCAAGTACTTACATTTTTATTGTTCCTTTTTTTCGGAACACATATTGTTTCGGATAAGTACTTGGTGGTATTTGACAAGTAAGTGTTCTCTTCACTTCACTACTTGCGCTCTGAGAGAAAGACAGTGTATGTACTATATTCGACAGCGAATTGCATACATGTATTGAAAAGTTATTCGATGCAGACCTATAGTTTGTACTATAATTTTCTCGAAAAGGAGCGGAGCGGAGCGTGGAGCGGAGCGTGGAGCGGAGCGGAGCGATTTTTTTTTCTCGGAGCGGAGCGGTTTTCTTTTCTCCGGAGCGGGAGCGGAGCGGAGCGAAAAAAATGGACCGCTCCGGATCCCTGCTTCTAATACATATATATCGAGCGATAAATCATAAATAAACTTTTGCGAAGTTTCCTTAAAATTGCTTCAGATTTAAATGTTTCCCATATTTTTTTACTAACATTGTGTTCCACCCTAGTGCATTAGCCAACTTAAATTTTGAGTTCTTAGTTTTTGTAGAAGTCTATCAAATTCTGTCCAGATCGAGTGATACTTAAATGTATGTATTTGGGACAAACCTTTATATATAGCCCTCAACACATTTGACGGATGTGATATGGTATCGAAAATTTAGATCTACAAAGTGGTGCAGGTTATATAATATAGTCGGCCCCGCCCGACTTTAGACTTTCCTTACTTGTTTTATAATGCGTTTTTCATTTGTTGCTTTGGATCACTCTCCACCAAGTTAAAATATTCCTTTCGAATTTAGCGGCTAAACTAAATCTTAATATCCACCCTCGATTACCAAAATACGTAACAAACTCATCGAGAACCAAAGAAGGAGATACCAAAAAGACAAATGTTAATACCCCCATGATAATCTGATAAATTCTGTTGAATATGCTTGAACCACCTTAATAAATAGCCTAGCACACTTGTTAGCTACCCAGTGAAATGTATATCCCACATCTATTGGGGTGAGATATTTGTTTTCCACTATGGTGGGAGGTTGGGGTCGATTGGTATACAACTCAGGTCCCAAAGCAAAAAAAAAAAAAACATTTTTTTTATATTTACTCCATTATACCACATGATGTTAATGGCCCATGTCCTCCATACATTTGATCTCTTATCATGAATTATTAGATATTAATTTCTCCCCAATTTTTACTGTGCGTGATCCCCATAGAGTGAAATAGCATTTTTTTTTTGCTGATTCTCCTCGATATTAGTGTATGGGAGCTGTCTATGATACATTACCCTGTGGTATCCTGAGGAAATCACCTTTGTAGCATTATCTGATTTTTTTTTTGGAAACAAACAAAAACCACTTAGCTTTAATGGGATATGTCGCTAAATGCTTTAAATGTTATGACCTAGATTATGACACACAAACACATTTCATTAAAATTCAAGTTGATATTCTATTTTGTATATATGATTTTTCACATCTCCTCTATATTTCAAAATTGTGCCATAAAGACCTAAAAAAGTAAAAATATAAAGAATATAGGCTTCAATCTTGCTGCCACATAAGATGTGTTTCTATAGAAAAACACAGCTCATATTACCATAACGGATTTTCGTAACAAACACAGGAGATGTTATATGTGTACTTATTATACAAAAGATTAGACCAGATGGAAAATGGCCGAAAAATACATTTTTCTGGAAAAATACATTTGATACATTAATCTCATCTGTGGCTTACAGACCATATAAAACAATCGATGGAAACGATTTAGGACTGCAACGCTTCATGATGAGTTTCAGGAGGCGAGAAGACATGTTAATTCTCTGATAAAGCATGCAAAATCAGCATATTTTTTCAAATCGATTTCGGTTTGTCTTAGGAACCAGGGCTGTGGAGTCGGAGTCTTGGAGTCAGAGTCTGAAGATTTTGCTGGAGTCGGAGTCAGAGCCGGAGTCGTAGAAATTTGGTCGACTCCGACTCCGGCGAAACAAAATTTGAAAAACACTTCATACATATATAGTTAGAAACTAATGAAATATTTCGACAAATTAGATTCCATTAGGGTTTTCAATCGAACAACGAAAAACGAAGTACTGGATTTCAGGCCATTCAAAGTGTATTTATACGGGTGAAATTTCACGGTGATGTAAAAATTAGGTTTGACTAGAATATGGGCTGAATTGGTCTATTGCATTGTCCATTTTTAACATATTAACATATCGATTTTTGACCCTATATATACTCTTGATAAAGGTAAAATTTTAAGGCAATATTATAATAATAAACAGTACTTGGTTATGGGCACGACCCAGAATATATATACTTTATGGCGTCTTAGAGCAATATTTCGATGTGTTACAAACGGAATGACAAAGTTAATATACCCCCATCCTATGGTGGAGGGTATAATTAATTGGATCAACTAATTCCGTGTATGTATTTAAATTACCCTGCTTAATAAAGGGTGGTTAAAATTTCAAGGGCCGATGTTGATTTTGAATAAAACACAAACTATTTGGGAAATTATTGTAATTTTATTTTATTATGATATATTGGTATTACTCAATTATGTATGGAACAAAATATCGGTCAAATGGGCGCCGCGACCTCGGTGGCACACCTTCATCCGATGGTCCAAATTTTCGATGACGCTGAGGCATAATGGAGGTTCTATGCCGTTAATGTGCCGAATTATCTCATCCTTTAGCTCTTGAATTATTGCTGGCTTATCGACGTACACCTTTTCTTTCAAATAACCCCAAAGAAAAAAGTCCAACGGTGTCAAATCACATGATCTTGGCGGCCAATTGACATCGCCATTACGTGAGATAACACGGCGATTGAATTTGTTGCGCAAAAGAGCCATTGTTTCATTAGCTGTGTGGCAAGTGGCACCGTCCTGCTGAAACCACATATCGTCCACATCCATATCTTCCAATTCGGGCCATAAAAAGATCGTTATCATCTCACAATAGCGAACACCATTCACACTACCTGCCTGACCGGCCTCATTTTGGAAAAAATACGGCCCGATGATGCCGCCAGCCCATAAACCGCACCAAACAGTCCCTCTTTGTGGGTGCATTGGTTTTTCGACAATCACTCTTGGATTCTCATTCGCCCAAATTCAGCAATTCTGTTTATTGACGAATCCACTGAGGTGAAAATGTGCCTCATCACTGAAGATGATTTTCTTCGAAAATTGATCATCCAGTGTTACCATTTCTTTGAACCATTTAACACGTTGTTGGATTGTGTATCTCTCCATGGTTCAAATTGAGTAAGTCTCAAATAGAGAAATGTCAAATAAAATTCGGAAAAAACTTGGCGTTTAGGTGTGGTTCACATTCAACATCGGCCCTTACAATTTAACCACCCTTTACATTACTGGTTCGAAACAAATTTAAAAAGCACAACCAATATATGAAAACACAACAAAAAGTTTTTTTTTTTTAATAAAAAACAGTCGAGCTTATGGGAAGCAATGTGATGATTGTCTCTAATCATATATTTGTTTTTAAAGAAAATATTTTAATATCAAAAGAAAACTTCGGTTGTCTAAAATTTCGTTCCTTGGAAGACATTCATTGTATAAATGAATGTTCAGGTCTTAAATACACAAAGTCCACAATCTATAATATCAATATGTGTCTTTTATTGCTTGGTCTTGTAATACAATTAGCGACTAATCATTTAAGATACGATAAAAAAGAAAAAAAAAAGATAATTAAAAATAATATAGAAACTCCATTAAAAGTTTTTTGACCCTATTCCCAAGCGAAATAGGAAACAAGTAGCAAATACAAAGTTAATTGATTTTCATTGTTATTTTGGTTTTTTACTCATTCATCGTCATGTTTTCTGTTTTTTTTTTTTTTACTCTCTTCTCGGTATAGCAACATACTGGAACATTTACTAATCCGAACGGCTATAACAACCATCACAGCAACCACAACAATACTAGCCATATTGCCAATATCAAACAACAACAACAGCAACAAACAATATCAGCGATAGGACCAGCCACAGCATTATTGCCAAATCAACAGAATTTCAATCATCAAACATCGTCATTTCCTCCAAATACAAATCAGCCTCAACATCACTACCATCATCCCCATATAATAGCTGCTACAGCCTCATCGCCATCGTTGGCAACAACAATTGCAACAACTTCTGGTGGTCTGGGTCAAAATACGATTAAGGGTAAGCCGACAGCAACGGCATCGTTACATCAGCTACATCATAATCACCAAGCATCGCATCAACAGGCGTATCAGCGACAACATCAGCATCACAACAACACAACAACAGCAGCAGCAATAGGAACCATGGGTCCCACCACATTGAATGGCACACAGCCCCCCACTGCTCAACTCCAGCAATATCAACAACACCTACAACAGCCACAGTTAACGACTGACCCCCATCATCCACATCAGCAGCAACAGCAGCAGCAACAACAACAGCAGCATCAACATCAACAACAGCATTATCAACAATCAGGTTCAGATCAGCTGTCGAAAACAAATGTCTATATACGCGGCTTGCCAGAGGGGACGACTGATAAGGATTTAGTTATATTATGTTCAGAGTAAGTACTACCAACCTATTAACCCACCACTATACCAGCAGTCAGTGTTACCAATATTTTTCTGGCTCTTATCGCCAAATTATGATGTTTTCGTCCCCAAAAATCCCCAATTTCAATTTAAACTCCTTACAAAAATCCCCAATACAATTTTGACAATTTTTTTGAAAAAAAGGCTCTGCTGTAGAAAATCAGTAATAAAACTCCAGCAAGCTGCAATGAGATCAAGATTTCGAACCACAACACCGAGACTGGTGATCGTCTTCCAGATGCTGGAGATATGAAAATGGGAGTTCGGAGTTCCTTGTATTTATGAATGAATATAGAAAAAAAAATTTGGGAAAATTTCTTTATAGAAATAAAATTATGCCAAAAAAGACATAAAATTTTGACAAAATTTGCAATACAGAAATAAAATTTTGAAAAAACTTTCTATATAGAAATAAAATTTTGACAAAACTTTCTGTATAGAAATAAAATTTTCACAAAATTTTCTATATAAAAAATAAACTTTGACAAAATTTTCCATATAGAAATAAAATTTTGACAAAATTTTTTATATAGAAATACAATTTTGAAAAAAATTTCTATATAGAAATAAAATTTTGAAAAAAAAATGTTCTATATAGAAATAAAATTTTGACAAAATTGCCTATATAGAAATAAAATTTTGACAAAAGTTTCTGTAAAGTTTTGACAAAATTTTCTATGTAGAAATAACATTTTGACAAAATTTTGTATAGAAATAAAATTTTGACAAAATTTTCTATAGAAATAAAATTGTGACAAAATTTTCTATAGAAACAAAATTGTGACAAAATTTTCTATGGAAATAAAATTTTGACAAAATTTTCTATACAGAAATAAAATTTTGAAACACTTTCTATATAGAAATAAAATTTTGACAAAATTTTCCATATATAAATAAAATTTTGACAAAATTTTCCATATAGAAATAAAATTTAGACAAAATTTTTTATATAGAAATACAATTTTGAAAAAAAAATGTTCTATATAGAAATAAAATTTTGACAAAATATCCTATATAGAAATAAAATTTTGACAAAAGTTTCTGTAAAGTTTTGACAAAATTTTCTATGTAGAAATAACATTTTGACAAAATTTTGTATAGAAATAAAATTTTGACAAAATTTTCTATAGAAATAAAATTGTGACAAAATTTTCTATAGAAACAAAATTGTGACAAAATTTTCTATAGCAATAAAATTTTGACAAAATTTTCTATACAGAAATAAAATTTTGAAAAACTTTCTATATAGAAATAAAATTTTGACAAAATTTTCCATATATAAATAAAATTTTGACAAAATTTTCTATATAGAAATATAATTTTGAAAAAAATTTTTCTATATAGAAATAAAATTTTGACAAAAGTTTCTATAAAGTTTTGACAAAATTTTCTCTATAGAAATAATATTTTGACAAAATTTTGTATAGAAGAAAAATTTTGAAAAATTTTTCTATAGAAATAAAATTTTGACCAAATTTTCTATAGAAATAAAATTGTGATAAAATTTTCTATAAAAACAAAATTGTGACAAAATTTTCTATACAGAAATAAAATTTTGAAAAAACTTTCTATATAGAAATAAAATTTTGACAAAATTTTCTATATAGAAATAAAATTTTGAAAAAAAAATTTCTATATAGAAATAAAATTTTGAAAAAAAATTTTCTATATAGAAATAAAATTTTGACAAAAGTTTCTATAAAGTTTTGACAAAATTTTCTCTATAGAAATAACATTTTGACAAAATTTTGTATAGAAAAAAAATTCTGACAAATTTTTCCATAGAAATAAAATTTTGACCAAATTTTCTATAGAAATAAAATTGTGGTAAAATTTTCTATAAAAACAAAATTGTGACAAAATTTTCTATACAGAAATACATTTTTGAAAAAATACAATTTTGACAAAATTTTCCATACCGAAATAAAATTTTGAAAAAAATTTCTATATAGAAATAAAATTTTGACAAAATTGTCTATATAGAAATAAAATTTTGACAAAAGTTTCTATATAAAAATAAGTTTTTGACAAACTTTTCTATATAGAAATAACATTTTGACAAAATTTTGTATAGAAATAAAATTTTTACAAAATTTTGTATAGAAATAAAATTTTGACAAAATTTTCTATAAAAATAAAATTGTGATAAAATTTTCTATAGAAATAACATTTTGACAAAATTTTCTATAGAAATAAAATGTTGACAAAACTTTCTATAGAAATAAAATTTAGACAAAATTTTCTATGCAGAAATAAAATTTTGAATAAACTTTCTATATAGAAATAAAATTTTAACAACATTTTCTGTATAGAAATAAAATTTTCACAAAATTTTCTATATAAAAACTAAACTTTGACAAAATTTTCTATATAGAAATCAAATTCTGAAAAAAATTTCTACTTAGAAATAAAATTTTGACAAAATTCTCTATATAGAAATAAAATTTGGAAAAAAAAATTCTATATAGAAATAAAATTTTGACAAAAGTTTCTATAAAGTTTTGACAAAATTTTCTATATAGAAATAACATTTTGACAAAATTTTCTATAGAAATAAAATTTTGACCAAATTTTCTATAGAAATAAAATTGTGATAAAATGTTCTATAGAAATAAAATTTTGACCAAATTTTCTATAGAAATAAAATGTTGACAAAACTTTCTATAGAAATAAAATTTAGACAAAATTTTCTACATAGAAATAAAATTTTGAATAAACTTTCTATATAGAAATAAAATTTTGACAAAACTTTCCATATAGAAATAAAATTTTGACAAAATTTTCTATATAGAAATAAAATTTTGAAAAAAATTTTCTATATAGAAATAAAATTTTGAAAAAAATTTCTACTTAGAAATAAAATTTTGACAAAATTCTCTATATAGAAATAAAATTTTGACAAACGTTTCTATATAGAAATAAGTTTTTGACAAAATTTTCTATATAGAAATAAGTTTTTGCCAACATTTTCTATAAAGAAATAACAAAATTTTGACAAAATTTTCTATAGAAACAAAATTGTGACAAAATTTTCTATAGAAATAAAATTTTGACCAAATTTTCGATAGAAATAAAATTTTGACCAAATTTTCTATAGAAATAAAATTTTGACAAAACTTTCTATAGAATAAAATTTCGGCAAAATGTTTATACAAATAAAATTTCTCGAAAAAATCTCCAAATTTATGGAAATTCCCACCAAATTCCCAAGTCCCCAACTCAGAAATTTCGTCCCCATTCACGAAAAAATTTCCCCAATTTGGGGGAATATCCCCAATACTGGCAACACTGCCTGCACCCTGTTAGAAAAGACCTCATATATTCCTGGTATTGTCACTAAGCCTAACATGGGAGAAATCCCTACGCACCAAAACAACAGCAATAACTTATTAGGGTGGGTCGTAATGATATTAAAACGATTTGAGTCGCCAAATGACATGTTCAGAATTTTAAACCTTTGTAATCGAAAAGCCTGGAAGGAACAAAGAAATTTCTTAGTGGGCACACCAAAAAATTCTGCATAAATAGCAAAAAACATCAGGGTGGGTCCAAAATTATATTAAAAATATTTGAATCGCCAAATGATATGTTCAGAATTTTTAAACCTTCGCAATCCAAGTGCATTGAACGTACACCTAAAGAAATTTTTAGTGGGCACAGCAGCAAATTCTGCTAAAACAGCAAACGGCTGGGGGAAAGTAGTCACTGTGTACTGATATACTCGTAGCAACCCAGCAAAAAAAGAGCATCCACAAAAGTGGTTTGGATTCCCAATTTGTGATCCGGAAGTAGTGCAAACTTGGATCATCTCCAATGAATTTTACATGGGCTTGTCATAGGACAGAAATACTTCAATTTTGGATCCTTTGCATTGCTTTCGAAGCTGTGCCTTGGAAGTTCATTTGTATGAAGAAATTTAAAAAACTAAAAAACAAAAATTTTTTACCAATTTCACTTTTTATTTTTATCAGTATTTTTTGTTACACTTTTAGTTTATTATTATCTAATTTTTACAAATTGAAAAACTTCTTCACTTACACCGGGGGTTGAACATGGACCTGTTGGCACCATAACAGAACGCTTTAGCACACTCAGCCACAAGTGCCATTAAACATGATGTAACAAAAGGTCCATTCAAATCTTTGTGACATGAACCTAATGGGACACCACAGCACGACATTCTACTACTTCCTGAGATGTTCTTTATTCTTATGAATGAAAAAATAAAGAACGCTGGTTCAAATCTCACCAACGGAAATTTTTTTATTAAATATTTTTCTAAAAAATTATATTTTTATGTTATACATAGTTTTTATTTTGTTTTTTTTTTAATATATTTTTGTATAAAAAATTAAAAATTATCGTAAAACCTTTTCAAAAGAACTTCCATGGAAATGAAAAAGTCAAACGGCACAGGTTCAAATCCCAGCGGGGATGCATTTTTTTATACCCTCAACCATAGGATGGGGGGTATATTAACTTTGTCATTCCGTTTGTAACACATCGAAATATTGCTCTAAGACCCCATAAAGTATATATATTCTGGGTCGTGGTGAAATTCTGAGTCGATCTGAGCATGTCCGTCCGTCCGTCGGTTGAAATCACGCTAACTTCCGAACGAAACAAGCTATCAACTTGAAACTTGGCACAAGTAGTTGTTATTGATGTAGGTTGGATGGTATTTCAAATGGGCCATATCGGTCCACTTTTACGTATAGCCCCCATATAAACGGACCCCCAAATTTGGTTTGCGAGGTCTCTAAGAGAAGCAAATTTCATCCGATCCGGCTGAAATTTGGTACATTGTGCTAGTATATGGTCTCTAACAACCATGCAAAAATTGGTCCATATCGGTCTAATTTTACCTATAGCCCCCATATAAACGGACACCCAAATTTGGCTTGCGATTGCTCTAAGAGAAGCAAATTTAATCCGATCCGATTGAAATTTGGTACATGGTGTTAGTATATGGTCTCTAACAACCATGCAAAAATTGGTCCATATCGGTCCATAATTACATATAGCCCCCATATAAACCGATCCCCCGATTTGGCTTGCGGAGCCTCTAAGAGAAACAATTTTCATCCGATCTGGCTAAAATTTGGTACATGGCGTTAGTATATGGTCTCTAACAACCATGCAAAAATTTGTTCATATCGGTCCATAATTATATATAGCCCCCATATAAACCGATCCCCCGATTTGGCTTGCGGAGCCTCTAAGAGAAGCAAATTTCATCCGATCCGATTGAAATTTGGTACATGGTGTTAGTATATGGTCTCTAACAACCGTGCAAAAATTGGTCCATATCGGTCCATAATTATATATAGCCCCCATATAAACCGATCACCAGATTTGACCTCCGGAGCCTCTTGGAAGGCCAAAATTCATCTGATACAGTTGAAATTTGGTACGTGATGTTAATATATGGCCTCAAACACTCATGCAAAAATTGGTCGATATCGGTCCATAATTATATATAGGCCCCATATAAACCGATCCCCAGATTTGACCTCCGGAGCACCTTGGAAGAGCAAAATTCTTCCCATTCGGTTGAAATTTGGTACGTGATGTTAGTATAGAGTATCCAACAACCATGCAGGAATAATAATATATAGCTCCCATATAAACCGATCCCCAGATTTGACCTCCGGTGCCTTTTAGAGAAGCAAAATTCATCCGATCTGGTTGAAATTTGGTACGTGGTGGTAGTATATGATATTTAACAACCATGTGAGTTGAAATTTGTGGATGACAGTCTTTCGTAGAAGTTTCTACGCAATCCATGGTGGAGGGTACATACGATTCGGCCTGGCCGAACTTACGGCCGTATATACTTGTTTTATTTTTTTCTATTCTTTTTTGCGAAATTTTATTGTCCAAAACTTAAATTTTCACTTAAAACGGCCTAATTCCGTACTTTCTAATACTTATCCAAAAGACTTGCATCGGAAGTGAAAAATAATCGATAGGGGATCCCGGGATGCGCTTTAAAAGAAGTGTTTGTGGACTTGTCCAGAAGGACTGCATCTTTTTTGTTGGGAAACAGTGTCCGCTATTTTTCCAACTCCATTGCACTAATTTTAGTTTAACTGAAACGAAGATAAAAGGTGGAGAAAGTACTATGGTAATACAATAAAAACAAACTATACGTTTTGCTCAAAAATCTGAATATTTCTCAAATTAAGACATAACTGCAAAAAAATGTTTGCTGATCGCACAATGTGAGCCTGAATCTTAATCGGGCTGCCACTTTAACCTAACCTAGCATTTTACAACCTAAAATTTTCAGAGCATTTGAAAAAAAATGCACAAGGGAGTAAAGTAGAAAGTCGGGCGGGGCCGACTATATCATACCCTAAACAACTCCTACTGAATTAGTAAACATTGTTTGTGGGGTATGAGTGGTATACGATTGGGAGATAACCCGCATTTCCATATGTAAGAACATTAAGGGGTACATAACAGGTTGGCTGATAAGTCCCCGATCTAACAAAGAAAAACACATTTTTTTGTCAAAATTCGTTTTATTATTCAACATAGTTCCCTTCAAGAGCGATACAATGATTATAACGACCTTCCAATTTTTTGATACCATTTTGGTAGTACTCCTTCTGTTTTGCCTCAAAATAGGCCTCAGTTTCGGCAATCACCTCTTCATTGCAGCCAAATTTTTTCCCTGCGAGCATCCTTTTGAGGTCTGAGAACAAGAAAAAGTCGCTGGGCACCAGATCTGGAGAATACGGTGGGTGGGGAAGCAATTCGAAGCCCAATTCATGAATTTTTGCCATCGTTCTCAATGACTTGTGGCACGGTGCGTTGTCTTGGTGGAACAACACTTTTTTTCTTCTTCATATGGGTCCGTTTTGCCGCGATTTCGACCTTCAAACGCTCCAATAATGCCATATAATAGTCACTGTTGATGGTTTTTCCCTTCTCAAGATAATCGATAAAAATTATTAAATGCGCATCCCAAAAAACAGAGGCCATTACTTTGCCAGCGGACTTTTGAATCTTTCCACGCTTCGGAGACGGTTCACCGGTCTCTGTCCACTCAGCCGACTGTCGATTGGACTTAGGAGTGTAGCGATGGAGCCATGTTTCAACCATTGTCACATATCGACGGAAAAACTCGGGTGTATTACGAGTTAACAGCTGCAAACATCGCTCAGAACCATCAACACGTTGTTGTTTTTGGTCAAATGTGAGCTCGCGCGGCACCCATTTTGCACAGAGCTTCCGCATATCCAAATATTGATGAATGATATGACCAACAGGTTTCTTTGATATATTTAAGGCATCTGCTATCTCGGTCAACTTCATTTTACGGTCATTCAAAATCATTTTGTGAATTTTTTTGATGTTTTCGTCGGTAACCACCTCTTTCGGGCGTCCACTGCGTTCACCGTCCTCCGTGCTCATTTCACCACGCTTGAATTTTGCATACCAATCAATTATTGTTGATTTCCCTGGGGCAGAGTCCGGAAACTCATTATTAAGCCAAGTTTTTGCTTCCACCGTATTTTTTCCCTTCAGAAAACAGTATTTTATCAAAACACGAAATTCCTTTTTTTCCATTTTTTCACAATAACAAAAGTTGCTTCACAAAAGTCACTCTATCTGACAAACTAATTGACGTACAGACGTCAAATTTTGACACGAATCATTTGCAGGTTGGTACTATATAAAAAGAATATGCATTTAATACTAGCGACGCCATCTATGTGTCAGACCGGGGACTTATCAGTCAACCTGTTACAAAGACCAATATGTGGTTTAGGGTATAAAAATTGTCGCAAGGACCATCTTTAGTGTCACACAGAATTTGATTAGAAATGTGTTTGTACAGCAAAACGAACTTCATTAAATCGTCAAAGAGCGTGATTTTGAACCATTTCGAAAATGTATCAGGGACCTTCCTTATTTCTTTCTACATCATCTTATAATACTTTGACCCCTCTGTGTAGTAGCGCTTCGCCTTTAACATAATTTTCTTCTTTAATTTCTCGTTACAGATATGGTACCATAGTATCGGCCAAAGCTATATTTGATAAAACAACAAAAAAATGTAAAGGTACGTTTTTGGTATCATTTTTTATGGTAGTTTTCAATTTCTCTTCGATCCTAACTTGACCATTTGAAATTTTGTTTTATCATTAAGGTAATTTATATCATAACATAAAGATTTAAAATTAAACTTTGTGTGTGTTTTTTCTTTGTGACCACAACTATTATTATCACAAACCCACAAAAAAAAACACCCAAAATTAAAAATGAAAAAAATTTAGATAAAAACCCAACTTTGATATATATTTTTTTATCTTTCATCCTCTCTCCCGAAATGCTTTTTTGTGGATTTGTCGTTTGTTTCTATTTGAAATTTTTTTTCTTTTCTTGTTTTTTTTTTGGTATTTATTTTCAGGTTACGGCTTTGTAGATTTCGAATCAGCGGCATATGCTGAGAATGCCGTAAAATCTCTTCAAGCTAAAGGCATTAAAGCACAAATGGCAAAAGTGGGTGTTTGGGTGCTCCTTAGGCCGGCCATAGTACGTTGTCTTGATTCCTTTTTCAGTTTTCGTTTATCACGTTATTGTCTATATCTATTTTTGGTTTCATCGTGGTACTCCTTTTGTTTTTTTTCTGTTGATTGCATGCATAAGAAAGACAAAAATAATAAGAAAAAAATAACAAAAACAACCGAACAGACACGAACAAAAAGGACGATTTTTCTTTTTATAATTAATGCTGAATTGACCAGACAAGAGTAGTAGATATGAACGAAGGACCATTCCCTATCGGACTAGGCATAGAATAAAAGCAAAGTGAAGAAAAAAACTCCCGACCAGATAAATGGACGTATCAAATGAATAAAAGAACAAATGCAAATGGAATAGGGACATTTTGTAGTTTTTCTGTGATTCCTCTTTTTTTTAGTGTAAGGATGTTTTCCATTTTTGTGGTTGAGGCATTATCACTATAGCTATCGTGTTTCCTATTCTTTCGTTCTTTTATACTAACACAATGACATTCATTTACAGGACGACTTTTTTTTATTATTTGTTATTGTTAAGTGATAATTCATTTGTTTGTTTTTTTTTTTGGGGGAAGAGACACTCCCTCTCTATAGAAAAAGAAAAAAAAGCAAAAGTGCTTAGAACTAAGCCTTGGTCAGATTTTTTCAGAGACTATATCATGATGATGATGATGATGATGAAAAGAAGAAAGGTATTTCTCCATGCTTTAGTCAACGACACTTACCATAGCCAAATATACCTTTTTGTTATCATTTCAATAGAAAAAAATATTTTTTATATTCAATTATATATAAATAAAGTATATCTTAGTGAATAGAACCGGCATTAAAGAGTATTTAAGTCAAGAAATTTTACATTTTCAGACTCTGTCCCTGGAAGTCCCTTGTGATTTCGATAAACAGACCCCTAAGTACAGTTGGTAGAATTCTATCAAAACTTGTAGATTTTTTACTGTTAGATAAATTGGTAGAATTCTTGATGTTTTGGTAGATTTTTCAAAACATTCCTCTCCAACTAAGAGGTACTTCAATTTTCTATATATAGATATAAAATTTTGACAAAATTGTCTATAGAAATAAATTGTTGAAAATTTTCTTTAGAAATAAAATTTTGACGAAATTTTAGTTAGAAATAAAATTTTGAATAAATTTCCTATGGATATAAAATGTTGCCAACATTTTCAATAAAACTAAAATTTTCTATAGAAATAAAATTTTAACAAAACTTGCTATTGAAATTAAATTCTGGCAAAATTTTCTATAGAAATAAAATTTTTGATAGAAATAAAATTTTGACGAAATATTCTTTAGAGATAAAATTTTGACCAAATTTTCTATAGAAATAAATTTTTGACAAAATTTCCGATAGAAATAAAATTTTGACAAAATTTCCGATTGAAACAAAATTTAGACAAAATTTTCTATACAAAAAAAATTTAGACAAAATTTTCTATTGAAATAAAATTTTTAAAAAATTTTCGATAGAAATAAAGTTTTGACGAAATATTCTTTAAAAGAAAATTTTGACTAAATTTTCTAAAGAAATAAAATTTTGACAAAATTGTTTATAGAAATAAAATTTTGAAAAATTTTTCTATAGAAATAAAATTTTGACGACATTTGCTAAAGTACTAAAATTTTTGTGAGAAATAAAATGTTGACGAAATTTTCGTTACAAGTAAAATTTTGACCAAATTTTCTATAGAAATAAAATTTTCGATAGAAATAAAATGTTGACAAGATGTTCTTTAAAAATAAAATTTGACAAAATTTTCTATAGAAATAAAGTTTTGACAAAATTTTCTGTATATATAAAATTTTGAGAAAATTTTCTATAGAAATAGCATTTTGACAAAATTTTCTATAGAAATAAAATTTTGACAAAATTTTCTATAGAAATAAAATGTTGAAAAAAAAATTTATAGAAATAAAATTTTGACAAAATCTTCTATAGAAATAAAACCTTGACAACATATTCGATAGAAATAAAATTTTGACAAAATTTTCGATAGAAATAAAATGTTGACGAGATTTTCTTTACAAATAAAATTTTGACAAAATTTTCTATAGAAGTAAAATTTTGACAAAATTTTATATAGAAATAAAATTCTGAACAAAAATTTATAGAAATAAAATGTTGACAACATTTTCTATAGAAATAAAATTTTGAAAAAAAAATTCTATAGAAATAAAATTTTGAGAACATTTTTTATAGAAATATCATTTTTACAAAATTTTCTATAGAAATACAGTTTTGACAAAATTTTTTATAGAAATAAAATTTTGATAAAATTTTCTATAGAAATAAAATGTTGACAAAATTTTCTATAGAAATAAAATTTTGACAAAATTTTCTATAGAAATAAAATTTTGACAAAATTTTCTATAGAAATAAAATTTTGACACAATTTTCTATAGAAATAAAATTTTGACAAAATTTTCTATAGAAATAAAATTTTGACAAAGTTTTCTATAGAAATAAAATTTTGACAAAATTTTATATAGAAATAAAATTTTGACAACATTTTCTATAAACATAAAATGTTGAAAAAATATTTATAGAAATATAATTTTGACAAAATTTTCTATACAAATAAAATTTTGAAAAAAAATTCTATAGAAATAAAATTTTGACCAAATTTTCGATAGAAATAAAATTTTAACAACATTTTCGATAGAAATAAAATGTTGACGAGATTTTCTTTACAAATAAAATTTTGACAAAATTTTCTATAGAAATAAAATTTTGATAAAATTTTCTATAGAAATAAAATTTTGACCAAATTTTCTATAGAAATAAAATTTTGAGAACATTTTTTATAGAAATATCATTTTTACAAAATTTTCTATAGAAATAAAATTTTGACAAAATTTTCTATAGCAATAAAATTTTGACTAAATTTTCTATAGAAATAAAATTTTGACAAAATTTTCTATAGAAATAAAATTTTGACAAAATTTTATATAGAAATAAAATTTTGACAAAATTTTATATAGAAATAAAATTTTGACAAAATTTTCTATAGACATAAAATGTTGAAAAAATATTTATAGAAATATAATTTTGACAAAATTTTCTATACAAAAAAAATTTTGAAACAAAATTTTATAGAAATAAAATTTTGACCAAATTTTCGATAGAAATAAAATTTTAACAACATTTTCGATAGAAATAAAATGTTGACGAGATTTTCTTTACAAATAAAATTTTGACAAAATTTTCTATAGAAGTAAAATTTTGACAAAATTTTCTATAGAAATAAAATTTTGATAAAATTTTCTATAGAAATAAAATTTTGAGAAAATTTTTTATAGAAATATCATTTTTACAAAATTTTCTATAGAAATAAAATTTTGACAAAATTTTCTATAGCAATAAAATTTTGACTAAATTTTCTATAGCAATAAAATTTTGACTAAATTTTCTAAAGAAATAGAATTTTGACAAAATTGTCTATAGAAATAAAATTTCGAAATTTTTTTTATAGAAATAACATTTTGACAACATTTTCTGAAGTACTAAAATTTTTGTGAGAAATAAAATTTTGACGAAATTTTCGTTACAAGTAAAATTTTGACCAAATTTTCTATAGAAATAAAATTTTCGATAGAAATAAAATGTTGACGAGATGTTCTTTAAAAATAAAATTTGACAAAATTTTCTATAGAAATAAAGTTTTGGCAAAATTTTCTGTAGACATATCATTTTGACAAAATTTTCTATAGAAATAAAATTTTGAAAAAAAATTTTATTGAAATAAAATTTTGACAAAATTTTCTATAGAAATAAAATTTTGACAAAATTTTCGATAGAAATAAAATGTTGACGAGCTTTTCTTTAGAAATAAAATTTTGACAAAATTTTCGATAGAAATAAAATTTTGACAAAATTTTCTATAGAAATAAATTTTTGACAAAATTTTATATAGAAGTAAAATTTTGACTAAATTTTCTAAAGAAATAAAATTTTGACAAAATTGTCTATAGAAATGAAATTTGGGCAAAATTTTGTATTGACAAAAGGTTCTACAGAAAGATTTTTTTTACAAAATTTTCTATAGAAAAAAAAATTTTGACAAAATTTTATATAGAAAGAAAATTTTGACAAAATTTTCTGTGCATATAACATTTTGAGAAAATTTTCTATAGAAATAAAATTTTGAGAAAATTTTTTATAGAAATAAAATTTTGAGAAAATTTTTTATAGACATAAATTGTTGACAAATAAGATTTTTTTGTTTGGTTGAATTTTCTCAAAATTTTTGTAGATTATTTGTGGCTCGAGTGGCAACCGTGCCCATAAGTCAAGATCAATACGTAGAACATATGCCCTCTCCCTCCGCTGGGACATCCCGTTGTCCACCGTCCTAGTGGGGTAGGTCTCCGAATCTATTCCATTCTAGAACACATGTGGATCCTCATGAAGCCTATATCTAAAAGTTAATGAAACTTTCATGAAACTCCTATTTTACCATTGTACTTCAAACTAACGAACTGCAAATATCCTTCCTACATTTCTATAGCACACAATGGGAAAGTAACCCTCCTTAGCGATCTATCAAATATGCTATTGAAAAAATTCGTAGCTATTTATTATTGAATTTGAGGGCACGTTGAGTCTGACAGTAAAGTTAGGGCGTCTCGTAAAAATATTTTGAAAGCTTTTTGAGATCCACCCACCACCCAAAAATAACATTTTGCTCTTAAAACATGTTTGAGGTGATCATATTCCTTCTCTGGGTGTGGACGTGGCAACGAGACTTGGCTCGTGTAAACCAAGAATGGATGAAATTGGATAAAAGTTTACTTCTCTGCCCCCAATAACTATGTTAAAACACAACCTAAATATACTAAGATTATCATGGTTCTTATTGTGGACTTCCAATACCTCAAAATATCAAATTTTACGCAATATCAAGAAATTAATTCGGGACATCAGTCTATATAAACATGGTTTTTGTGGACGAAGAATAACTCAAGCTTTCAAATTTCGGAGAATAATTCCTGCCCTCGAGAGATAAATTCGGGATTTATCGAGAGGGTTATCGGTCTACTTGAAGCTACATCAAACTATGGACCAATATAAGTCAAATTTGGAATGGAGTTTTTGAACATATTACCTGCAAAAACTTGCTATGTACATAGGGAAAAATATCACAAAAAATGTTCCAATTAAAATTTTAATTGAGTTTTAAAAAATATTCAATTAAAAATTTCATTGATTCAACAAATTTTTGAATTGAAATAAAAATCAATCACAACAATTAGATGTATCAAATATTTTTTTTAAATTGGACCAAATAATAAGTTTGGTACTATCATTTTTGTGTTTGGAGACACAATTAGATCAATTAATTTCGTGATTGAAGACAAAAAATATTTTTCGTGTATAGTTGAGATGAAAAACTGTTTACCAAAGTAAACGCGAACGCGCAAAATTACAGGCAGATTACTTCGAAAATTTTGAAGAGAAGATGTTTTGAACAAAATTAAAATAAAGGTTATTTTTTGATGAGGCCCCATATCCATCCATCAATTGTAAAAATCTATTCATCCATTGTCTATTATTATTGAATTGTTCTATCTTGACTTGGATACTCTGTGCCAAAAATAAATATTTTACAATGTTATTTGTTTTGTTATTATCTTATTTTAGAATTTATAGAATAAAATTTTGTGTACATAAGTAAATATGTAGCGTCTAACGAAATATCAAATTTTATATTTTCAAACCGATATTCATGAAAGCCATAATTCTGATATAAACTGTAATTATGACCTATGAATTATAATCCCAGCAAAAAAAGCGTCGTCAAAAAAGTAATGAAAATATTCTTTTTGGATCCGGAAGTGGTGCAAAATTGACGCAGAAGCAATGAATTTAACATAGGCTTGTCATAGGACGGAAGTTCTCCATTTCAACAGCCGTTGCACTGAATTTGCATCACTTCTTTAGGTGTGATCCGAATGCAATGTTTTGGATGTAAATTAAAAAAAATCTGTGATATTTTGTGAAATAAGTAATTTTTATAATTTTTTATAATTTTTAATGGATTGTAATGCTTGTCGAAAACGTTTGACCTCAAACATTTTCACAATTTTTTCAGATTTGATTTAGCATTGTTTTTGACAAAATTTAAATGATTTGTACCATTTTATGAATTCTTACTCTGTCTTTAACCTATTTGAAACAAAAAAAGTTAAAATTACCCATTAAAAATATGAAAAACCCATGTTATAAAAAAATTGAATTAAAAGAACTTCCTGGGTAGTTAAAATAAAGACCATAATTGGGAGTGCATCTTCTGAAAGTGTTTTCAAAGTTGTGCCTTTGGAAGAACTTCCAATTTTTTTGCTGGGATGCTTATTATCTTCGGATTCAATATAAAAAATAAAATGAAAAGAATTAATGGTAATACATTTAAAAATTCGATTTTTATACATTTTTGTTTTAAACGATTTAAAAATCTATAGTTAATGTAGAATTACTTCTATTCAGGTTGACTATGGGTTAAATTATTAATAGTAGTATATAGAAGTTATATATTATTTAGGTTGTGATCAATGAATTTCTCAAAGTCCTTCGTCTTCCAACCTCAAAACCCATAAGTATTTATCTGCTAAATATAGATTAAAATAAATAATATAATTAAAATTGAAATTAAAATTAAAAAATAAACTTACATTTAAAATTAAATGTAAAACGAAAATTAAATTGAGATAAAATCGCTTCCCTAGACGAAATAAATAAATAAATAAATTAGTGTGGATAATAAATCCAAATTTGTAAAAATCGAGCAATATTCTTATGTAAGAGCTACAAGTACGTATAAATACGATCGGCTAGTATATCAAAATTTGAAATTTGAGTAACATTGGTTAATAAATAAAAGTACTATGCCCAAATTTGGGAAAATCGAGCGATGCATATATATGGAAGCTATATGTAAATCTGAACCAATTTGAATAATAGTTTACGGGTTTGATTAATACAACAAAAGCTTACCTTGTGCAAAATTTGAGTAAGATCAGTTAACCCTTTCACTACCGAAATAAACCTGATGTTAGAAACTTTAATTTTTCATCTGTTTTTACTGGTACTAACAGCACACTGAAAAAAATATTGTCGTGAGGTCAAAGATTTCATGTCTTTAAAATACGAATGCAAATTTTGTCTTGCATAGAAGACGCATTTCTCTAATATAAAGTTATTTTCCTTGTCCAAAAGTCAATAAACTTTTCAATGAAGTCGTATTGTCCTTATAATTAAGTGATTTGACTTAAAAATGGGTATCATAACATGAAAGAAAAAATGTTTGGGCTAAGGTCAACTTGACTTTAATAATTCAGAAAAATTCTTTAAATTTAATGAAATTGTCCTTAAATTTGTTGTCTTTTTGCATCTTGACTACAAAGCAAAAAATCGTTCAAATATAGGACATGTTTTTCAAAACTTTATTTTAAAGAAGTTTTTTACTTCAAACATAGCATAATTTCTACTGGAAGTCGAGTCCTAATTTGGAAAATAAAGATGCCGTTAACTCGTTTTTAAAGGACTTTGATAGCATATGAAGAAAAAAAGCTGAGAAAGCGAAAAATTTAAATTTGCTTCCTAGAAGCAAGTACACAGAACCTAAATTTAAAAGAGAATTGTGTCTTAAAAGTATCCTTACTTGTATTCTCCGCTTCTTTGGCTCGGAATCAATACCAAATTTTTTAAAGTGAAGACAAAATCTTTGGAACCGAGTATGCTTTTTTTTTCAGTGCAGTAGAACAAAAATTGTCATTTTGAGAACCTACCTCAATTACTTCAAGAGCTATATGAGCTTGTTCTAAAAACTTGATTCTTGAATTGTGACCTAATGGCCTTACGAAAATAAGCTCTATTTGGCTTATAATATCTTTCAAAGTGTGAGAAAAAATACAAAAAAGATCCCGAAAAAGTATCAGCTATAGTTTTTGTATGAATGTCCATTTACTAGAAACATACAGTACAAAAATTGTATCAAAATTTCAAATTTTTCGTTTATTCCCAGCAAAAAAAGCGTCGCCAAAAAAGCAATGAAAATGTTCTTTTTGGATCCGGAAGTGGTGCAAAATTGACGCAGAAGCGATGAATTTAACATGGGCTTGTCATAGGACGGAAGTCCTCCATTTCAACAGCCGTTGCACTGAATTGGCATCACTTCTTTAGGTGTGATCCGAATTCAATGTTTTCGATGTAAATTAAAAAATTTGATATTTTGTCAAATAAATAATTTTTATAATTTTTTATAATTTTTAATGAATTCTAACGCTTGTTGGAAACGTTTGACCAGAAATATTTTCAAAAATTCACAATTTTTTCAGATTGGATTTAAATTTTTTTTCAACAAAATTTTAATGACTTGTACCATTTTATGAATTCTTACTCTGTTTTTAACCTATTTGAAATGAAAAAAGTTAAAATTACCCATTAAAAGTATGGAAAAACCAAGTTATAAAAAATTGAATTAAAAGAACTCCTGGGAAGTTAAAATAAAGAACATCATTGGGAGTGCATCTTCTGGAAGTGCGTTTAAAGTTGTGCCTTTGGAAGAACTTCCAAATTTTTTTGCTGGGTTGTTAAAGAAGTTTATAAAAATGTATTTTAGTGCTCACCAATATAGAAAATATTTATAGCTTATTTAGATTAAAGCCTCTACTTTAAACTAACATCAAAAAATAAATCGAAACTAAGTGGAAATATAGAATTTGGTGTCTTTTTCGAATTTCCTTCTAAGTGGACATCGGTAGTGAAAGGGTTAAGAAATGAGGCCTCTATGGTCAAACATAAGGTTTTTAGGGGCAAAATTTTCAAAATCGGGCAATACATATATGGGAGCTACATCTGAACCGATTTCGATGAAATTTTGCACAGTTAGTACTATAGAGGACTGGATCTAGCCAACTTTGAGTAAGATCGGATAATAAATAAGGGTTCTATGGCCAAATTTGGGAAAATCGGGCTATACATATATATGGGAGCTATATATCAATCTGAACCGATATCGACAATTTGTTGCATATATAGGTAGTGCTGTAGAAAATTACATTTAGCCAACTTTGAGCAAGATCGGGTGATAAATAAGGGTTTATGGCCAAATTTAGACAAATCGGGCGGTACATATATATGGGAGCTATAGCTAAATCTGAAGCGATTTCGATGAAATTTTGAAGTCTTAAAGGGTGATGCAGAAGATTGTTTTGTGCGAAATTTGACGACGATCGGTTAGTACAACTGTGCAACGTGACCCAAATTCAATAGCGTTCGTCCTTGTGCCCAAAAAACTCCCTGTACCAAATTTCATCAAAATCGGTTAATAATTGCGACCGGAATCCTGTGAACAACAAATACATGGACAGACGGACGGACACCAAGCGCTAGATCGACTCAGGAGGTGATTCTGAGTCGATCGGTATATATTTTATGGGGTCTAAAATCAATATTTCTGGTAGGCACATTTTTTGACAGATCAAACTTATTATACCCTGACCACTATGTGGTTTAGGGTATAAAAAATAAATTACAATTAAAGTAAAAGTAAAATTATTTAAAATAACAATCAAAATTAAAATTCACATTTCAATAAAAATAAAACAAAATTAAACGTAAAAAAAGTGAAAGTAAAATTAAAAGTAAAAATAATAAAATATAATAAAATAACAATTAAAATTAAAAAAAAAAAATAAAATTACAATTAATTAGAATTAAAAGTAAAAATAAAATTAGACTAAACATTTTAATTTTAAACTTAAAAATTATAATTATAATTAAATATAAAACTAAATTAAAACTTAAGTTACAATTAAAATTAATTTGAAATTGACATTAAAATCAAAATTACTCGTATAATGTGGCTGCATCAATTGTATTAACCAGATCACTTTCACCACATAAGTTTTCAGGCACAGTGAACAACAGCTAGGGTCCAAATCCCTCTCATGATTTGGGCCCTAGGGCCAACCAATAATTAGTATTTTTAAAATGTTTGCGCTGAAAATTTAATCAGTTTCTTTACTTTTTATTATTTACATAAAAAGCAAAACCATAAAATTACTGGCCTTTCGAAATACAAGAACCAAAATCATTTTTTCCATTTGAAATTCAAAAGAAATCTTTCGGTATGACATAGGGGGATGGGACATATATTTATTGATCACATTTATTAATAAGTATTCCATTTATAGTAACGTATATACCATAGTTTGTAAAACTATATTTATTATTCTAAGTAGTTATTTTAAAGTGCCCCTGATACAAATAACGCCATACCCTAAGCAAATATTAGGTAATTTCATTACAAAATTCCAATATTAATAAAAGACAGATTACCATGCCATAACGAAAAAAATCTCTAACAAAATTCCAAAATTCCTTGTTTTTAAAATCCTATTGGGGTATGGTGTCGTCTGTGAGCTTTTAGAAAAGTTAACAAATTTTAATATTTAGATAGAATATTTAAAGTTAATTTTTTATTCAATATTATTTTCAATTAGAGTGAGAGAAAATTATTTTGTTCGAGCAAGTAATTTTGAGTAGACATGGACCGGCCTTAGTTAAAAAGTTTTATTTATTGGAAAACTTGAGTAGTTACTGTAGAAACCTTAACGAAACATATATACCACCATAACCACCACTACAACTACCTACCAAGCTACATACACACCTACATATAAACAATTCAAAACTAACACATTAACATTGAAAATCATAATCAAAGTATTTATTGTAAAATCATAATTCATCCACTAACCTCATTGAGTAATAGAGTAAACTATCACTAATATTTTTTTATTAATAATTTTTTTTTTTTTTTTTGAAATTGTAAACACTTTGAAATTTGCAATACATCAAAATCGAAAACAAACAGCAACAAGAGCAGGATCCAACAAATTTGTATATCACAAATTTGCCGCCATATTTCAAAGAGACTGATTTAGAGAAAATGTTATCGAAATACGGACATGTGGTGTCTACAAAGATTCTATGTGATGCACAAATGAATTCCAGAGGTAAGTTCAATTTTATTTAAATATAAGTAAAAATAGCCACAAAATTATTGATATTACAAAACATTATTATGAGGACTATGGAAATTTCTTTATACACAGAAAAAAATTTCACGAAAATTTTTCCAATTAAAATTTTAATTGGGTTTTAAAAAATATTCAATTAAAAATTTAATTGATTCAACAAATTTTTTAATTGAAACAAAAATCAATCACAAAAATTAATAGTATAAATTAATTTTTTAATTGGATCAATTAATTTTTTAATTGACCTTCAATTAATTTTTTAATTGATACTATCATTTCTGTGATTGAAGACATTTCAATTAAAAAATTAATTGGATCAATTAATTTCGTGATTGAACCAGAAAAAAAATTTTTTGTGTGTACGTAAATATGAAATTGTAACGTGATAATCTCATCGGCTGAGGTAAGCTCAGTTACCTCCAAGGTCTCCGTAAGGACACACTAAACCTTTTGGAATAAGAACACAATTAGTTTGATTATATTGACTGAAACCAGTGTTGTTAGGTTGTAGGGTTTTTTTGTCACGATTGCGGGATTTTCTGGGGTAACATTTACATGGTTGGATCAGTGGGAGTATAAAAGTATATCACACTTTATAAAGTTAAAAAAATTCTCAAATAAATTCGTAGCAATTCTGCCACGAATTTGAAGAGAAGAGTGGTCAGCCCAAGTTCCTTAATATAACCAAGAATTACACAGAAAAAAAAATCACGAAAATTTTTCCAATTAAAATCTTAATTGAGTTTTAAAAAATATTCAATTAAAAATTTAATTGATTCAACAAATTTTTTAATTGAAATAAAAATCAATCAAACAAATTAATAGTATCAATTATTTTTATACCCTCCACCATAGGATGGGGGTATATTAACTTTGTCATTCCGTTTGTAACACATCGAAATATTGTTCTAAGACCCCATAAAGTATATATATTCTGGGTCGTGGTGAAATTCTGAGTCGATCTGAGCATGTCCGTCCGTCTGTTGAAATCACGCTAACTTCCGAACGAAACAAGCTATCGACTTGAAACTTGGCACAAGTAGTTGATATTGATGTAGGTCGGATGGTATTGCAAATGGGCCATATCGGTCCACTTTTACGTATAGCCCCCATATAAACGGACCCCCAAATTTGGCTTGCAGACCCTCTAAGAGAAGCAAATTTCACCCGATCCGGCTTAAACTTGGTACATGGTGTTAGTAACATATATGGTCTTTAACAACCATGCAGAAATTGGTTCACATCGGTCCATAATTATATATAGCCCCCATATAAACCGATCCCCAAATTTGGTTTGCGGAGCCTCTAAGAGAAGAAAATTTTATCCGCTCCTGCTGAAATTTGGTACATGGTGTTAGTATGTGGTCTCTAACAATTATGCAAAAATTGGTTCACATCGGTCCATAATTATATATAGCCCCCATATAAACCGATCCCCAAATTTGGTTTGCGGAGCCTCTAAAAGAAGCAAATTTCATCCGATCCGGCTGAAATTTGGTACATGGTGTTAGTATAGGGTCTCTAATGACCATGCAAAAATTGGTCCACATCGGTGCATAATAAAATATAGCCCCCATATAAACCGATCCCCCGATTTGGCTTTCGGAGCCTCTAAGAGAAGCAAATTTCATCCGATCCGTCTGAAATTTGGAACATGGTGTTAGTATATAGTCTCTAACAATTATGCCAAAAATTGGCCCACATCGGTCAATAATTATATATAGACCCCATATAAACCGATCCCCCGATTTGGCTTGCGGAGCCTCTAAGAGAAGCAAATTTCATCCGATCCGGCTGAAATTTGGTACATAGTGTTAGTATATGGTAGCTAATGACCATGCACAAATTGGTCCACATCGGTGCATAATTATATATAGCCCCCATAAAAACCGATCACCAGATTTGACCTCCGGAGCCTCTTAGAAGACCAAAATTCATCTGATTCAGTTGAAATTTGGTATGTGATGTTAGTATATGGTATCCAACAACCATGCAGGAATTGTTTCATATCAGTCCATAAATATATATAACCCCCATATAAATCCCCAGATTTGACCTCTGGTGCCTTTTGGAGAAGCAAAATTCATCCGATCTAGTTGAAATTTGGTACGTGGTTGTAGTATATGATATTTAACAACCATGCCAAAAGTGGTCCATATCAGTCCATAATCATATATAGCCCCCATATAAACCGATCCCGAGATTTGGTTTTGGAGCATCTTGGAGGAGCAAATTTCATCCCAGTCAGTTGAAATTTGGTACATTGTGCTAGTATATGGCTGTTAACAACCATGCCTAACTAGGTCCATATCGGTCAGATAAATCGATCCCCAATCACACAAAAATTGGTCCATATCAAGTTCATAATTGTATATAGCCCCCATATAAGCGACCCCGATATTTCAATTCTGTCTCCCTACGTACCGTGCAAAAGTCCATATCGATTCGTAATTATTTGTAGACTTACCTACACATACCTTATTTGTAGACTTACCTACACATACCTTTTGTCTAATATATACCAAGTATGGACTAATTCACAATTTAGAAAACGATTTAAGATACCATGACATACCATGATGACAGTCTTCCGTAGAAGTTTCTACGCTATCCATGGTGGAGGGTACATAAGATTCGGTCTGGCCGAACTTACGGCCGTATATACTTGTTTTATTTTTTCTATTCTTTTTTGCGAAATTTTATTGTCCAAAACTTAAATTCGATAAAATCTACTTCTTTGATATATGACAATCTCTCTAATATGATCAGGATCTAATGGGAGCAAGCATTCGGGATGCCATCGATTTGTAGATAATCGGGAATTGGTATCTGCGATGAGATAAAGAAGGAATTAGGTTTGAAGGTAATCGGTAGGTTATAAGAACTTCGATTCGTCGGTTGCTGGATTTGATGCGAGATTCGGTTCGTTGATGAGAGCGTCGTTTACTTGATGGTCGGTAGTTGAGAATTCGGTTCATTGATGATTGTTGGTGAATAAGAATGTCGGTTTTTAGGTATATGATAATTGATGAGTCGGTAGTCGATGGGATGGAGTTCGGTTCGTTGACGATTGGAAAGATGACGGGAACTTATTTATTCGCCGATCGGTCATTGCTGAGTAGTTTGGGAAGTTTTGTATTCATCGATTTGAAGTTGATCGGGAACTTATTTGTTCGCCCATTTGTAGTTGACCGGGAACTGCTGATGAGATCTTCGGTTTTGTTGTGGAACTGTAGATGCGAAGGTCTCAGTGATGAAACTGTAGATGCGGAGGTCTCTGTGGTACTATTTATTTCGCGTCTGGGAGTAAATTTATCAGACGACGCCAAAAATATAACCGAACTAAATACGAACAAAACGATATACAATGGGCCGCACGATTAGCATCTACCTGTATACAGTAAGATGCTGTCCAATGTCTCAGTCAGTCGCTGATGAGAATTTTGGTCCGATTTTGGAAACATCAAAATTAAATTTCGTTGTGGCAACGCAGCTACTCTGCTAGCTTATCTACGAGCGAGCTGTAGACCCGAAGGTTTCAGTGGTGGAACTGTAGATTCGAAGATCCCAGTGGTGGAACTGTAGGTCCGAAGGTCTCAGTGGGGAACAGTGGGATCGAAGGTAAACATATTACTAGCAGAACGATGTGAGACGAGCCGCCCGTAGAACGAATAGCATCTATCGGTCTTCAGATACTGTTATTGTCCAACGTCTGAATCATTCGCCTATCCGAGTCTGCCTTTGGTTATCAAAGGTCAACAATATAAGCCAGCCATGGTAAGACTAATTGAGAATTGTCTTCCCTAGCATATATTTAATCTGCCAATCAAAATCACGTGTGTGTAGCAGCAGACAACCACTAATCTTTTCTATTTAATGCTGATTGAAAAATCATGTGCAACGAAGTCCTTTTTTATCTTACATCCAGAGTTTGCGTTATGCCACTCTTTTTGCGCAATTATATATTTTACATTTTTGTGCCACCTTTTTTTTAAAGTGACACTTTTTAATTAGTTAGATTTTATTTATGTATCTATATATGGATATTGCGAAACATTTTTCTTTAGTACTATGGCAATTCGTAAATAGAGTAAAACATATAGAAATGTTTTTCATCTGTCGCCATATCCGTTCCCATGAATATCAAATAGAAAAACATTTTCGAAGATCTATATTCATCTTCGAGTCCAACTGCCAGTTGTTATCTTAGCTACAGCCAGAGTTTTCGTTATACCACACTTTTCGTACAGCTAAAATTTTATTTATATATAATATATTTATATTACGAAACATTTTCATTATGATTAATTTCGTAAATATATATACAAACATTCCTTTTCAAAAGATATTCCTAACTAACATCACCCTTTTATTTTCGCTTTTCTTTTATTTTCTTAAATTTTTTAGGTGTTGGCTTTGCTCGCATGGAGAATCGTGAAAAATGCGAACAGATCATACAGGTGTTGAATGGTACTACAATACCCGGTGCTAATGATCCATTGGTGGTTAAATTCGCCGATAGCGGATCATCGGCCAAAAAGAATTTGCTTAAAGCTCGTGACCCAAATAATCGCTCACGTTTGGATATATCAGCCGGAACAGCAGGTATGGAAAGTATACCTGTAACCCCTGATCCAGGGGCTCAACAAAATGGTACTACAGCTGGCTATACTCGTTTTGGTACACCCCAAATAGGTAGTTATCCCTTGGCTAGTTCTCCATGGATACCCGGCTATATGATGGCTACAACAGCTGCACAGCCAGCTGCGACATTTGAAAATCAGGTACGTTTGAAACATTAGAAATTTTGAATGTTTTGTTTTAGTATTATTTTTCGTTAAATATTATAAAGACTTTTCATTAATATTATGAAACATTTTATACTATTTACGAAAAGGTTCTTTTTTATGTATAAACTCCCACATACATACTATATGTACTTTGTTCAATAATTTTTTTATGTCCCAGATAAACAATTTTGGTAGTTCTCCCCAAGTCATTAATGTACATCCAAAAATGTATGCATTATTTTCTGAATTTAACCGGCCACAAAATATTATAAGGGTAAATGAAATTCTGAAAATTTCACAAAGATATTTGAAAAGTGTACCGTCCGTTTCATGGTAGACGGGGATACTATATTCGTTCGGTTATGTTGGGATTCAGGTTGCCCTGTCTCATGTCGGCTGATATACACCAACGCCAGTATTTGGCTTGTTGCGCACTGTAACTTCTTCTTTCCATCGTAATCTTCTTTTATTCCATGAACTTTGTATCTCTAACAACTACCATAATTGGTTTCTACTCCTTGTATCCCACCAAGATCAGGTCACGAATCAACTCACCACTGGTATGGCTGGACTTTTTCTTGTATGTGCTACCACATAATATTTTCATCGTTCTTCCGACCGTTGCATTGGTCCACTTCGCTTTATGTGTCTCCCTTGCACCTTCATCATCTCGAGGCTTTGCATTCTCTAAGATGACATCCCTATGTGCCGTAGGTCTTATTGTCAGTTCATTTCTCTCTACGTTTTCTCTTGTTCCTATGATGCAGATTCGGCCGCATTATGAGTATTCGGTGATCGTACATTTTCATTCCAATACGGTACGCGATCGAAACGAAATATCTGTTATTGCCTTCATTGCCCTCTGGCTATCTGTGCAAATGTTCACATTGGGTGGCCTCGTGTTATTTCGTTATGTCACGCACTTCTGCCTGCAGGATTGTAATCGGTAATGGGTTTTTGGTGTCTTCCACATATACACCCAGTCCCGTCATTTCACTCATCTTCGATCCATCGGTGTAGCTGCTGTTTCCCTCTGCTATCTGTTCTGGGATCAGATTCTCTCAGGACCATCTTACTGTCGTTAGAATGTCACACTCGGCAGCTATGATCACTTTATATAATGAGTTGTTACGGGATCTTACATTTCAGCTGCAGTCTCCTCTATTATCCTTTGATGGTTCGTCATGTTTCGTGTTTCCGTCCCCATGGTTCTGATTTTGGTATTCATTATACATTCATATATTCGGGTCGTAACCTTTGGATTCAGGTCCCATTTAGTGCCCAACGCTGTCTAAGATTACGCCTAACTAATTTATTTTATGAGGCGCTGGTATCATCTTGCAAAAAACTCGGTTCAATATATTGGGTAAATTTAGTCTTTCTAGTGAATAGGCAGGTCTTCTTCGGTTCAGGCCCCTGAGTCTTATCATATGCCATTTTCGGGACCCTTTCTGCTCTCCTGCAGAGTCTGTTCGGATTCGATTCAAATCCTTCCTTGGCTAGTATCCTTAGCAGGCAATGTACAGTTCCCTCCCACCTGTGGAGTTCCCCGCTATAGATTGGATGTTGTAGTCAGATCCACAGTTTATTCTTTTATTCCTTTTATCGGACTATCCTGGACTGAAGCTGGTCTAAGGATTTGATTATTGTGTCTGTGCTAAACAGAGAAAGGCTGCGATCTAACGCAACCGACCAGTGTATTTAGTTAACACCAATATTTGCAATCTTAAAACACTAATTGGTAAAATGAATTTCAACCACCAATATTCAATGCAACCGACGACTGTCGGTGGTTGTAAGTATGAGTGTAGGTCTCTCGAAAACAACGTAGTAAAACCAAAGAGAATAAAAACACAAGAGAACGAAACTGTGAAGCGAAGCTGCGTCAGTAGGTGGCAGCCATGAGGACAATTTCTCTAATATCATGCAGTTTTTGTCGGCGCTTCTCTCAAATATCATACAGTTTGCGTCGGCGTCACCCAATTCAGGTCTCTGCCGACTACACAGAGACCTGAACGTAAAGAAAATAGGATTGAAAATCTACTTTGTACTAGCAAATGTTCTTTTTTATAAATGTTTTCATTCCATTAAATTTTTTGGCAGACAATTTGAAATCAAAACTGCCGATGCCTTTACAAACAATTTATCAAAACAGCGCTTCGACCGCAACTTCGGTAATACCAAAGCTGCAGGCATTGTGCGAAATCTATAGGTTGACATTTGTTGTTTTTGTAGAAGAGAAATTTTCGTCCTCTTGTGTTTTTATTCTCTCTGGTAAAACAACCACTCAAATTGGTTACCTTATATCATAGACTATAGACTTTAGATAGATGAGCCATGAGTGTCAAACTATTTTTGATAGTTCCGAAGATTAAGAATAAACGAGAAAAATAAGAGCACGCTTACAATCTCTTTCGTTTTCCTTTTTGTAGTTTGCCAATTTTACACAAAATTAGAACGTGTATGATGCAACAGAGGATTTATAAATAAATTAATATATTAAAAGTTCATATTTGAACAAAAAATTGTGACCAAAATCGCGAAAATACGAAATTTAATTTTGAGCAGCATTGCTCTTTACGAACAACACAAAAGCAAATGCACGAAAATTAATGTTTGGGACTGACTCTTTACGAAAAAATCAAAACGAAATGTCAGAAAATTAATTTTTGGAACTGACACATTTTTTTTAAAGAGAATAGTGGATCATCTATCTAAAGTCTATAGTCTATGCCTTATATCTCAGCAGTTTGGTATTCTCTTATTTGGTACTCTCTCAATTCTCTTAAGCTAATGCCAACTGCTGATAGTTGTTGTTGTTGTTGAGTGCAATCACACTTAAGTGTATGTTTACTACCACACTCATTTTTGTGTTTACCGACATTGCTACTAGAGGTCTGCACAATTCCATTTGGATATGCAGAGTACACGTGTACTTGCTACATGAGTACATCCATAGACTATAGACTTTAGATAGATGATCCACTATTCTCTTTAAAAAAAATGTGTCAGTTCCAAAAATTAATTTTCTGACATTTCGTTTTGATTTTTTCGTAAAGAGTCAGTCCCAAACATTAATTTTCGTGCATTTGCTTTTGTGTTGTTCGTAAAGAGCAATGCTGCTCAAAATTAAATTTCGTATTTTCGCGATTTTGGTCACAATTTTTTGTTCAAATATGAACTTTTAATATATTAATTTATTTATAAATCCTCTGTTGCATCATACACGTTCTAATTTTGTGTAAAATTGGCAAACTACAAAAAGGAAAACGAAAGAGATTGTAAGCGTGCTCTTATTTTTCTCGTTTATTCTTAATCTTCGGAACTATCAAAAATAGTTTGACACTCATGGCTCATCTATCTAAAGTCTATAGTCTATGAGTACATCTATTTGAGAGAGTCGCCAAACTATTGGTACACATTTTGATGAACACCAAAAGCCACGAGTAACTTCTTGTTGCTACTCTGATGTCTTCACTACCAACAAACACATATTCCTCTTTCTCTCTTATTGAAGTGTACTCAGAGTGATCACGTCGAGTATGTTGCGAGAACAAAACTTCATGGAGTACTCCATGTACCAAATGCAGTTTCAGAAATACAAAAAACAGTTACTCTCCATAATATATGTTTTGGTTTGTTATAAAGAACGGCAAACGTTAAGGTAAGTGTGTGACATACATAAATATGTGATATACATACATATCTATGATTCATAATAATGGAAAGTTTTGCTTCGCACATAACTGAGAAATACTTGTGGTACCACGTGAAGTGAAGAGAATCCATGTTGTACTTTTTCTCAAGTACTTACATTTTTATTGTTCCTTTTTTCCGGAACACATATTGTTTCGGATAAGTACTTGGTGGTATTTGACAAGCAAGTGTTCTCTTCACTTCACTACTTGCGCTCTGAGAGAAAGACAGTGTATGTACTATATTCGACAGCGAATTGCATACATGTAGTAAAAAGTTATTCGATGCAGACTTCTAATTGCTACGATGCCGATTGGTTTAATACTACAAAACACTGCAAACGAACATTGGTATATACTAGCGGTTTTTTTATTCTTACATTTGTAAGAATGTAAAAGATTGCATGGTAATTGGTGTCTTACTCACTGCCACCGACATTTTGTGAAAAAAAGTTGCAAATTCTCCGAAAAAAAGTTGCAAATTCTCTTCGAACATGTATGGGGCTAATCTCTGGTTCTTGAGAAAAAAGAATAACAACATGCCCATTTCATATCTTCCTCTTTAATTGTCTTTGGTTAAGATTGCAATAGGAAAAAAAGCCACCGGTTGCAGTTCTCTGGTGCTAAAGTTGTTGAAAGCTCCCTCAATGTCAATACATACATGTAGCGTGTACGTCTTAGCAGAGAAAGACCTATCTATAGTATGTAGCACCTCATGCAGGACCATCTACATGGATCGCCCTCTTACATGTGCAGCACGCCCAAAATTCCGCTTTTTACCATGGTGTCAACCACGCGTTCCTTTCTCTTCAGCAGGAATGGTGTTAGACTTACAGGTCTGTATGCCTTTGGATTTGCATAACATGCTCTCTCGGGTTTGGATATGAAGACTAACCTTGCCTCCTACCAGAATTTTTGGAGTGTATGCAAATCTAAGGCATGGGGCTAAGTGGGGCGCTATATATAACACCTCCAATTGAAGTAGTACCGAAAATATCCCATCATATGATATACATCTGATACACATCGCGAAAAATGACTGTCCACCAAGAATATATTCTATCCTCTACTGATTTCATTCTAGTCTATAAAATATATATTAGTTATGTTCAACACATTTGATGTCGAAAAAAGGTCGGAAAGAGTACTAGAAACGCAGATGGTTGCCATGGTCGAGTGCACTCTTCAAAGCCTTTCGTTTGCCACAAAAAATACTGAGCACCTCAGTGCACGGAGCTGAGTTTTTGTTAAATATTTGTTATTCGAATTAACCCCTTTGCTGCCTATGGCAAAAACGACCGGGTTTGTGCTTCGTATGATCATCATTTATCTTCATGCACATTTAATTTTTCTGTGTATTTTACTTCAATTAATCTGTCTTTCTTTTTTTGTCTTTTATATCATTAGTATTTACAATTGGCTTCTTCACCACAACATCTAAGTGTATCGCCATATAAAACGGATCTAGTGAATACCCTACAGGGTCCTGGCATGTATTTAAATGGTTCCGAAGCTGTTATGCCATATGGAGCTATGATGCCACCCATGGGTCCTTTACAGGTGAATTATCCTCTGGTCTTCAAAGGAGAACAAGATCTTACAAATTAGTTAAAATTTCAATTCTATCTATTACATATGCATATTATTCTGTTTTTTTTTTTGTTTTTCTTTATACAGTATATAAGTCCCTCATATCCCTATTATGCTCCCCCAATGATTCCTACCATACCAATGACAGATTCCTCTGACCAGGCATTGAGTACTGCAGCCTCACCCAATGGGGCTGCCTATACACAATTTTTGCATCCCTTAGCACCCAAGTAGATGAATGTTTTTGTTTGTTAAGGTAAGTTGGCAACACGGAAGAGTTATATGGTAACACTGTGTTGATATAATAAATATGGCAACCTATTTTTCTTCTCTATCTTTGACAGTTCTAAGTCTATCCATAAATGGATGAGTATCATAAGAAAACCAAAATTTATGTTAGTAACTGGAATAAGAAGAGAAGAAATGCATGAGCAAGCAAAGAAGAAACGGAGAATTAATGAAAGGAGAGGAAATCTGCTTTTTTTAAGAAAGAAGAAAGAAGGGTGAAAATTTGGAAAGCAAAAAAAAAACCCAAGCCTAATTTTTTTACAAGGCTTTGATGGGGTTTGGTCGAAATTTCACACATAACCCCCAAACACCCATACCATATAAGTAAGCAAATAAAAATCTGGCAACGTTTTATACGACGAAAAAATTTAAACAAAATAAGAAGAAAAAAAAACAGTTAAGTAAACAGCATAATAAATTGGAAAATAAAGATGAAGATGAACCCGAATGAAAAAAGATGCTGAAGCTTTGCCTCATATAAAAATAACCAAAAACTCAAAAGAAAAAAGAATCATATTTTTCTATTTCTCCTGCGAAGAAATACTAATTTAAGAAACTCTTCAGAAATGAGAAAATGATATGGGAAGTAAACCTAAAATGGATAAACAGCATTGCCGCCAACATCGTCATCATCGTAATCATAGCTGTCATCATCATAATTTTCCGCCGTAGTCAAATAGAAAAGTCTCATAATTATTTCGTTTTGTTCTTTTCGGGAAATACAAAAAAAACTTAATCTTAAGCTGCACATTCCATTGTTTAAAATAGGAAAAGGTGGCATCTCTGGCGATCCACCACAAAGCTCTTTGGCATTATGTTTTGTAGTAGTCATGTGTTTGTATTTAATATGTTTATTTTTTTCTAGTTTTTAGTAGACTATATTATAAAATAAATAAAATTTTTATGTTTATTTCTCATTTCTTTTTTGTTTCACAGCTTTTGTTTTTTTTTCTTTCTAAGATATTTTTGTAAAATTAAAAAAAAAAGAAATCCCAAAAAAACACAATCCAGTAGTTCTTAAAGAAAAAAATCGTAGTGGTAAACCAATGATAAGCTGAAGCTAAAAAACCAACACATAATGAAAGAGATTTTGAAGGAAGTTTATTAAATGTAAGAGAAAATAAAACAAAAAAAAAACGATAAACAAACGTAAAACCCAACCATAAATGTGGATGTATTATTTATTTTGAATAAACGGAGAAAATAAAAACTTCAAAGGCTATTTTTAAGTAAAATTTCAATGGATACCAATACGGTGTTTTAACAGAAATCAATCAATTTTTTATCTCAATAAATCATAAAACACAATCGTCATATGAAAGTTGAAGGAAGACAAAAGACCAAGACCAAGCCAGGTTTGTATTATTACCATTTAAAAATTGTTAATTAATTATACATTTTTACCAAATGTTTGAGACTTTACCATGAAAAAATCGTAAAAGACTTTTCAATGGAAGTATTGGTCTCGCTGGCCACTACTTTTCCCGCGATGAAAAAACGACTCGGACGACCCAATTTTTGGCTTCCTCATAAGAACGAAACGAAAAATCAGCCTCGTCATGCGTCATCGATTTGAACACGTGGCATGGTTCATAACGTTGACACTTTTGTACTTTTTTTGGTACACTCAAAAAAAAAAAAAGTTTACTTGGATCCAAAGATTTTGACCTTTCTTTAAGGATTTTGGTATTGATTCCGAGCCAACGATGCGGGTTCTTTAAAATAAGGATATACTTGTGCGACCTCTCTGGCTTTAAATCTAGGATCTATAAAATTAATATTAGTATACACATCTCATTTATCGAATTTCCATTCTATTTTTCCGGTATATTAATAAAGCTATTCACGTACAAACAAATGCCAGTTTAAAAATCCAAATTATGACGGATGCTTCGAAGTAAAAAATACTTTCTTAATTCCAAAAAAATTTAAACCAAAGATGCTAAATCCTCAAAATAAGTCTTAGCCTATATTTGAAGCATTTTTATCTTAAATCTAAAGATTCAATATTTCAGTTAATTTAAGGGCGATTTCTTTAAATCCAAAATGTGTTTCTTTACTTTAAGGAAAATTTGCCTTAATTTAAAGACATGCAACTGTAACGAAGGGACGCAAATTTTCTAAATGTGTGTCCTAACTTTAATGAAACAAGTAAGGAAAGTCTAAAGTCGGGCGGGGCCGGCTATATTATACCCTGCACCACTTTATAGATCTAAATTTTCGATACCATATCACATCCGTCAAATGTGTTGGGGGCTAACATATATATAAAGGTTTGTCCAAATACATACATTTAAATATCACTCGATCTGGACAGAATTTGATAGACTTCTACAAAATCTATAGATTCAAAATTTAAGTCGGCTAATGAACTAGGGTGGAACACAATGTTAGTAAAAAACAAGTAAGTAAAGTCTAAAGTCGGACGGGGCCGACTATATTATACCCTTCACCACTATGTAGACAAACATTTGTGTTACCATCTCAACTACTTCAAATTTGCTGGGTGTTATATAAAGGTTTGCATTTTCAGATACAAATAATGGAGACAATTTTTTGTACTTCTAGAAAATCTCTAGAATTAAAATTTAAATTGGCTAACGCTATCCAATTAATTGGAGGAAAATCCCATAGAAAATGTGTATAAAATATGAAACAGTCTACCATATTTCCCCAACTCTGGTGTACGTATATATGGGAGCTATATTATAATCTGAACCGATAAATTTGACATGCATAGTTAGAATAATAATTCTGCTATCTCTGCAAAATTTCACGAAAATGGGAGTATAGGTTAAAGGTTAAAGTGGCAGCCCGATTAAGATTCAGGCTCACTTAGACTATTCAGTCCATTGTGATAAAAATGGGAGTATAACTTTGGCCTCCGTGGTCATATGAGTCGGGCGAAATATATATATGGGAGCTATATCTAAATTTGAACCGATTTCAACCAAATTTGGCAAACTTACCGATACTATTAAACGTACTCCATATGCAAAATTTGAAGCAAGTCACAGTAAAACTCTGGCTTTTGAGGCCATATAAATCTAAATCGCGCGAAAGATATATATAGGAGCTATATGTAAATCTGAACCGATGTCAACCAAATTTGGTGGTACGCTTACCGATACTATTAAACGTACTCCTTGTGCAAAATTTGAAGCAAGTCAGGGTAAAACTCTGGCATTTGAGGCCATATAAGTTCAAATTGGACGAAAGATATATATGGGAGCTATATCTAAATCTGAACCGATTTTAACCAAATTTGACACACATAACAGTATCATTCAACGTACCCTTTGTGCAAAATTTGAAGCAAATCACTGCAAAACTATGGCTTCTGGGGCCATATAAGTTCAAATCGGACGAAAGATATATATGGGAGCTATATCTTAATTTGAACCGATTTGGCTGCTATTTTGTAAGTTTTGCGAGACTAATAAAATATACGGATGTACTGAATTTGAAGAACATCGGTTGATAAACACGCCAATTATGCACGCAAAAAAAAAAATCTTTCCTCCCAAACGAAATTTTAGACAAACAAAGTTCGTTTCTCATTTGCTTTTCGCTGTAAGGAAGTGTATTTGGAAGAAAAGTATATACTTTTTGTGATAAACGTTTATTCTTTTCTAGGATGTAAAAACAATTTCATAAAGACAAACTCAAAAAAAAAACATTGTTTTCTTGCTAATTGCATTTTCCCTCACATCTTTCTCACATCCACGAGGTTTTTTAGTTCTTAACACCTTTTCCTGTAATACCAACAATGTAGAAGAAATTATACGATTTTTAAAATTTTGTTACCTTTCGCCTGGACGGAGAGTCGAACCGCGGACCATGCACTTTGTAAGCCAACATACTAACTACTGACCTATGTTATGGTCATCAATAGATAATTATCCATATAAGTTATATTTATATAGCATAGCTTGCGGCGTCCACGAACCGAATAAACAAAGTTTATTTAACAGAAAAATACATTTAGTTTGGCACCGTGGAGCAGTGGTTGGTACGTCCGACTTGCATGCCAAGGGTCGTGGGTTCGATCCCTGCATCGACCAAAGTTTTTTTTTTTTTGTTTTTTTTTCTTACATATATTCCAGATATGTTCGGAAGATTCCGAAAAATGTTCAACAATACATTGTACTATATTAAATTTTGAACTGTAAAATGTGTTAAAGACCTAAAGTCAGAAAAGAACAGTGTTTGATATAAACGAAATGGACTGTGTTGTTTCAAAAATAACTTTTTTTTATTGAAAAAATAAAAATTTTGTAACAAACGAATTTTTTTGGTGATACAAGTTTAAAATTTTCGAAGCAATTCAAAAAACTCTAACAAAAGAAAAACGTTTTCGGTACACGTTTTCCAAACGTTTTTTTCTTTGCGTGTGACCAGATCGGGGATAAATATATATGGCACCTATATCTTAATCTGAACCGATTTTTTCCAAAATCAATAGCGATTGTCTTTGTCCCAAAAAACGACCATATGCCAAATTTGAGGACGATCGGACTTAAACTGCGAGCTGTACTTTGTACTCAAAATTACATATACAGACAGATGGACGGACAGACAGACGGACGGACATCGCTAAATCGACTCAGAATTTAATTCTAAGACGATTGGTATACTAAACGATGGGTCTCAGACTTTTCCTTCTTGGCGTATAATAAGTTTGTGCATTTGTATGTACAAACTTTTTATACCCTGTAACGCAGTAGTGGTGAAGAGTATAAATATGGGAAACATTTAAATCTGAAGCAATTTTAACGAAACTTCGCAAAAGTTTATTTATGATTTATCGCTCGATATATATGTATTATAAGTTTAGGGAAATTAGAGTCATTTTTACAACTTTACGACTAAGCAGTGGCGATTTTACAAGGAAAATGTTGGTATTTTGACCATTTTTGTCGAAATCAGAAAAAACATATATATGGGAGCTATATCTAAATCTGAACCCATTTCAAGCAAATTTGGCACGCATAGCTACAATGCTTATTCTACTCTCTGTGCAAAATTTCAATTAAATCGGAGTAAAAGATTGGCCACTGTGGTCATATGAATGTAAATCGGGCGAACGATATATATGGTAGCTATATCTAAATCTTAACCGATTTCAACCAAATTTGGCACGCATAGCTACAATGCAAATTTTACTCCCGGTGCAAAATTTCAATTAAATCGGAGTAAAAGATTGGCCACTGTGGTCATATAAATGTAAATCGGGCGAACGATATATATGGGAGTTATATCTAAATCTGAACCGATTTTAATAAAATTTGGCACTCTTAATTATAGTATTAATTGTTCTTCTTGTGCAAAATTTAAAGCAAATTAGAGTAAAACTCTGGCTTCTGGGGCCATATAAGTCCATATCGGGCGATATATATATATATATATATATATATATATATATATATATATATATATATATATATATATATATATATATATATATATATATATATATATATATATATATATATATATATATATATATATATGGCTATTTCACAGTGTGGCACAGGGTATAAAAATTACTTAAATTAAAACAAACTAATAATTAATTTATTTCGCTATGGGGAGGAGACTAAACTAATAATTAGTTGCTTTCGCTATGGGGGGACTATCCTTTAATGTCAATAAAGCCGCAATAACATGAATCACAAAAATGTACTGTTAAATACTATATTTGCACATATTTACTTTTGAATGATGTAAGTCCAATGCAAAGACAATTAAAGAGGAAAATATGAAATGGGCTTTGATAGTGTTAGTGTCAGAAACCAGAGATTAGCCCCATACTTGTAGGAAAGGCGCTTCGCACTTACTGGTTTGATGCAGACAATTTTTATTTTGCTATTTTCTCAAAAGTTCCCTCAAATTTCGGTGTCGATTGTACTAAATCATTAATTAAATGTTTCAGGAAGTGTTTTTGTTCTTTTAAAAGTTAAAAAAATGGCTAAAATAAGTGAATTAGGTTTTGTTACGAATGCAAAATGAAAAGAGAAACCGAAAAAAAGTTGCAAATTCTCTTCGAACATGTATGGGGCTAATCTCTGGTTCTTGAGAAAAAAGAATAACAACATGCCCATTTCATATCTTCCTCTTTAATTCAAAGACAATAAACTTGAGGAAGATGGGAAATTGGTTACTGAGGAGATCAAACCATTTACCGTGTTAGTTTCATACTCGAACCAAACGCGTATATGGCAAGTATTGTCATAGCATTAAAATGCAAATAAAAAGAAATTAAGTGCACGAAATAAACTTCCTTAGACGGGAAAATGTTGTTTTTTTGTTGTTGCCTAAAATTTAACATTATTTTTTTGTTGTTGCCTAAAATTTAACATTATTTATGGAACTAACATGGTAAATGCAACATTTGGTATGACGCAAGCCAATTTCCTATCTTCCTCAAGATTATTGTCTTTGGACTGGGCTATCTCTTTTAAATGCAGTGATGTCAACCCCCGAATGTCTGAAAACGCCAAAAATATACTAAAATTTATAACACCCAAAAATACCAACATATAACACCCAAGAAAATCATTGGCGCAAATCATGACCATTTTAACCAAAAACAATAGATGATGAAGACGGGAGAATGGGCAACGTCATGCCAAAAGTTGCATTTACGGTGTTCGATACATACACGTTCGTTCATTTTTAATTTGCAATATTTTTTGTTAAAAACTCACAAATGATGTTAAATTTTGTGTAAATAATAATGAGAAACTTTTGACCGATTGTTCTACGTCATTCCCTGATAAAAATTTCTTTTTATTCTTAGTTTAATTTGTGGAACAAAAAATCATAAACGACACGTTTGCATCGAACGCCGTCAATGGTTTGATACCCTCTGCTGCCATTTTCCCATCTTCATCTTCCATTGTTTTTGATTTTAACCATACAGTAATTCATTCTTACTGTTTTTAGGAATCGTACGAAAAAATTCTTTTGCTTTAGTTCATATCGAACTAATGTGTACGGTCATTTATTGGTTAAACTAATGTGGTAAATGGTTTGATGTGCTCAGTAGCCAATCTCCCATCTTCCTCTTTTATTATCTTTGGCTCAAACTACAATAAAAATGTTGTGATTTCAAATTGTATTGATTGAAGAACTTTGTTACAATCAAACAAATCATACGCTTGTGTTGGTTAGGAGGTTGTGAATGATTATACCGAACGGGACGCTCAATTTCAATGAACATGATTGGTATGATTTTTCTGTTTGTTGTGTTTGATTTGATTTGATCAACATAGAAATGAACGAGCCTGAATAAAATCAAGCAACATAAATTTCAATAAATTAGCACAGATATGGAAAACAAAACCCCTTTTATTTCATTTGGTTTTATGACTTAATTCTATGATAAGGAACTTCGTGAAATTAAATACACAAAAAAAAAATTTTTTTTTTTGATTCAATCACGAAAATCATAGTATCAATCATTGTTTTAATTGGACATTGAAAAAATACTTGATTAACAAATTAATTGAGTTCATTAACAAATTTCAAATAATTTTTTAATTGATTAAATTAAAACTTTAATTGATATAGATTGTTTGAAATAAATTTTTAGTTAAAAATAAAAAAAAAATCCATCACCTATTTTATTGACTTCCGAGATTTATTAACAAATTAAATGTATCAATTAATTTTTTAATTAAACATTTTAAAATTTTCAATCATTGACTTAATGCTTCTATATTGATTAAAAAGTTCGTCGTATCAATAATTTATTAATTGAAAATTTTTTCAACTTGAATCAACTTTTTAATTGGATATATTCTGTTTGTACAAGTGTAAAAAATAAATACATTTTTATGCAGGTGGATTTTTAAAATATTTATATAAAGAATTCAAAAATACTATGCTTTCAAAACTATCAGGTGTTTGTTAGTTGTTTTTAGTTCACGTGAACAGAGGTGTCTGAATGTACGTTGAACAATCAAATGTGCCGAAGAAACTCGATTGAAAACAAAAGTTCACTCTCGTTCATTCATTCCAAACAGCGTGTTTGATCATCCAAATGAATGGAACCAGTGATTCGAACTGAGTGTTTGATCGAGATCAATACAACATCGCTCACTCTCGCTCATCGAACCAAACAAAAACATCAACATAAATCGAGTCACTGAGCGAGTGCAATTGAAAAATGATGTTACTCGTGCAGTTCTCTGAATTCCCATGATGTAGGTCTCACTATGCTGGTGGTTAGCTCAACAATTGTATGCAGCATAAAATAAATTTATCGGCATTGGTTATTGTAACCAATTGAATGGTTATGGGAATTTCGTTTTGATCCTGTGAACTTTTTTATGGTCGTGTTGAATGTATAATGGGGAAAACAATCAAAACATTGTTCTTGCAACAAAAAATAAGTTACTGACATCATTTCCTCATTGTAATTATCGAATTACAACCAACCATTTCTCTGGGTGTAACCAACAGATAGACGGACATGGCTATATCGTCTTAGAATTTCTCCCTGATCAAGAATATATAGTTTATATAGTCGGAAATCGATATTTCTATGTGTTACAAACGGAATGACAAACTTTTTATATCTCCTTCACCATTCTGTGGTGGTGGTTATAAAAATTAACTAAAAGTAAAGAAGAAAATCATTAGCGCCAAAGCATGACCTTTTTAACCATACAGTGGTTCATTCTAACTATTTTTGGGAATCGTACGAAAATTTTCTTTTGCTTTAGTTTATATCGATCTTATGTGTACGGTCATTGAACTTTATACCCACGTTTAGTTCATAGCTCAATGCTACATCTAAATCTGAATCTCAATGCTACATCTATATATGAACCGATTTCTTTTTGCCCACAAGCTTATTGTATTTATTTGTCGTCGTGCTGCAAAAATGTTTCGCTTACCGTCTATCGCTATGGTTATATTTGCACACTTATAATACTCTGTTCTACAGTGTGACGCAGGGTATGAAAGCACCAAAAGCACAAAATGGAACTGGCGAAAAGCACGAAATTGGTGTTTTTTTTTAAAGCCAATTAAGCGCTTTTTGGAAATAAAAAAGTAACAAATTTGAAGCTGAAATCACCAAATTGGCACCACTGCTGTTAAGGTATATATATGAATCAGGGCTGCCAATAAAATTTCAAGAAAAATCGTCACTTTTTTCGATAAAAATCGTCATAATCGGCACTTGCATTTTAAAAATCGTCAAAAAATCGGCAATATAAATGATATTAAAATTAAACGTATTTTTTGGGTAAACTAAAAACAAAATATATAAAGAAATCAGTTTTGTATACAAATAACATTACCATAAAAATCATTTTTTTGTTAAACAAAAATATTTCATAATTTTTTTTATAAAAAATCTATTTTTCTAAAATATTGTTATTAATTGAGTAACATTTTTAATTATATATTTTGAAATTAAAGAAAAAGTCTCATGTTTTCCAAAACAGGTGATTTTTTATGGTGGTTATTTTGTATACTGTACTAGAATTTTATCATAATTAGTAAACGTTTCTATTGCATATTCTGTGTAAATCATTATCAATTTTGGTTATTTCATTTTAGGTTGTTTTAGTTTTTTGTTTTTTGCTTAAAAATGTCTACGTTTGCTGTGGAGTTTGGAAGAATCCTGGTTATTTGTACGAATTTTGACAAAACTCGAAAAGCCAAAGTACTCCACGTTCTGTTTCCGAATTTTTTTCCCAACATTTTTCAAATTTATTTTAATATTTTCAAAAATTTCTCCAAAATTTAAAAATTTAAGCTCCATAAACTATGTGTCTAATATCGTTAAAATCGGAAAAAAAATCGGAGTTGTCCATTTTGTGAGTAAAAAATCGTCAAAATGCCGATAAATCGGCAAAATTGGCAGCCCTGATATGAATTTACTCACTCGCTCTCTCTCTCTCTCCCTCTGTATATGTAATATATGTATGCATTTTTTTGCTATACACATGTTGCGAGAATGTTTGGTGCATCAATACAAAGACAATAAAGTTGAGGAAGATGGGAAATTGGCTACTGAGTATTGTTACTATGTGATAGCATAAATCAATATGTAGTCCATTGACGCAACAAGATATAAGTATGTAATTAAAATGTCTTTTTTTTTCGACGTCAAGGTATATTTACCGTGTTAGTTTCATACTCGAACCAAACGCGTGTATGGCAAGTATTGTCATAGCTTTAAAATGCAAATAAAAAGAAATTAAGTGCACGAAATAAACTTCCTTAAACGGGAAAATGTTGTTTTTTTTTGTTGTTGCTTAAAATTTAACATTATTTATGGAACTAACATGGTAAATGCAACATTTGGTATGACGCAAGCCAATTTCCTATCTTCCTCAAGTTTATTGTCTTTGCATCAATACAGGTTTATATTTCTCATTGTTTATTGGTATGGAAAATGATAAGCTCTGGATGTTGCTTATTATTCTTGGGTGGCCCTAAACAACAGCGTAGAAATCATTGGGAGACTATTGTATGACGTCGAAAAAAAAGACATTTTAATTACATACTTATATCTTGTTGCGTCAATGGACTACATATTGATTTATGCTATCACATAGTAGCAATATTCATACAGTTTTCAAACAAGCTATTGGTAAAAATTAATTATGTTTTATGGTGTGAAATGGAGAGTGTCTATAAGTGATAGATAGGCTAAAGAATTAGTAAATTTATCAAATTTTCATTCTCTGTTCGCGGTTTATTAATAAAGGTACGCATTTGTACGAACAAATGCCAGTTTAAAAATCCAAATTATAATGCCAAATGCCAGTTTAAAACTCCAAATTAAAAATCCAAATTATAATTATAAAAGTAATAAAATGTTTTCTTAATCCCAAAAAAAAAAACGTTAAACCAAAGACGCTAAATCCTTAAAATAAGTCTTAGCCTATATTTGAAGCGGTTTTACATTAACTTATATCTAAAGTTTCAATAGATATAAGTTAATGTAAGGACAATTTCTGTAAATCAGAAATGTGTTTCTTTACTTTAAGGAAAATTAGCTTTAGTTCAAAGACATGCGAGAGGGACGTAAATTTACAAAATTTTTGACCTAAATTTATTGAAAAAAATTTTTGAAGCAAAGATTATAAACTTTATTTTAATTAAAATTTCATTATTTTAAAGAAATTTGCCCTGTATATTTTGTAAATTTCGCATCCTAAAATTTAGGTTGCGTAATCTTTAATATCACGTTTTTGTATTTATTAATTAGTTTCTTAGAACATATGGGTAGTGATCTTTCAAAAACAACGGAGTTACAAAATCATTCTCTGACATCGTATTTTATGACAGTTTCCCGATTATTCGCTTTGTCTTTGTTAAGAAACGCATTCAAATTTATGTTTCGGAGCTCCCATTAAATGCCATCTGAACTTTGAATGTCTGAATGAACTCGCCTTATTAATTTTTGACCAAAAGGAATACAAATTTAAACAAAAGAACAATATTTATACACAAATGAGCTAAATTGGAATTTTGTACAAACTAGTTCAAAAAATGTGTACATTTTACTAAAACTTTGTCCACACTTAACTACATTTTTTAAAAATTCTAACTCCAATTTTTTCCTTAAAAATAAAAAAAAAACGAATTTTGCCTAATAAATAGTCATTAAATTGCCAACAAATATTGACTCATTACATCGATTGATTAGAAATGTTACTTAGACCACCATTAAAACCTGGCCCTTAATATTAATCACAATGACTAAAAATGCAGTTTATGATTCTTAGAAATACAGAGTTCAGTTGTTTTGTAGTCTTGCATTTTTAGCGACATTTTTGTGTGATGATGTTAATTTTCAATTTGGCAAATAGTAGACAATGAAACCAATCGAATGCAAACAATAGCAAAACAATTTCTAAAAATATCCCATTGTTTACATAGGGGTTGCAAACAAAAAAGAAAATACAACGAAAACCAATTAAGAAGTCATTCAACCGCCACCATCAAAATAACCATAAAATTCTAAGAAAATTTGGATTATATGTATTTAAATTGCAATGTTTGTACTTTCTTTTGCAAAATGTGGTGTGAACGAAAAGAGAAAGCCCAGAAAGTATTTTGTGACATATTCGCATTTTCCTTATTTTATTTTGTGCATTTTCATCATGAACCCCAGACGCCGTCACCTCAGACTCTCATTTCGAATATCTTCTCTTAATTTTATCTCTAGTTACTAGAGTTGCCAATCGGTTTATTTTGCTTTGTGTTGCTTTTTTGGGATTTAATTAGATTTGGTTTATCGAAACCATTGTGGTGCACTTATTTGGATTGTAACAAATATAAATTCAAAATAATAGAAAAATGAAGCTGATTGCTCATTCTCATTTATGTAGAAACAAACAACATTACATATTGGAGCAGAAAATACAATAAAGTGAGAGTCTTTCGTTGTGGGGACCCTTACACACTTACGGCCTTATTCATAAAATATCATTAACGCGCACTCTAAACCAGTTATAGCTATCACGCTCTTTTTATTCTATAAGCCTTATATAAAAATGGGTATTCATTAATCATTAATAACACTATTATAGTTATCATGCGTTTTTAGTGATCAGGTGGCAACACATGTCGTTACATCTTGTCATTTTCATCGTAGTGATGAAGATCGAATTATAACCGGTTGATCTTAATAAAAATAAAGTCTCAACATTTTAACCCTGGACAGTCATCCTTCGTCAAAATGACGACGCTTAAATTAATTTTCTATTTAAAATGCATTTTGGTGGATGGGGAAATTATAAATTTAAGTTATACCAATACAACCATTTTATGAATTTTTGTCTTATACTATTTAAAAACAAATTGAATAAGAAAATAAACTAATTTTTGGTTCTCATTTTTGCGCACGATGCAAATTATAGCGTCTTGAAATAAGCCGTAGTCAAAATGACGAAGGATGACTTTAGTGTACAAAAAATAAGGATGACTTTCCAGGGTTAATGATTTTGTGGCGAAACATAATTTTCCAGGCTAAATTAATTTATACAGAATGCATTACTCACAATATACAATCATTTTATAATTAGTCAATATGTTAGTATCAATATTAGTATTAATCGAACCGGATTGTATTCGAATATAAAGTTTATTGTTATTAAAAACACATCACTAATCTAATGGAATTCATCTATTTAATTTCTCGAGCTAATTTTCGAGCATTTTTCATTAAAGTAACAAAAGGAAGTTTAAGATGACGTTAAATTTACATAATATTAGTAGGAATGCATTTTGTACGTCTATTTCTGCAGTTCTCTTATTTGGATTAGTATTTTGAAAAATGGTATAAAAATAGGGTTTTTATAAGAAAAGATCGCCCATTTTATACGCATTGGCATATAATGATATACAAAATAGCATAAAACAGCGATACATTAATAGGTATTGCCCAAAAAAGCATTTTGCAATTTTATCAAAGAGTTAAAGAAGGATACATCCTACAATAAATTTTTACTATTTACCAAAGACTTGTTAAAGGTTTGGTAAGCTATTAATCGTTTATGAATGCTATTTTTCACGAAATAATTTATCAATCGTTCATAAACGTCAATTAACTTTTTATGAATACGGCTGTTGGTGTACAAATATAACCATACGATAGGCGAACACTTATTTACGTGTAGTTTTTATGGGAAGCCCAAATTCCGCCAAGGAATACCGTGACAACTAGCGGCGCATCGCCAAATTAAAATCTATTCTAATTCCTTGACGGAAAAGGGCACCGAGCTGCCATCGCTTATCATTTTTTTTAATTCACCACTAGAAATTATTGTTGCCTGGCCAAGTAGACATACTTTTATCTTTAACCCTAGAAAGCACATCATACTGAAAGTCACGGATAAGCTAAACATACGTCTGTGGGACGTATCATAGTTTGTCATTTTGTGGATTTTTATTTTCAATTTTTGTACTTACACCGATTCTTTATACAAATCCTTATCATTTAAACCCGTTTTTGGCTAAACTTTTATTTATTGTGTAACAAAAAAATCACATGTTCGGTACTCATTTCCATGAGGTAGAGCGAAAAACTAAAAAACTCATACGTCTCTCAGACGTAGATAAGCTGTTAAGGGTTAAAAAAAACTCAACTGCAAATATGATATTATCTGTTTTTATTCAATCCCTGTATTAAAAACAATGAAATATCATGCTATATTGACCATCAAAAGGACTCGGAAACAAGAGGAATTTTTTTTACCGACAAACTTATTGTATATGTCGTCGCGGCAAAAATGTTTCGCCTACCGCCTATCGCTATGGTTAAAATTCCTTGGAGGAAAATGTTATAGTGTTGCCAAATTTTTGAACCACTACACGGACGAAAAAGACTGTTTATCATATGTTTGGGTGTAAAAATTATATATTAGAAGCTCAAATTGTTTAACACTATATTTTTAAGTGCAAGCATATTATGTTCATAAACTAGCATAACATTTTTGGGGCATATATGTTAATATGTTAGAACATATTATGTATGGGACGTAAAATTTTTGTAAACATGCAAACATATATTAATTTAGAAATAGCCTATAAACATATATGTGCTTAGAAAGACAGACCTAGACCTGCAATTAAAAGAATTGGCGCCTTAAAACTATATATACACAAAGAAAATTTCATTAAATTTTTTTTCTACCAGTGTATGCCTAAGTTGAAACATAATATGTTAGAACAATACAAACAATATTTTGTTTGGACCAATCCTGAAAATATATAAGCTTGAAGCAAAGTGTGTGTTGGGGCATATGTTACAGAAGCGATTTTTTTTGAGGGTGTAGGCATTGGTGTTGCCTGGTCCCATGGAAATTCTTTTTTCTTGAAATATCTCAACTATAACATAACCAGGCCTATCGCTATGGTTATGTTTACACACTAACGGTCATTTTCCTGTAACTTCGTTAGGCTTTAAAGGTTGAATTACACATCATGCGTCAAGCCGTGCGTTGATGGAAGGGTTGATTTTTTCTGTTTGCGGCAGACTATTCGAGATTTTGATTCCAAAGAGAAATTTCAACTCTTCAATCATCGGACGCATTGTAGGCATTGAACGCATGGTATGTAATTCTACCTTAACTGTCAGTTAACAGAAAGTAAATTGCAAATATCTTCTCTCCGGTTAAATTTAACTGAAAACATTTTCAGTAGTTAAGTTCCTAACTGACAATATACAGGCAAGATGATAGCTATGCCCATAGTACCGTTTAATAGTTGGTTAGCTAAAGGTGGGCATTAAGTTCGAGTTTAGATGCTAGAAACGCCATTTTTTCACGATTATTTTGTGAAAATTTGCTATGGGCTATTCCCCATCAAGTTATAATAAAATTTGCAACAAAGATGTATGTTGATGCCTTTCTTTACTGCTTTAGTTTTCACTTTAGCGACTAAACTCGAACTTAGTCAATGGGGGTAAGGAAGACATTTTCAAAAAAAAAAAAAAGATATTTTAAACAACCAATTAGCGAACTAATAGTACGCACAAGTGAATAACTAATTCAGGTAAGTACATTTTAGAAGTAAATTTAAATTTTTTTTAATTTTGGTTTATTTTTTATTTTCTGTTTTTTTTTTGTTTTTAATAAAAATATTATGAAACAATATTTTTTTAATTTTCTTGTGAAAAATTTATAAAATATATGCTTATAAAAATGGTTTTCTTATAAGAACTAAATTTTTCTCAATGTGCTGATTACACGTTGTTATCAAAAGTTTATTAAAATATGTCTACAGCGAATCTGTGCAAAATATCAGAATAATAGCACAACTATTGAAGACTGTACAGTGATTAAAACAGACAGGCAGACGGAGATCTTTAGATCGAGAAAATATATAGTTTGAAATTGATATTTCAATGTGGTGGGTATGAACATATTATTCCTGAATTATTTTGTTTGAATCAGCCTCGAAAAAGTACTTTTTAATGCCAAATGGTACTTTGTTTTTGGCGAAGACCTTTTCTTTTTCGTTATGAAAGAGATCAATCTTGAAGAATTGGTTAGCATGTCCGCTTGTCATACATATTGACACGGCTTTATTGGAGCATTTCCTGATATAATACTGTAATTAATAAATTGTGTGAACATTATTTAAAATTGGATCTATTCTTTCCACAGTATCAAAATTGAGTAATGAAAACTGTTTGGAGCAGATTCTTGACGATATATTGAAAACGCGAATTAAATATAACTATGGATATTCAAGGCTAGACCGACTACTGTATTTAGAGTAGTATTTAAAAAAAAAAAGTGAACAATTTATCGAGTAGGGGGTACTACTACTCTATTTTTACTCAAATAGTATCAAAAATGCACATAATTGTCAACTTTACAACTCTTCGGTGGATATGACAATAATTTACATTTTTGCTTTAGATTATTGAAGATGTAAGAAACTCTCCTTAATAATAGCCTTATATAAAATTACATCCCGTATCCTCTTTGATTTCATTATATTTTGTGTATTGGCAACCCTATTATTTAATAGCCGTTCTATTGTTAGTATCTCTCTGTCATTGTCCTCAGTTGCATGCAAACATATCAAAACATTTGCCAAACACGTAAGAATTTGGGGAAAAACATCAAAGTGTAACACAATTTACTTGAAAAGCAATAAAAATATGTGCAATATTTATAAATCTATGTAAAAAGTGTAAACAAATAAAAGACTGAGGTGTAAAAAGAAAAACCAAAACATTTGTGAATTCTTCCAACAGTCTGTTCTTGAGTGCCTCCCGGTAAAAAAGAAAGAGTGAAAGCTTTTTGTTCACTCGCCTCTATTACCATCTACGCTTCCCCATATAATTGAAATCTTCCATTTGCAAATAAGTGTGTGTGTGCTTTAATTAACGAAACTACAAAATAAATATAAATGTAATTTGAAGAAAAGTGAATGAAAAATTGTATATGGACCAAAGAGTTATTAATGAATTCAATAAGACATCAAAAACAAACATACAAAAACAACTAATCGGAGAAAGAACGCATAATGAAATTGAAAACAAATACAAAGTAACAATAAACGCTTAATACAAAAACAACGCCCGTGCAAGTGTGTTCTCTTACTATTGATGCATTTGAAAAGTCCAACAAAGGCGAGATTCTCTTATATCTATGCTAGCTGGACTCTCTTAACATTCAACATAATCGTAAATTTGCCGGTGCACTCTTGACATATGTACATCAATCGAGTTACTGTACATCACCATATATCCGTGTGTGTGTAATTAGTGTAAACAAAAACCTAGTGCTTGTGTTTACTTCTATTGTGTCGTGATTCGCGTTTTTTTTGTCGCGTTCAGACCCCCACCTCCCCCCGATCCAACGACAGACTTATTGTGTTTTTTTTGGAGCTCTATTCAATGCTATCGTGTGTTTGGCGATAATTAAAAATAGTGTGTAAAGTGTTTAAACTCTCATTCATTCATACCCACAGAGCATCTATTTACTGCGAGTGTTTGCCATTTTTAATCTTTGTGTGTGTTTGTGTTAAGAACCTTAATTGGTTTAGCTTTGCTGCTACTCTCATCCTTCTCTACCATCTACAATAATTGGTAAGTGTTGATGAGTGCCATGAGAAATATTTGAATATTCCATTTCATTTAGTTAATTATGCGGAATGAATTCTTTTCATTGTTGACAACTGGGTGTTTAGGTGGTGGTGTATTTATCCACACATCGGCCGTCTATCACACACAATGGGGTCGGGTGTATTAATACCTACCACTATAGGATGGTATTGTGAAATTTTCTATAGAAATACAATTTTGACAAAATATTCTATAGAAATAAAATTTTGACAAAATTTTCCATAGACATACTGTCTTGACAAAATTTTCTATAGAATTAAAGTTTTGACAAAATTGTCTATAGAAATAAAATATTGACAAACATTTTCTATACAAATAAAATTTTGACAAAATGTTCTATAGAAATAAAATGTTGACAAAATTTTCTATAGAAATAAAATTATGACAAAATTTTCTATAGAAATAAAATGTTGACAAAATTTTCTATAAAAATAAAACTTTTACAAAATGTTCTATAGAAATAAAACTGTGATAAAATGGTCAATAGAAACAAATTTTGACAAAATGTTCTATAGAAATAAAATTTTGACAAAGTTTTCGATAGAAATAAAATTTTGACAAAATTTTCTATAGAAAAAAAAAATTTGACAAAATTTTCTATAGAATTTTTTTTTCTATAGAATTTTTATTTTCTATAGAATTTTTTTTTTCTATAGAATTGTGATATTTTCTATAGAAATAAAATGTTGACAAAATTTCGTATAGAAATAAAATTATGACTAAATTTTCTATAGAAATAAAATGTTGGCAAAATTTTCTATAGAAATAAAATGCGGACAACATTTTCTATAGAAATAAAATTTTGACAAAATTTTCTATAGAAATAAAATTTTGACAAAATTTTCTTTAGAAATAAAATTTGATATAAAAGATTTATAGAAATAAAATTTTGAAAAAAATTTCTATAGAAATAAAATTTTGACAAAATTTTCTTTAGAAATAAAATTTGATATAAAAGATTTATAGAAATAAAATTTTGAAAAAAATTTCTATAGAAATACAATTGTGACAAAATTTTCTAAAGAAATAAAATTTGAAATTGAAAATATATAGATTTATTTGTTCTTTAATTTTCTATAGATTTAAAACTTTGACAATATATTTATAGAAATAAAGTTTTGTCAATGTTGTCATGTTGACAAAATCTTCTATAGAAATAAAATTTTGACAAAATTTTCTATAGATATAAAATTTTGGCAACATTTTCTATAGAAATAAAATTTTGACAAAATTTTCTATAGACATAAAATTTTGACAAAATTTTCTATAGATACAAAATGTTGACAAAATTTTCTATAGAAATAAAATGTTGACAAAATTTTCTACAGAAAAAAAAAATTGACAAAATATTCTATAGAAATAAAATTTTGACGAAATTTTTTATAGAAATAAAATTTTGACAACATTTTCTATAGAATTTTTTTTTCTATAGAATTTTGATATTTTCTATAGAAATAAAATGTTGACAAAATTTTCTATAGAAATAAAATTTTGACAAAATTTTCTATAGATATAAAATTTGGCAAAATTTTCTATAGAAATAAAATGTTGACAAAATTTTCTATAGAAATAAAATTTTGACAAAATTTTCTATAGAAATAAAATTTTGACAAAATTTTCTATAGATATAAAATTTGGCAAAATTTTCTATAGAAATAAAATGTTGACAAAATTTTCTATAGAAATAAAATTTTGACAAAATTTTCTATAGAAATAAAATTTTGACAAAATTTTCTATAGAAATAAAATTTTGACAAAATTTTCTATAGAAATAAAATTTTGACAACATTTTCTTTAGAAATAAAATTTGATATAAAAGATTTATAGAAATAAAATTTTGAAAAAAATTTCTATAGAAATAAAATTTTGACAAAATTTTCTATAAAAATAAAATTTTGACAAAATTTTCTAAAGAAATAAAATTTGAAATTGAAAATTTATAGATTTATTTGTTTTTTAATTTTCTATAGATTTAAAACTTTGACAATATATTTATAGAAATAAAGTTTTGTCAATGTTGTCATGTTGACAAAATCTTCTATAGAAATAAAATTTTGACAAAATTTTCTATAGATATAAAATTTTGGCAACATTTTCTATAGAAATAAAATTTTGACAAAATTTTCTATAGACATAAAATTTTGACAAAATTTTCTATAGATATAAATTTTTGACAAAATTTTCTATAGAAATAAAATGTTGACAAAATTTTCTATAGAAATAAAATGTTGACAAAATCTTCTATAGAAATAAAATTTTGTTGTTTTTTTGATTTCAGCTTAAAAACATACATTGACTAAACTACAAGTGTAGCTTAACCAAAAGGGGAAAATAATGCTTGTAAACTTTAGTTGGGCAAAGTCCTATAGACTGCAAGATGGTTGGATGGACGCACGTTTCGGAATTACCACATTCCTCATCAGCATCCTCTACTTGCAGCAAAACTATCAACCAATTATCAGAATAAATTCAGGCAGTTCATTAAACCCAACAATACACCACACTTGAACCTTCCGAAAACAATGTTTTACATTGATAGCCGGCTTATGCCGAAATAAATTCATACAAACATCTCTATTTTCCTTGTTTGATTAAGGTCAACTTGGCTTTATCAATTCTGAAAAATTCTTCAATATCAGTGAATTCGTCTTTAAATATGTAGACTTTTTTATTGTTCAAAAAATAGGAAATGTTTTTCTACATTTTCTTTTAAAGATGTTTTTTTTTACCAGAATATGAAAATTTAAATTGTCGTTAATACATTTTAAAAGGTCTTTGATAACACATGAAAAAAATGAAAAAATCAATAAATTAAAATTTGTTTCGTAGAATCAAATAGGCAACAATTAATTCGGTTCTAAAAGTATCCTTACTTTAATTCTCCGCTTCTTTGGATGTGTGTGTATGTGAAGATAAATTTGAATTTGAAATTTGCAGCAAAAACTTAGCCGACGAACAAATAAAATTGCATTGAATAATTGTTTTCCAATATGAATTTCCTCTCTTATTTCCTTAGATTTTCGACTACAATGATGCATCAGCCACGATACAGTCCAGCACCAGCAATGGCCCCAATTGCACCTCATAATGTCAACATGAGGCCAGCAATGCCACAGCAGCAAATATGGCCCCCAATTTTTTCAAATGTAAGTACTTAACCTTATGATTTTTTGAACGGATTGCAATTTTTTATCATGCAAAAATGTAACTATTCTGGAACTGTGAATTTCTCTGCTCAGACTAGACGCAGAAAAAAAGTGAACCAAACGTGAAGAAAATGTTAACTCAAATATTTTACTAATTACAACATGACACAAATGGGTTTAAATTGTTGCTTTCAAATTGACGAATATTTATAAAAAATGATAATTTCTGTTGTTTAAGAAAATTTCATATTTTGGATGAAAACATTAGAGTTAGAAATTCTCAAGTATGAAGTTCTGTCACAATTTAAGGAAAATTTCTTTATTTCTGAAACTCATGACGCAACTTAAGTAAACTTTAATTGTTTTAGGAAAATATGAACTATTTTAGTAAAATGGTGTACTTCCTTTGTATAAAACTTTTTTCACATTTTTAGTTCACGTTAATAAAGTAAGCAAACAATTTTAAATTTTAAACCCTTATATCTGATAAACGATGCAACTATTGTCTGTATTCTTTAGACCCTGCGCCACACTGTGGAACAGGATATTATAAGTTAGTGCATATGTTTGCAACACCCAGAAGGAGACGAGATAGACACCTGGTGTCTTTGGCAAAAATGCTCAGGGTGGGCTCCTGAGTCGATATAGCCATGTCGATATAGTCTGTCCGTGAACACATTTTTGTAATCAAAGTCTAGGTCGCAGTTTTAGTCCAATCGACTTCAAATTTGGCACAAGTATGTGTTTTGGCTCAGAATAGATCCCTATTGATACTGAACAAATCGGTTCAGATTTAGATATAGCTCCCATATATATATTTCGCCCCATATGGACTTATATGGCCCCAGAAGCCAGAGTTTTACCCGAACTTGCTTAAAATTTTGCACAAGAAGAACAATTAGTACTAAAGTCAAGTGTGCCAAATTTTATTGAAATCGGTTCAGATTTAGATATAGCTCCCATATATATCTATCGCCCGATATGGACTAATACGGTCCCAGAAGCCAGAGTTTTACCCCAATTTGGTTGAAATTTTGCGCACGAAGAACAATTAGTACTATAGTCAAGTGTGCCAAATTTTATTGAAATCGGTTCAGATTTAGATATAGCTCCCGTATATATCGTTCGCCCGATTTACACTCATATGACCACAGTGGCCAATCTTTTACTCCGCTTTAATTGAAATTTTGCACAGGGAGTAGAATTAGCATTGTTGCTATACGTGCCAAATTTGGTTGAAATCGGTTCAGATTTAGATATATCTCCCATATATAGCTTTCGCCCGATTTACACTCATATGACCACAGAGCCCAATTTTTAACTCCGATTTAGTTGAAATTTAGCACAGGGAGTAGAATTAGCATTGTTGCTATACGTGCCAAATTTGGTTGAAATCGGTTCAGATTTAGATATAGCTCCCATATATAGCTTTCGCCCGATTTACACACATATGGCCACAGAGGCCAATTTTTTGCTCCGATTTAGTTGAAATTTTGCACAGGGAGTAGAATTAGCATTGTAGCTATGCGTGCCAAATTTGGGTGAAATCGGTTCAGATTTAGATATAGCTCCCATATATAGCTTTCGCCCGATTTACACACATATGGCCACAGAGGCCAATTTTTTTGCTCCGATTTAGTTTAAATTTTGCACAGGGAGTAGAATTAGCATTGTAGCTATGCGTGCCAAATTTGGTTGAAATCGGTTCAGATTTAGATATAGCTCCCATGTATATGTTTTTCTGATTTCGACAAAAAATGGTCAAAATACCAACATTTTCCTTGTAAAATCGCCACTGCTTAGTCGAAGAGTTGTAAAAATGACTCTAATTTTCCTACACTTCTAATACATATATATCGAGCGATAAATCATAAATACTTTTGCGAAGTTTCCTTAAAATTGCTTCAGATTTAAATGTTTCCCATATTTTTCTACTAACATTCTACCCTAGTGTATTAGCCGACTTAAATTTTGAGTCTATAGATTTTGTAGAAGTCTATAAAATTCTGTCCAGATCGAGTGATATTTAAATGTATGTATTTGAGACAACCCTTTATATATAGCCCCCAACACATTTGACGGATGTGATATGGTATCGAAAATTTAGATCTACAAAGTGGTGAAGGGTATAATATAGTCGGCCCCGCCCGACTTTTGACTTTCCTTACTTGTTTTGTGTCAAAAAGTTAAAAATAGAGTAAGCATTAAAAAAATTGTACAAATATAAACAAATTGAAGTTTTGTCGAAAAAATTCTAAATCCTTTCAATATATATTGCAAATTTTTCAAAATATTTTAATTCAAACATTTCAGACAAGCGTTAGAATTCATTAAAAATCATAAAAAAAATTAAAAAAAATCGTCTATTTGGCAAAATATGACAATATTTTTTAATGCACATCCAAAACACTGAATTCGAATCACAGAGTAAAAAGTGATGCAAATTCAGTGCAACGGGTGTTGAAATGGTGGACATCCGTCCTACGACAAGCCCATGTTAAATTCATATCTTCTGCGCTAATTTTGCACTACTTCCGGATTCAAAAAGAGCATTTTCACTACTTTTTTGGCGACGCTTTTTTTGCTGGGTAGTTTTTGTATAAATGTCCATTTACTAGAAACATTTTCACTACTTTTTTGGCGACGCTTTTTTGCTGAACAAGTATATACAGCAGTAAGTTTTGCCGGGCCGAATCTTAAACGAAAATTGGAGATATACAGTAGGTATGTTTCTAGTAAATGGACATTTATACAAAAACTACCCAGTAAAAAAAGCGTCGCCAAAAAAATAGTGAAAATGTTCTTTTTTGACCCGAAAGTGGTGCAAAATTGATGCAGAAGCGATGAAATTAACATGAGTTTGTCATAGGGCGGATGTCCACCATTTCGATAGCCGTTGCACTGAATTTGCATCACTACTTAAGGTATGATCTGAAATCTGTGTTTTGGATGTTAACATATTTTGGAAAATTTTATGATATTTTGCCAACTAATTAGATTTTATAATTTTTTTTGTGATTTTTAATGCATTCTAACACTTGTCTGAAGCATTTGACTTCAAATATTTTGAAAAATTCGCAATTTTTCCAGATTGGATTTAAAATTTTTTTTGGGCAAAATTTTAATAATGTGCACCATTTTAATAAAGGGTGATTTGTTAAGAGCTTGATAACTTTTTAAAAAAAAAAACGCATAAAATTTGCAAAATCTCATCGGTTCTTTATTTGAAACGTTAGATTGGTCCATGACATTTACTTTTTGAAGATAATTTCATTTAAATGTTGACCGCGGCTGCGTCTTAGGTGGTCCATTCGGAAAGTCCAATTTTGGGCAACTTTTTCGAGCATTTCGGCCGGAATAGCCCGAATTTCTTCGGAAATGTTGTCTTCCAAAGCTGGAATAGTTGCTGGCTTATTTCTGTAGACTTTAGACTTGACGTAGCCCCACAAAAAATAGTCTAAAGGCGTCAAATCGCATGATCTTGGTGGCCAACTTACCGGTCCATTTCTTGAGATGAATTGTTCTCCGAAGTTTTCCCTCAAAATGGCCATAGAATCGCGAGCTGTGTGGCATGTAGCGCCATCTTGTTGAAACCACATGTCAACCAAGTTCAGTTCTTCCATTTTTGGCAACAAAAAGTTTGTTAGCATCGAACGATAGCGATCGCCATTCACCGTAACGTTGCGTCCAACAGCATCTTTGAAAAAATACGGTCCAATGATTCCACCAGCGTACAAACCACACCAAACAGTGCATTTTTCGGGATGCATGGGCAGTTCTTGAACGGCTTCTGGTTGCTCTTCACTCCAAATGCGGCAATTTTGCTTATTTACGTAGCCATTCAACCAGAAATGAGCCTCATCGCTGAACAAAATTTGTCGATAAAAAAGAGGATTTTCTGCCAACTTTTCTAGGGCCCATTCACTGAAAATTCGACGTTGTGGCTCGTTAGTAAGTCTATTCATGATGAAATGTCAAAGCATACTGAGCATCTTTCTCTTTGACACCATGTCTGAAATCCCACGTGATCTGTCAAATACTAATGCATGAAAATCCTAACCTCAAAAGAATCACCCTTTATATATATATATATATATATATATATATATATATATATATATATATATATATATATATATATATATATATATATATATATATATATATATATATATATATATATATATATATATATATATATATATATATATATATATATATATATATATATATATATATATATATATATATATATATATATATATATATATATATATATATATATATATATATATATATATATATATATATATATATATATATATATATATATATATATATATATATATATATATATATATATACGAGTGCAGTTCGGAAACTTCTTAGCCTAGCATAAAAAGCGCGGTATAAACAGAAACAAGAAAAACTCCTTCATATAGAAACAGGTGTTCAAAAATGACGGATCCGCAATTTTTTTTACAATGGAAAAACTTGAAATGCGTGCTGTCATTAAATATTTACCTAAAAAAGGTTTTTCGGGACAAGAAATTCATAATGATATGGTGAATGTGTTAGGTGAAAGTGCTCCTTCATATGCAACAGTAAAAAATTGGGTTGCTGAACTTAAACGTGGTCGTACAAGCATTGAAGATGAACCACGTAGTGGACGTCCAAAAACAGCAACAACAACAGAAATTGTAGCCAAAGTGCATCATATGGTATTAAATGATCGACGAATAAAAGTGTATGAAATTGCTTATATCATGGGCATCTCAAATGATCGATTCCATTTAATTTTGCATGAAGAACTACAGATAAAAAAGCTTTCTGCAAGATGGGTGCCGCATTTGTTAACAGTCGATCAAAAACGCACATGAATGAACATTTCTCAAGCTTGTTTGGATCGTTTTAAGCGAAATAAAATGGATTATAAGCGTCGTTTCATAACTGTTGATGAGATCATGGATCCACCACTATACTCCAGAGACAAAAGAACAATCCAAACAATGGACTGAAGCTGGAGGATGTGCGCCAAAGAAGTCATAAACAATCCAATCGGCTGGTAAGGTTATGGCAACGGTTTTTTGGGACTTCAAAGGTATTTTATTGATTGACTATCTGCAAAAGGGTAAAACAATACATTCAGAGTACTATTGCAACCTTTTGGATCAATTAGATGTACAAATTCGAGAAAAACGTCCTGGCTTACAACACAAAAAATAATTTTTCATCAGGGCAACGCACCAGCGCACAAGAGTGTTTTAACAATGGCTAAAATCAATGAATTAAAGTACGAGTTGCTTGACCACCCACCTTATTCTCCTGATTTAGCTCCCAGTGACTTTTACTTGTTCCCAAATCTAAAAAAAAAATCCTAGCTGGTAAGCGTTTTACCTCAAATGAAGATGCAATTACAGTTGTAAACCACTATTTTGAAGACCTTGAGGAAAACTATTTTAATCAAGGGATAGAATTGCTAGAAGCGTTGGACTAAGTGTATTGAAGTTTCAGGCGATTATATTGAAAAATAAAAATATTTTTGAAAAACTAACTATTCTCTTTCATTGATAGGCTAAGAAGTTTCCGAACCGCCCTCGTATATGTGAAAAATAGAGATAATTTATTATTGTACACAATCTCAATATTATCCAATACGTTTGGCACGAAATTGGACGAAATATTTACCAAAAGAGGCATTCCAATGTCCAGGAGCTCAAATCATCTACATTGGAAGCGTGGATCAATATTGATCCTCAAACTTGCAAAAATTTTGTGTCTTCAATACCAAAGAGACTAGAAGCTGTAATATCTGCTAAAGGATATGCGACATAATAATACTAATAATACGCTTTTTGAATAATCCGGTTAGATGTGTGGACTGAATTTCATATGTTTTGTTACATGGGGGATGGGGGTATATTAACTTAGTCATTCCGTTTGTAACACATCGAAATATTGCTCTAAGACCTCATAAAATATGTATATTCCGGGTCGTGGTGAAATTCTGAGTCGATCTGAGCATGTCCGTCCGAAACTTGGCACAAATAGTTGTTATTGATGTAGGTCGGATGGTATTGCAAATGGACCATATCGGTCCACATTTACGTATAGCCCCCATATAAACGGACCCCCAAATTTGGCTTGCAGATCCTCTAAGAGAAGCAAATTTCATCCGATCCGGCTGAAATTTTGTACATGGTGTTAGTATATGGTCTCCAACAACCATGCAAAAATTGGTCCACATCGGTCCATAATTATATATAGCCCCCATATAAACCGATCCCCCGATTTAGCTTCCCAAATGGGGGGCGCAGCGTCATTTTTGGTTGAGCAGGTTTTGTATCATTAAATTCGTTAAAACAACACTAATTGTTAAGTTCTACAAAACATCAATAATATACTACAAAAATGCATACCATTCGTACATTTCGAAATGTTCATTTATAACCACAGTCAGAGAACAATAAAAGTTACATGCATTTCTATAATTTGTTGTAGGTTTTCCATTATTAGTCGTTCACTTTATTTGCAACAGCTAAATTTCTTGCTAAAATATCAGAACCAGTACCTACTTTTGTATTCATACATTTTAAAAATGTTGAAACCATTTTCGTCACTTTTAGACATAAAGTCAAAATATCTGTCTTGCCTTCATGTTGAAACTGATTTAAGGCGTACTTTATCAGTAATAGTACCAAATATTAAAAATCTAGTAGTACCAAATGAAAGGAACACACGCAAAGAAAAAAACGTTTGGAAAACGTGTACCGAAAAACGTTTTTCTTTTGTTAGTTTTTTGAATTGCTTCGAAAATTTTAAACTTTTATCACCAAAAAAATTCGTTTGTTACAAAATCTTTATTTTTTCAATAAAAAAAGTTATTTTTGAAACAACAACACAGTCCATTTCGTTTATATCAAACACTGTTCTTTTCTGACTTTAGGTCTTTAATAAGACACATTTTACAGTTAAAAATTTTATATACTACAATGTAATGTTGAACATTTTTTCTGAATCTTCCGAACATATCTGGAATATATGTAAAAAAAAACAAAAAAAAAAAAACTTTGGTCGAAGCAGGGATCGAACCCACGACCCATGGCATGCAAGTCGGACGTAGCAACCATTGCACCACGGTGCCAAACTAAATGTTTGTTTCTGTTAAATAAACTTCGTTTATTCGGTTCGTGGGCGCCGCAAGCTATGCTATATAAATATAACTTTTATGGATATTTATCTATTGATGACCATAACAGGTACATAGCTCAGTGGTTAGTGTGTTGGCTTACAAAATGCATGGTCCGCGGTTCGATTCTCCGTCCATGCGAAAGGTAAAAAAAAGTTTAAAAATTTATAAAATCGTATAATTTCTTCTACCTTGTTGGTATTACAGGAAAAGGCGTTAAAACTAAAAAACATCGTGGATGTGAGGGAAAATGTAATTAGCAAGAAAACAATGTTTTTTTTTTTGAGTTTGTCCTTATGAAATTGTTTTTACATCCTGGAAAAATATAAACGTTTATCACAAAAAGTATATACTTTCTCCCAAATACACTTCCTTACAGCGAAAAGCAAATGAGAAACGAACTTTGTTTGTCTAAAATTTCGTTTGGGAGGAAAGAATTATTTTTTTGCGTGCAATTGCCAAATTTTCCACTAATTGAAAAAATTTTATATTATTATTCATTAATATTTTTGCTTTTGTTAATATTTCTTTCTGTTTGGGTAAACAAAATTTGTTTTAGGTTGGAGGGCGCAACGAAATTGATACATATTTGGGGGGCGCGAAGCAAATTGGGTTGGGAAGCTCTGCTCTAAGAGAAGCAAATTTCATCCGATCCGGCTGAAATTGGGTTCATGGTGTTGGTATATGGTCTCTAACAACCATGCAAAACTTGGTCCAAATCGGTCCGTAATTATCTATAGCCCCCATATAAACCGATCCCCAGATTTGGCTTGCGGAGCCTCTAAGAGAAGCAAATTTCATTCGATCCGGTTGAAATTTGGTACATGGTGTCAGCATATGATCTCTAACAACCATGCAAAAATTGGTCCACATCGGTCCATAAATATATACAGCCCCCATATAAACCAATCCCCAGATTTGGCTTACGGAGCCTCTAAGAGAAGCAAATTTCATCCGAGTCAGTTGAAATTTAGTACATTGTGCTCGTATATGGCCGTTAACAACCATGTCTAACTAGGTCCATATCGGTCTATAGTTATATATATAGCCCTCAGATAAATCGATCCCCAATCACATAAAAATTGGTCCATATCAAGTTCATAATTGTATATAGCCCACATATAAGCGACCCCCATATTTCAATTCTGGCTCTATACGTACCGTGCAAAAGTCCATATCGATTCGTAATTATTTGTAGACTGACCTATACATACCGTTTTTGTCTAATATATATCACGTATGGACTAACTAACAATTTAGAAAACGATTTTAAGAAGTTTTAAGATACCACAACCCAATTCATTCGATTGTGGATGACAGTCTTTCGTAGAAGTTTCTACGCAATCCATGGTGGAGCGTACCTAAGATTCGGCCTGGCCGAACTTACGGCCGTATATACTTATTTAAATTCATATATTAAGAGTGACCGTTTTGTGCCTGTATGCTTTAGAATAGAATAATAAACAAAATTTCCTATATTATGGTGTCTAATTTTACCCATAAATCTATATTTTTCACAGAGATTTGATAAAATTAAACCTAACGGTGGTAGCGTCCGGTTAGACGTCACTGTAGCTCGCCAAAACATGTCTTTATTCTAAAGAAGCCGCATCCTTCGTAAAGTACGGCGCAAAGTCCCAGTTTTCGGCAAACATCATCTGGAAGCCCTAGTGCCATCCTGAACAGAATGAGTTATTTTTTGCTGTGGTATGGTGCTGCATATAATATAGTTGGCATCGTCCGACTTTCCTTATTCGTATTTATCTAAAAAAGTTTTTTTTTATTCTAAAAAATCTTCGAAAAATTGTTATTCCATACTTAATATCTTCTTCTTCAGAGATTACAAAAAAACTCATCCTAACCTTTGTCTCCCATCTGGTATCTCAAGACACTTAGTATTGAGTATTTTCGCTATAAGAGTTTTGTTATTTTTTTAATCTGAGTAAAACATTGCAGACCTTGTGGTCTTTTTTATTCGGATAAAACTTTTCAATTGAATCTATCAAAGAATTCATATTTCTTGCCATTACCTTCAACTTTATTCATAAGAAGAGCTGGTAGTAGATGGCTCAGTAGTAGGCAATGATGATATTTACGAAGACATGTGGCGGTGTAGAATACAAGTGCCGGGGTTTTTAATGAAAACTTCCTTTAATGTAATATTACAAAAATTTAAGTCCCATGGTAGGTAGCTTAAGCGAAGCAGCACCAGTAACTTATTGGATTCTTACCCGAGCCAATGGGAAGATATGACTTCCTACGCGCCCTCTATTATATCTCCCCCCGAATGCAGTGCCAAAGTGGAAAACGGAAATAAACGTTACACAAGATAGTCATTTGTATAACAATTTCCTCCCAGTCCTGCTGCTGCTTTGCCTCCATCTTCTGCTAGGGCACCCACCTCCACAAAACAAATATAAAAGATGGTTGGCATATTGCCAACTCTTTGTAATTAATAATAATTTAGGGGTATAATTAAAACTTCCACATTCACAAACAAATGAAGAAGTTCCAACAATGTAGCTTGGCTACTTATCGTACTGAAGCAGAACATTGTGAAGGTGGAGTTGTGGTTATCAGGGAATACTTTACACCTACTTTTAAGTTTGTTTGTTGATGGGTGATATGATTTGTATTTCCTACATATTTTCATTAACTTCGAAAGTAATTTGGTGTGTCAAAGAAATTATGGTCTAGGGTGAAAATAGAAATACGAGAGTAAGTAGATTGAATACTTCAAGTTGCAGGCGAATGATATATCCGAAAAATTGAAGTCTTAAGCCCTACATTGAAAAGTGTGATCTGAAGAAGACGTAGACTGTCCCATACGCACAATTTCCTGGTCTAGAACGATCACATAACAGAAAAAAGTGGCACAAAAAGAGTCACTTGCAATAAATGGTGGCACAATCATTTTAAAAGGTGGCATACAAAGCAGTACATTTTTTCGTAAGAAAATACAAATTAAATGATTTTTTATCACTTTTTCTAAATAGATCACTTTTTATACTTAACCACTCAGTTCTAAAATTTTCTATAGAAATAAAATTTTGACAACATTTTCTGTAGAAATAAAATGTTGACAAAATTTTCTATATAAATAAAATGTTGACAAAATTTTCTATAGAAATAAAATTTTGACAAAATTTTCTATAGAAATAAAATGTTGACAAAATTTTTTATAGAAATAAAATTTTGACAAAATTTTCTATAGAACTAAAATTTTGACAAAATTTTCTATAGAAATAAAATTTCTACAAAATTTTCTACAGAATTAAAATTTTGACAACATTTTCTATAGAAATAAAATTTTGACAACATTTTTTATAGAAATACAATGTTGACAAAATTTTCTATAGAAATAAAATTTTGACAAAATTTTTTATTGAAATAAAATTTTGACAAAATTTTCTATAGAAATAAAATGTTGACAAAATGTTCTATAGAAATAAAAATTTTAAAAAATTTTCTATAGAAATAAAATTTTGACAAATTTTTCTATAGAAATAAAATTTTGACAAAATTTTCTATAGAAATAAAAATTTTACAAAATTTTCTATAGAAATAAAATTTTTAAAAAATTTTCTATAGAAATAAAATTTTGACAAATTTTTCTATAGAAATAAAATTTTGACAAAATTTTCTATAGAAATAGAATTTTGGCAAAATTTTCTATAGAAATAAAATTTTGACAAAATTTTCTATAGAAATAAAATGTTGACAAAATTTTTTATACAAATAAAATTTTGACAAAATTTTCTATAGAACTAAAATTTTGACAAAATTTTCTATAGAAATAAAATTTCTACAAAATTTTCTACAGAATTAAAATTTTGACAAATTTTTTTATTGAAATAAAATTTTGACAACATTTTCTATAGAAATAAAATTTTGACAACATTTTTTATAGAAATACAATGTTGACAAAATTTTCTATAGAAATAAAATTTTGACAAAAATTTTTATTAAAATAAAATTTTATCAAAATTTTCTATAGAAATAAAATGTTGACAAAATGTTCTATAGAAATCAAATGTTGACAAAATGTTCTATAGAAATAAAATGTTGACAAAATGTTCTATAGAAATAAAATGTTGACAAAATGTTCTATAGAAATAAAATTTCTACAAAATTTTCTACAGAATTAAAATTTTGATAAATTTTTTTATTGAAATAAAATTTTGACAACATTTTCTATAGAAATAAAATTTTGACAACATTTTTTATAGAAATACAATGTTGACAAAATTTTCTATAGAAATAAAATTTTGACAAAATTTTTTATAAAAATAAAATTTTATCAAAATTTTCTATAGAAATAAAATGTTGACAAAATGTTCTATAGAAATCAAATGTTGACAAAATGTTCTATAGAAATAAAATTTCTACAAAATTTTCTACAGAATTAAAATTTTGATAATTTTTTTTATTGAAATAAAATTTTGACAACATTTTCTATAGAAATAAAATTTTGACATTTTTTATAGAAATACAATGTTGACAAAATTTTCTATAGAAATAAAATGTTGACAAAATTTTTTATTGAAATAAAATTTTGACAAAATTTTCTATAGAAATAAAATGTTGACAAAATGTTCTATAGAAATAAAAATTTTAAAAAATATTCTATAGAAATAAAATTTTGACAAATTTTTCTATAGAAATAAAATTTTGACAAAATTTTCTATAGAAATAAAAATTTTACAAAATTTTCTATAGAAATAAAATTTTTAAAAAATTTTCTATAGAAATAAAATTTTGACAAATTTTTCTATAGAAATAAAATTTTGACAAAATTTTCTATAGAAATAGAATTTTGGCAAAATTTTCTATAGAAATAAAATTTTGACAAAATTTTCTATAGAAATAAAATGTTGACAAAATTTTTTATAGAAATAAAATTTTGACAAAATTTTCTATAGAACTAAAATTTTGACAAAATTTTCTATAGAAATAAAATTTCTACAAAATTTTCTACAGAATTAAAATTTTGACAAATTTTTTTATTGAAATAAAATTTTGACAACATTTTCTATAGAAATAAAATTTTGACAACATTTTTTATAGAAATACAATGTTGACAAAATTTTCTATAGAAATAAAATTTTGACAAAATTTTTTATTGAAATAAAATTTTGACAAAATTTTCTATAGAAATAAAATGTTGACAAAATGTTCTATAGAAATAAAAATTTTAAAAAATTTTCTATAGAAATAAAATTTTGACAAATTTTTCTATAGAAATAAAATTTTGACAAAATTTTCTATAGAAATAAAAATTTTACAAAATTTTCTATAGAAATAAAATTTTGACAAAATTTTTTATTAAAATAAAATTTTATCAAAATTTTCTATAGAAATAAAATGTTGACAAAATGTTCTATAGAAATCAAATGTTGACAAAATGTTCTATAGAAATAAAATGTTGACAAAATGTTCTATAGAAATAAAATGTTGACAAAATGTTCTATAGAAATAAAAATTTTACAAAATTTTCTATATTTATATATAATTTTGACAAATTTTTCTATAGAAATAAAATTTTGACAAAATTTTCTGTAGAAATAAAATTTTGGCAACATTTTTTATAGAAATACAATGCTGACAAAATTTTCTATAGAAATAAAATTTTGACAAAATTTTTTATTGAAATAAAATTTTGACAAAATTTTCTATAGAAATAAAATGTTGACAAAATGTTCTATAGAAATAAAAATTTTAAAAAATTTTCTATAGAAATAAAATTTTTACAAAATTTTCTATAGAAATAAAATTTATACAAAATTTTCTATAGAAATAAAATTTTGAAAAATTTTTCTATAGAAATAAAATTTTGACAAAATTTTCTATAGAAATATAATTTTGGCAAAATTTTCTATAGAAATAAAATTTTACAAAATTTTCTGTAGAAATAAAATTTTGACAACATTTTCTATAGAAATAAAATTTTGACAACATTTTTTAAACTAATTAAATTTTGACAACATTTGCTGCTATAGAAATAAAATGTTGACTACATTTTCTATAGAAATAAAATTTTTATAAAATTTTCTATAGAAATTAATTTTTTACAATATTTACTGTAGAAATAAAAGTTTTGACACAATTTTCTATAGAAGTAAAATGGTGAAAAATTTTTTTATAGAAATAAAATATTTTGCTTTGCATTTTGCTTAGCATAGAAGACGCATTTCTCTGTTACAAAGTTTTTTCCTTGTCCAAAAGTCAATAAAGTTTTCAATAACGTCGTTTTGTCCTTATAGTTAAGTCATTCGACCTAAATATGGGTGTCTTAACATGAAAGACAATTTTGTTTGACTGAGGTCTTCTTGGCTGTAACAACTCAGAAAAAATCTTTAAAATTATAGAAATCTTTAAATTTGTTGATTGTTTGTATCGTGGCTACAAAGCAAAAAAAGCGTTTAAAAATATGCCCTAAAAGTATCCGTACTTCAATTTTCCGCTTCTTTGGCTCGGAATCCATACCCAAATCATTAGTCTAAAAACAAAACCGTTGTAATAACGAGTAAAATGAATAAAAGAAATATTGAGTTTGCTTGGTAATATTTTAACAGGCTTATCAACTCAAATGTATAAAATATGTGCCCAGCTTTACACGCTACTGTGTTCTGTTTTTTTTTTTTTATTCCAAATCACGGTTGCCAGATTTTTTCGAGAGAGATCCCAAAAATTTCGAAATTATATCCCAAAAAAACTGAAATATTTCTCCCCATGAAAAATCCAGAAACAAATCTTCATTTTACAATATCGAATTCTTTCATATGTACGGAATTCAGCAAGTTTGTTATGTTAGCTGGTCAATTGTTGCAATCGATGTGTGTTTTGCAATGAAAATTTCGGAGATTTTTTCAGCAAAATTGAAGAAAATCCAAACAAAAATTATTTCGTCAAAATTTTATGTCTATAGGAAATTTTGCCAAAATTTTATTTCTATAGAATATGTTGTCAAAATTTTATTTCTATAGAAAATTTTGTCAAAAATTTATTTCTATAGCAACTGTTGTAAAAATTCTATTTCTATATAAAATGTTTTCAAAAATTTATTTCTATAGCAACTGTTGTCAAAATTCTATTTCTATAGAAAATGTTCTCAAAATTTTATACGTTTAAAAAATTTTGTCAAATATTTTATTTCCATAAAAAATTTGTCAACATTTTACTTCTATAGAAAATTGTGTCAAAATTTTACTTCTATAGAAAATTGTGTCAAAATTTTATTTCGATAGAAAATTGTGTCAAAATTTTATTTTTATAGCAAATGTTGTCAAAATTTAATTTCTATAGAAAATTGTATAAAAATGTTTATTTTTATAGAATATTTTGTCAAAATTTTATTTCTATAGAAAATATTGTCCAAATTTTACTTCTATAGAAAATGTATTAAACATTTTATTTCTATAGCAGCAAATGTTGTCAAAATTACATTTCTATAAGAAATTTTGTCAAAATTTTATTTCTATCTCGATAGAAAATTTTCTTAAAATTTTATTAGTTTCAAAAAATTTGTCAACATTGTATTTCTATAAAAATTTTTGTCAAAATTTTGCTTCTATAGACAATTATGCAAAAAAAAAAATTTTATTTCTATAAACAAATTTTGAAATTTTTTTTATAGCAAATGTTTTCAAAATGTTGTTGTTTTTTTTTTGATAGAAAATTTTGTTAAAATTTTATTTCTATAGAGAGTTTGTGAAGTATCTCTTAGTTGGAGAGGAATATTTTGCAAACTCTACCAAAGCCCATAAGCGTTATTGTACTTCACTTTTACACCTAACCTTATCACAATGGACTGAATAGTCTAAGTAAGCCAGCCACGTTAACCTAACCTACTCTTTCTACAACAAATTTAATACTGTGATTGTGATTGAAAGTGAAAATATCCTCAGAAAAATCCCCAAATCACGAAGTTATCCCCAACCAAATCCCCAGATCCCGAAATTGAAAAAAATATCCCCAACCACACCCAGAGAAGGAATATGATCACCTCAAACATGTTTCAAGAGCACTGTTACTTTTTTACAGCGACCATGTAGCATTTTTGACGTAAAAATATTCTTTTCTCGTCAAACATAACATGCTTTCCGAAATCAGATACATAATTTCCGAGAAAAGAACATGGATTCGACAAACATGCAACATGTTTTCCGTGAAAAAGTAACATTTTGCTCTTGGAACATGGTTTGGGTGATCATATTCCTTCTCTGCGTGCACGAGAAAAAATCCCCAGTTTGGGGAAAAAATCTCCTAATCTGACAAGACTGTTCCAAATCGCTGTCTATGCCTTTGAGAAATCCTTGTTTCAATGTGAAAACATTTTGCGTTTATTGATAATATTTGTATATTAGTAAATGTCCTTTAATTGTATATACAATCTATGCATTAATGGTGTGAGATAGTTATAATCCAAATCACGTCCTTGGAATTTAACATTGTCTAGAATTATTTTTATGGGTGTTTGCTTTCTACACTCTGAAGAAAAATACAGGCCTGTTTATATTAAATATTATAAAATATCAACAGATAGGTACAAGGATTGTTAAAAAAAAATGTATAAGGGTCATGTTTCTTTAAACGCTTTAAATACAATAATATTTCTATTTTTTTCAATAGATGTGGTTACTGGTATGTATCTTGCGTTGTATCAGTCCGATCGGTTTTACAAAGATACGCTCATCTCGTTACAAACGGAGGTTCCTTGTGGGGTTTGGGAATTTATGTGTAAAATGTTGCCAAAATTAAGGTACGTTTATTACAACTTATTTATTATGGTTTAGTTTATTTTTAAAATTGTTTCAATGTAAATTTCTCTATTTCAATCGGCTGAGAAAAAAAAAACTCGGATATAAATTTCAATGATCGTACAAGTAAATTCAATACAAACTAAAGCAGATGACATCTTCGTACAACTCTCCAATATACTAACTCCACGGTCGATGTACACGACCGAGAAGCGACAATCGGCAGTTAAGACGGCCCTTGTACTGTTTAGAACTTCAATGGCTTTAGTCCGAGCTAGTTTTTGAATATGTGCTGCATCCATTCTCGTGATATGTTCAGCTTGCGAGCAACGTTTCTAACACTGCAGCTTGGATATCGATCAAATCTGGTCTTGAATTTCTGTTCGTTTCTGTTATAAAATGTGATTTTTAAGAGCTATATGTTAGAAACATCAGGTAAAATTCGGAAAAATACATGAAATCTTTATTTGAATAGATAGCATGGTTCATATAATTTAGTGTTTGGAAATAATTGAAAAAAAATATATATTGAGTTTTGTTGCAAAAATCTATTTAATTTTTAATTTAACCAATTAAAAAATTAATTGGGAAGTGTGGAAAAAATCAATTTTTTAATCAAGAATATTTTTAATTTCCAATTAATTCTGTGATGGATTGGAAATAATTCTGCAACTTTTGAGCATATAAAGATATCAACATATTTTTTTCTTTGTGCGAAAGCTGAGGTATTTTCCTCTAAGCTTTTCTGGGGTTGGGGTTCTCTGGGGCCATATAAAATACTGTCAAAATCAGTTGTTCCAGTATTATGGCCCCTGAATCCTGGGTGTTTTACTTTGATTCGCTTCAAATTTTGCACGAGGAGTCTAATTAGCAGTAGAGTCAAGTATACTAAATTTTGTGGAAATCGGTTCAGACTTAGATAGCTCCCATATACATCTATCGCCCGATTTTCACTCATATACCAAAGTATCACTCCGATTGACACAGGCAGTAGAATTGACATTCTAGCTATGCATACACAGAAAAAAATTTCACGAAAATTTTTCAAATTAAAATCTGATTTGAGTTTTAAAAAAATATTCAATTAAAAATGTAAGTGATTTAACAAAATTTTGAATGGAAACAAAAATCAATCACACAAATTAATAGTACCAATTAATTTTTTAATTGGATCAATTAATTATACCCTCCATCATAGGATGGGGAGTATATTAACTTTGTCATTTCAATTGTAACACATCGAAATATTGCTCTAAGACTCCATAAGTCTATATATTCTGGGTCGTGGTGAAATTCTGAGTCGATCTAAGCATGTCCGTCCGTCTGTTGAAATCACGCTAACTTCCGAACGAAACAAGCTATCGACTTGAAACTTGGCACAAGTAGTTGCTATTGATGTAGGTTGGATGGAATTGCAAATGGGCCATATCGGTCCACTTTTACGTATAGCCCCCATATAAACCGATCCTCGGATTTGGCTTGCGGAGCCTCTAAGAGAAGCAAATTTCATCCGATCCGGCTGAAATTTGGCACATGGTGGTAGTATAGTGTCCCTAGCAACAATGCAAAAATTGGTCCACATCGGTCTATAATTATATATAGCCCCCATATAAACCGGCCCCCAGATTTGAACTCCGGAGCCTCATGGAAGAGCAAACTTCATCTGATTCGGTTGACATTTTGTACATGGTGTTAATATATGGTCTCTAATAACCATGCAGGAATTGATCCATATCGGTCCATAATTATATGTCGCCCCCATATAAACCGATCCCCAGATTTAACCTCCAGACCTCCTTGGAAGAGCAAAATTCATCCGATTAGGTTGAAATTTGGTACGTGATGTTAATATATGGACTCAAACGCCCATGCAAACATTGGTCAAAATCGGTCTATAATTATATGTAGCCCCCATATAAACCGATCCCCGGATTTGGCTTGCGGAGCCTCTAAGAGAAGCAAATTTCATCCGATCCGGCTGCAATTTGGTACATGGTGGTAGTATAGTGTCTCTAGCAACCATGCAAAAATTGGTCCACATCGGTCCATAAGTATATATAGCCCCCATATAAACCGCTCTCCAGATTTGTCCTCCGGAGCCTCTTGGAGGAGCAAAATTCATCGGATCCGGTTCAAATGTGGAACGTGGTGTTAGTATATGGTCTCTAACAATCGTGCCAGAATTGGTCCATATCGGTCCATAATTATATATAGCCCCCATATACACCGTTCTCCAGATTTGGCTTGCGGAGCCTCTAAGAGAATCATATTTCATCCGATCCGGTTAAAATTTGGAACATGGTGTTAGTATATGGTATCTAACAACCGTGCCAGATTTGGTCCATATCGGTCCATAATTATATATAGCCCCCATATAAACCGTTCTCCAGATTTGACCTCCGGAGCCTCTTGGAGGAGCAAAATTCATCCGATCCGGTTCAAATTTGGAAAGTGGTGTTAGTACATGGCCGCTAACAACCATACCAAAATTGGTCCATATCGGTCTATAGTTATATATACAGGGTTGGCCTGTCACAAACTGTGACTTTTGCGACATACATTTGCGACGGTATAATACGTATGTCGCAAAAGTCGTAAACCTACTGTAGAAAACCAAATTTTGAATAGAAGAAATCCTGAACATTTTTTACTTTAGTTTGACAGCATTCGCAGTGAGTTTCTGCAGAAATTTGTGAAAGTTTTCCCATGTTCAAGCCTATTTTCTTAGGTGGTATCGAAATTCCCGTTGGTGAGTGTGCAAAATACCTTGGGGTTATATTGGACAGGAGACTGAACTCAAAGCTAAGAAAGGACGAGAAAATCCACGGTTACCCTGTACTCGTGCAAAAGGCAATAGGGAAAATGTGGGGACTAAAACCGAAAATTGTGAACATTCCTAAGAATTGAAACTTCTTCGCACATACCATCGTCTTGGATATCATCGAATTCGCCGCCTAGCTGACGCGACTAAAGTATTTTCAGTTTGCGACTTTTGTTACTTTTTCTACATTTACGACGCGTATGTGACGTTTACGACGTTTACAACTTTGCGACAGTCGCAAACCTAAAAAAGTTTGATACAGACCATCTCTGTATATATATAGCCGATCACCAAGCACACAAAAATTGGTCTATATCGGTTCAAATCATGGTTGTCACTCGAGCCAAAAATAATCTACCAACATTTTATTTCTATAGAAAATTTTGTCAAAGTTTTATTTCTATAGAAAATTTTGTCAAAATTTTATTTCTATAGAAAATTTTGTTAAAATTTTATTTCTATAGAAAATGTTGTTAAAATTTAATTTCTATAGAAAATTTTGTCAAAACCTTATTTCTATAGAAAATTTTGTCAAAATTTTGTTTCTATAGACAATTTTGTTAAAATTGTATTTCTATAGAAGATTTAGTCAAAATGTTATTTCTATAGAAAATTTTGTCAAACTGAAGTATATACGTATTTAATCGATTTTTTTATTTAATAAAGGGTGATTCTTTTGAGGTTAGGATTTTCATGCATTAGTATTTGACAGATCACGTGGGATTTCAGACATGGTGTCAAAGAGAAAGATGCTCAGTATGCTTTGACATTTCATCATGAATAGACTTACTAACGAGCCACAACGTCGAATTTTCAGTGAATGGGCCCTAGAAAAGTTGGCAGAAAATCCGCTTTTTTATCGACAAATTTTGTTCAGCGATGAGGCTCATTTCTGGTTGAATGGCTACGTAAATAAGCAAAATTACCGCATTTGGAGTGAAGAGCAACCAGAAGCCGTTCAAGAACTGCCCATGCATCCCGAAAAATGCACTGTTTGGTGTGGTTTGTACGCTGGTAGAATCATTGGACCGTATTTTTTCAAAGATGCTGTTGGACGCAACGTTACGGTGAATGGCGATCGCTATCGTTCGATGCTAACAAACTTTTTGTTGCCAAAAATGGAAGAACTGAACTTGGTTGACATGTGGTTTCAACAAGATGGCGCTACATGCCACACAGCTCGCGATTCTATGGCCATTTTGAGGGAAAACTTCGGAGAACAATTCATCTCAAGAAATGGACCGGTAAGTTGGCCACCAAGATCATGCGATTTGACGCCTTTAGACTATTTTTTGTGGGGCTACGTCAAGTCTAAAGTCTACAGAAATAAGCCAGCAACTATTCCAGCTTTGGAAGACAACATTTCCGAAGAAATTCGGGCTATTCCGGCCGAAATGCTCGAAAAAGTTGCCCAAAATTGGACTTTCCGAATGGACCACCTAAGACGCAGCCGCGGTCAACATTTAAATGAAATTATCTTCAAAAAGTAAATGTCATGGACCAATCTAACGTTTCAAATAAAGAACCGATGAGATTTTGCAAATTTTATGCGTTTTTTTAAAAAAAAAAGTTATCAAGCTCTTAACAAATCACCCTTTATATACCTCGTATGGACTTACATACAATTTAGAAGACGGTGTTAGGAGGTTTTAAGATATCTTGCGTTACTGCAACTTAAGTAATTCGATTGTGGATGGCAGTGTTTAGAAGAAGTTTCTACGCAATACATGGTGGAGGGTACATAAGCTTCGGCCTGGCCGATCTTACGGCCGTGTATAGTTGTTGTTTTTTTAATTTATGAGTTTTTATTATAGAATTTATGAATTCCATCATTGAAAAAGTTTTGGGGAAAATGATTTATTAAAATAACGAATTATTTTTTGGTATGTGTCTTTCAAATTTCCGATAAATGTAATTGTCAACAATATGTTGAGTGTATTTGCTATGTCCATGGCATAAATGAGTAGGCAAGGAAGTTATGGAAGAAATTGTCGTCAATTTGGTTTAATGCAGCCATAAAGATTTTATTTTTGGTCTATTTGCGAAGATTTATATACACTAATATATTAATACAAATGTCCAGACACGTACACAAATAAGCAGAAGCAATCACAAACACACACACACACGCACACACACATATATACATACACATGGCCATGCAAACCCTTAACATCTAAAGGGTGATTTGTTAAGAGCTTGATAACTTTTTAAAAAAAAACGCATAAAATTTGCAAAATCTCATCGGTTCTTTATTTGAAACGTTAGATTGGTCCATGACATTTACTTTTTGAAGATAATTTCATTTAAATGTTGACCGCGGCTGCGTCTTAGGTGGTCCATTCGGAAAGTCCAATTTTGGGCAACTTTTTCGAGCATTTCGGCCGGAATAGCCCGAATTTCTTCGGAAATGTTGTCTTCCAAAGCTGGAATAGTTGCTGGCTTATTTCTGTAGACTTTAGACTTGACGTAGCCCCACAAAAAATAGTCTAAAGGCGTCAAATCGCATGATCTTGGTGGCCAACTTACCGGTCCATTTCTTGAGATGAATTGTTCTCCGAAGTTTTCCCTCAAAATGGCCATAGAATCGCGAGCTGTGTGGCATGTAGCGCCATCTTGTTGAAACCACATGTCAACCAAGTTCAGTTCTTCCATTTTTGGCAACAAAAAGTTTGTTAGCATCGAACGATAGCGATCGCCATTCACCGTAACGTTGCGTCCAACAGCATCTTTGAAAAAATACGGTCCAATGATTCCACCAGCGTACAAACCACACCAAACAGTGCATTTTTCGGGATGCATGGGCAGTTCTTGAACGGCTTCTGGTTGCTCTTCACTCCAAATGCGGTAATTTTGCTTATTTACGTAGCCATTCAACCAGAAATGAGCCTCATCGCTGAACAAAATTTGTCGATAAAAAAGCGGATTTGCTGCCAACTTTTCTAGGGCCCATTCACTGAAAATTCGACGTTGTGGCTCGTTAGTAAGTCTATTCATGATGAAATGTCAAAGCATACTGAGCATCTTTCTCTTTGACACCATGTCTGAAATCCCACGTGATCTGTCAAATACTAATGCATGAAAATCCTAACCTCAAAAGAATCACCCTTTATATATACATCCAAAATACAGCCTTAATGATAACGAGATGGACGACAAACAAGCAAACAATGTGTTGCCATAACTGGACATCTTCAAAATAGTGTCATCAACAGTTTTCTTTGTGTGTGTGTGTGTGTGTGTGTGTGTGTGTGTAGTTACAAGCACACTCATTTACACTAGAGGTGTGCACGTGAGTAATAGTTTACTCACGCTCACGCACACTCACGACTGAAATATTGTACTCACGCACCATATTTTTTGGTAGGACTCACGCTCACGCACGCTCACGAAAAGAAAATTTGTACTCACGCGCTCTCACACACGAAAACGTCGTGACTCACGAAAAATACCGTGACTCACGAATAATTTTATGATTAATTTACCTTACTCAAGTGTCTGAAAACATGAGCATTATTAAAATCGAGAGTGTTATTAAACTCTTAACATCCCAGGTGTCACTAAACTTGTAATTGAATTTAACTCTTACGCGTTTTATGTTGGTGAGCAGGAATATTTTCGTGAGTGTAATACGTTACTCACGCACACTCACGAAGATATTATTTTCGCGACTCACGCTCACGCACGACATTTTGGTTTGTTAAGCACACTCACGCTGTTGTCATGAGCGTGACTCACGCACGAGTCACCAAAATTTTCGTGAGTCGCGACAATTTCGTGTCACGTGCACACTAGGTAGGGTCACGGCCTAAGGCAAAAAAAAAAGTTGATGCAGTCACCCCCCAGTTTTGTAGCATACTTGAAGACAATTTCAGAACACGAAAACTTTTTTTTTTTCGTGCACCCTACGACCCCCCGAAATACAATTTACTGTGCTGTGTCGTCATTTGAAGTCCGATCGAAAAGAAACGCATATCGTTGTTCATGGTTGATCAGGGGCTATATTTCGTGCATTGGTAATTTTTGACTCCGACGTCAAATTTGATTTTTAATTTTTTTATTTCGCTTCGTATACCCCTATGATGCCCATTTCTTATAACCATTATAAAGGTCTTATCAAAATATGAAACTTTTGCTTTGGAAGCATTTAATTATATTCATAAACAAAAAAGTTACAGAGATTTTAAAAAGTCAATAGGTCACCCTACACCATCAAATAGCTTTTGCTGTGTTGTCATGATATCCGATCGAAACCACATGCACATCGTTATTCACATCTACGAAATTAATTTGAAAGGTATTTAATACACACAAACTGTTTATCTGTAAATTTCTAACCGTATCATTGTATACATACTCGTTGTGTGCACTACGGCATTTTCTGCGTTATGCAAAGTGCATGTGTTTTTGCTAGAACAATTTGAGAACAGTAGGCTCTCAAATTGTTCTAGCAAAAAATCTAACAAACACTTTCGCTACATGATTTCTTAAGTCTGTCCATATTTTTGTGAGAGAAGGCTGTTGATAGTATTTAAAAAAAGTGAAAACAAAATGAAATTCGAAGCTCGGGTTATCGACAAAACTAAATTACCAACAAATCATCAAGTTATTGAATTCCTTTTATATTTAAAGAAAGCAGGCACCGCAAGTGTTAAAAATGAATCTACTAATCATGTTACAGACGATAAACGATTGGGTTATATAATATCCAAAATTAAAAGTCGCCAACAACATAGTAAACTTGATTCTAGACAGGATTTGTTATAAATTAATTCTAAAAAGTTGTTAGCCGCATAATAAAATTGTACAATTAATAAACATGAAATGTACTCAAATCAAATTCAAATCTAATCTAATATTTTCTTGTTTAAAGTATTTACTCATGTGACAACATTGCTCACCATTGTGAAGATGACAAGAAAACGCAAAAAAAAAAATACGGCGTAGTCAGATGTTGAAAGGCAGAAATTTAACCAATGTGTAAGCAGCATAACGATCTTCGTAATTTTCCACAATTCCGTTACCACTTACTTTTATTGTTAGATTGATTGTTAGATTTTAAAACAGTAGGCTCTCAAGTTGTTCAAGCAAAAACACAAGAACTTTGCATAACGCAGAAAATGCCGTAGTGCACACAACGAGTATGTATACAATGATACGGTTAGAAATTTACAGATAAACAGTTTGTGTATATTAAATACCTTTCAAATTAATTTCGTAGATGTGAATAACGATGTGCATGTGGTTTCGATCGGATATCATGACAACACAGCAAAAGCTATTTGATGGTGTAGGGTGACCTATTGACTTTTTAAAATCTCTGTAACTTTTTTGTTTATGAATATAATTAAATGCTTCCAAAGCAAAAGTTTCATATTTTGATAAGATCTTTATAATGGTTATAAGAAATGGGCATCATAGGGGTATACGAAGCGAAATAAAAAAATTAAAAATCAAATTTGACGTCGGAGTCAAAAATGACCAATGCACGAAATATAGCCACTGATCAACCATGAACAACGATATGCGTTTCTTTTCGATCGGAGTTCAAATTACGACACAGTACAGTAAATTGCATTTCGGGGGGTCGTAGGGTGCACGAAAAAAAAAACTTTTAGTGTTCTGAAATTGTCTTCAAATATGCTACAAAACTGGGGGGTGACTGCATGAACTTTTTTTCGCGACCCTATCTAGTGCACACCTCTAATTTACACACTGGCATACATGATTACCAATATGAACTCTCAGAACTATTATTGCAATTGAGAACAATCGTTCATTTGCCTTGACAACACCCTTCCACGAAGAAAACTCACCCACTCATTTCGTTGTCTTGACCACATTCATGTCGCATCCTAAATCAGGAATAGAGATAAGGAAGTATTTTTTTGCCCCAATATTCAATAAATGTTAATGGCTACTGACACATAGACATAGAAGAACATTTCGTTCTACTGCCCTCCCACCAACCGCCGCATGAAAACTTAATAATGCGCCGTTAGGCATTTTAATGATTAGGTGATAGCGGTCTTTATGGCTAACCAAAATTCGAGTATGCAAAAAATCCTCTTTGGCCTCTTTCCTTGGTCTGCCCGATGGCTAAGCATGTTTAAGCAAGTCCTTTGAAATATCACACATGTGTCCTTCCACTTTACCATTTGCTTTCTCGGATAGGTCATTTCTAAAAGAGGCCTTTGAAAATTCCATATTTAAGGGCCGGTTCCGTTGCCACTTTCAAGCCGTCTCATTGAAGTAAGGCAAATTTTTCTTACAGTAGGGAAAAATTTAATTTAAAGAAATCTTTACATTAACTGTGATATTGGATCCGTGAATTAAAGATTAATAGGCTTCACACATACACTGAAAAAAATATTGACCTAACATAAATGCTTTATACAACCTAAAGTTTAGGATACAAATTTTTTCAAAATAAAGAAATTTTAATGAAAATAGATTTTTTCCGCCATTATTTAAATGAATACGATGAGTAAAATCTGGAAATTTTACTTTCAGTTTCAAGCAATTTTCATGATTATTGTCTAAAATTTCATTCCGGAGGAAAATATTTTTTCTTTGGGTGTACCCTCAAGAAGAGAAATCGGTCTATATCGGACCCCGGTAAAAATAAATGCCATACAGAGTTTTGATGGTCTAAAATTCCAGTATATTTAAATTTTTGTGCAAATCGGATAAAAACGACGGTTTCTAGAAGCCCAAGGAGTTAAATCTGGAAATCGGTCTATGTGGAGGCTATACTAAAACATGGGTCGACACACACCGGATTCTAGAAGTCCTAGAAATAAATTCGGAAGTCAGGTCTATATAAGGGGGCTATACCAAAACATGGGCTAATACTCACCACCCCTTAATGTTCCTCAAACACCTCTAGAATTCCAATTTCAGACGAATTGGGAGAAAACTACAAATTCTAGAAGCCCAAGAAGTAAAATCGGGAGATCTGTCTATATAGGGGCTATACCAAAACATGGACCAATACGGAACATTTTCGACACACCTCTTTATGGTCCTAAAATACCTCTAGATTTCTAATTTCCGGCAAATTGGATAAAAACTACGGATTCTAGAAGCCCCAGAAATAAAGTCGGGAGATAGGTCAATATGGGGTCTATACCAAAACATGGACCGATAGGCACCATTTGCCACATACCTATTTGTGATATTAAAATACCTCTAGATTTTCAATTTCAAGACTTCGGCTTGACAGTTTCTAGACGCCCAAGAAGAAAAATCGGGAGATCGGTCTATATGGGGGCTATACCAAAAAATAGACCGATACGGACCATTTGCGACACACCTCTTTATGGTCCCACAATACCTCTAGATTTCCAATTTCAGGCAAATCGAATAGTAAATACAGTTTCTAGAAGCCCAAGAAGCAAAATCGGGAGATCGGACTATATGGGGGCTATACCAAAACGTAGACCGATAGGCACAATTTTCGGCACACCTTTTTATGGTCCTCAAGTACCTCTAGATTTTCAATTTCAGGCAAATTGGATAAAAACTACGGTTTTTATAAGCCCAAGACCCCAAATCGGAAAGTCGGTTTATATGGAGACTAAATCAAAACTTGGACCGATAGCGCCATTATTGAAGGCTGTAGCGTGATTACAACAGACAGACAGACGGACATATATCGTCTTAGAATTTCTCCCTGATCAAGAATATATATACTTTATATAGTCGGAAATCGATATTTCGATGTGTTACACACGGAATGACAAACTTATTATACCCCCATCACCATTCTATGGTGGTGGGTACACGCAGAGAAGAAACTTGATTGTCGCAATCATATTCGAAGAGCAAAACAAGTATATACGGCCGTAAGTTCGGCCAGGCCGAATCTTATGCACCCTCCACCATGGATTGCGTAGAAACTTCTACGAAAGAATGTCATCCACAATCGAATTACTTGGGTTGTGGTATCTTAAAACTTCTTAACATCGTTTTCTAAATTGTGAGTTAATCCATACGTGGTATATATTAGACAAAAAGTTATGTATAGGTAAGTCTACAAATTATTACGAATCGATATGGACTTTTTTTGCACGATACGTAGATAGCCAGAATTGGAATATGGGGGTCGCTTATATGGGGGCTATATACAATTATGAACTTAATATGGACCAAGTTTTGTGTGATATAGACCGATATGGACCTAGTTAGGCATGGTTGTTAACGGCCATATACTAGCACAATGTACCAAATTTCAGCTGACTCGGATGAAATTTGCTCCTCCAAGAGGCTCCAAAACCAAATCTCGGGATCGGTTTTTATGGGGGCTATATACGATTATGGACTGATATGGACCACTTTTGGCATGGTTATTAAATATCATATACTACAACCACGTACCAAATTTCAACCAGATCGAATGAATTTTGCTTCTCCACAAGGCACCGGTGGTCAAATCTGGGGATCGGTTTATATGGGGGCTATATATAATTATGGACTGATATGAGCCAATTCCTGCATGGTTGTTGGATACCATATACTAACATCAACCGAATCTGATGAATTTTGCTCTTCCAAGGGGCTCCGGAGGTCAAATCTGGGAATCGGTTTATATGGCTGCTATATATAATTATGGACCGATATTGACCAATTTTTACATGGTCATTAGAGGCCATATACTTACATCCTGTACCAAATTTCAGCCGGATCGGATGAAATTTGCTTCTCTTAGAGGATCCGCAAGCCAAATCGGGGGATCGGTTTATATGGGGGATATATATAATTATGGACCGATGTGGACCAATTTTTGCATGGTTGTTAGAGACCATATACTAACACCATGTATCAAATTTCAGCCGGATCGAATGAAATTTGCTTCTCTTAGAGGATTCGCAAGCCAAATTTGGGGGTCCGTTTATATGGGGGATATACGTAAAAGTGGACCGATATGGCCCATTTGCAATACCATCCGACCTACATCAATAACAACTACTTGTGCCAAATTTCAAGTCGATACCTTGTTTCGTTCGGAAGTTAGCGTGATTTCAACAGACGGACATGCTCAGATCGACTCAGAATTTCACCACGACCCAGAATATATATACTTTATGGGGTCTTAGATCAATATTTCGATGTGTTACAAACGGAATGACAAAGTTAATATACCCCCCATCCTATGGTGGAGGGTATAATAATATGATAGGAGCTATTTTGCAGCGACCATGTAACATTTTCACCTGCAACCATGTTGGCTCAGTGAACATGGTTCTACGAAATATAAAATTGTCCTCATCTAAAATGTTATTATATTGATAAAAAGAATTTTGTTTGAATCAAAATACAATGGTCACGATCTAAAATGTTATGGTATTCGTCAAAAATGTTTTTCTTCCAGTTAAAAGAACATGGTCACAACCTAAAATGTTTTGATCTTTATGAAAAGACGCCACTAGAGTAAAGGAAACACAAAATTAACTATATTTATTTGTTTTTATTTATATATAAACTAATTCATTGTTTATTTGTATTTAAAAAGTCGTGCAAGCAAACATCACATATTTTTACACACTCTATTTTGGTTCAATTTCAACAATAAGTAATTATTCCATATTTACTTCGTGCCCATCAAATATACAAACGCAGACATCGTGTAACTGCAAATAAAAATAAATGATACCATACAGCAAAATGCAGAACAAAAAACAGGTACATTTTTTCCAATTACACTTTCCTTTTTTGTGTTCACATAAAATCACGTGCTACTTCTGAATAAATAAATTAACACCGTAATTCCGTATTCTCCATCCATTCCAAGAAACAATCAACACACGACTGACGCGCAAAATGAAAATCGTGTGTACCTGCTCAATGTTTTTTATAAAATTATTTTCCCTGCAAAAAAATTAAAAAAGTAAATGGTCACGAAAACAATGTACATAGTCTTTATGGCCATGTAATGGTTCTATACATGTCTGTACGTAACCTATAAAAATACTTTTTTCCCTGCAAAAAAGTAAAAAAAAATGAATAGTCAGGTACATGATTTTCCCGACCATGTAATGGTTTCAAATTCTATCATTTAAATAAGAACCATTTAAATACTTATTGCCAACATATATTTTTCTCCGCTCGAAAATTATTTTTACAAAGACAAAATACATGCTTTTCGCGACAATTACATACTCTAGATAAGCATTAAATGGATGCGGCAACCATGTCCAAACATGTTTTTTCTGTGCGTGTATAAAAAAGTGGTCCATATCGATCCATGAGAAATAGACCCTATATAGGGTAACCCTAGTTTGACTTCTTGAGCGTCCTGTTGCTATATAAGATTCGTGTCGGTCGAACTGAATGAAATGTGTAGTAAAAAATATTTCGTTACAAAGTACAAAAATATATAAGAAGACGATTACATTTTTATGAAGTCTTATCAAATTATGGATGGAAATGATGCAATGTATTGATTGCGAAACATTTAATATTTCTTTTAAAATTAAAAACAAAAAATTCTAAATTAATTGATTAAAAAACTATTCACGGTTACTTACTGGTTTTCAGCTTGAAAACTGAACATAGTACTTATCTGTATAAGAAATATATTCTCCACTTTTTGGTATGCTCATAAAAAATATCTTATCTTATGGATGGCCTTCCAAAATTCTACACTGTACATTTGTCAGTGTGTTAGTTCACACAAGACTAACATAAATGTATTTGATCTTATTTACAACACAAATCAGCAAAAATTATTTATGATTTCTTCATGTTATGCTCATTAACTCCTGCCGCTAGTATTACTTGTCAAAAGTGAATGTATACGCCAATATTTGAGGGGAAGGGGTGTACACCCATGGGCACCAAAAACTTTATTTCCAGAAATTTAGTTAATGAACTTTAACATCATCCGCTTGACATTGTACGAATGATTCAAATCAAACAGATACAAGGAAGATAAGGGAGCTAACTTGAGCAGATTCGGCAATTTCGATGAGTATTTTATGCTTCGCTAAGAAGTATGAAAGCGTTTTTTTTTCAAAAGCAAATGAACATTTCCACCAATAGACGTTTTTGAAGGGCAAAAGAAAACTTCGTTTGTCTGAGGGACGAGAATAGGACGACGGTCAAGAAGGTCGTGGGTATATTTATAGGGTAGAGGGAGCACATCTGCGTCGAATAGGATCAGCGGAATGCGGTGCATGTAGGGCGTGTTTTAAGGATGATGAGACCTTGGAACACTACCTTTGTCACTGCCCTGCGTTTACTAGGCAATTGGTGAAGATGTGATCCGCTACTTGGTCCAGCTTGGAAACAGGAACTCAAACAAATTAAGGAATTCGTTAAGGACACAGAGTTCCTGCAATAAAAGACGGGTACGATGAGAAAAAAGAAGTTAGAGCACACAACAAGCCGAATGTATATGTTAGCCGATAAGAGACAGGGAAACCTGGATCATCTTTTCAACCTAACCTAATTACTGACTAGTATTTCTGCACTGAAAAAACAGCATGCCCGGTTCCAAAGATTTTGTCTTTACATAAAAAATTTTGGTATTGATTCCGAGCCAAAGAAGAGGAGAATACAAATAAGGATACTTTTAAGACACAATTCTCTTTTAAATTTGGGTTTTGTATATGCCATCAAAGTCCTTTAAAAACGAGTTAACGACAACTTTATTTTCCAAATTAAGACTCGACTTCCAGTAGAAATTATTGTATGTTTCAAATAGAAAACGTCTTTAAAATAAAGTGTTGAAACAAATGTCCTATATTTGAACGATTTTTTGCTTTGTAGTCAAGATGTAAAAAGACAACAAATTTAAAGACAATTTCATTAAATTTAAACAGTTTTTCTGAATTATTAAAGTCAAGTTGACCTTAGCCCAAACATTTTTTCTTTCATGTTATGATACCCATTTTTAAGTGAAATCACTTAATTATAAGGACAATACGACTTCATTGAAAATTTTATCGGCTTTTGGACAAGGAAAAAAAATTATATTAGAGAAATGCATCTTCTATGCTAAGAAAAATTTGCATTCGTATTTTAAAGTCATGAAATTTTTGACCTCACGACAGTATTTTTTTCAGTGTATGGTGGAGGGTATAAAAATTGTGTATGTATGTGCTTTAAATAAAAAGTTCTAGACTCTACAATTTGAAATTTCAAAAATTTCGAATTTTGATCAATTTGTCCATTCTGTCGTAAAATTTGTTTTCTAGAATTCTTTCAACTTTTTTTTTTGGCTTGTTCCTTATAGAACACCAAATAAAGGTTTTATTAACCGTTTAGGTCAAGTAGGTCTTTTATTAGCCATTTAGTCCAAGTAGGGTATGAGTTCTTCTCATCTCTAAATCGGCAATTTTTAAAAACGAAAAAAAATGTAGTTTTATAAAATTTTTATTTGGCAAAGCATGCTCAGATCCAAAGATTTTGTCTTTAAACTAATGATTTTGTAATTGAATCCGAAGCAGAGAATTGAAGTAAGGACACATTTAAGACACATCTCTCTTTTAAATTTGAGTTTTACGTACTTGATTGTAGAAAACCATTTTTATACCCTTCACCACTACTGTGGTACAGGGTATAATAAGTTTGTGCATTTGTATGTAACGCCAAGAAGGAGTAATCATAGACCAACCTTTTCGTATACGGATCGGCTTAGAATTAAATTCTGAGTCGATTTAGCGATGTCCGTCTGTCTGTCTGTCCGTCTGTCCGTCTGTCTGTCTGTTGATGTATTTTTGTGTGCAAAGTACCGCTCGCAGTTTTATTCCGATTGTCCTAAAATTTGGTATAGGGTCCTGTTTCGGCTCAAAGACGATCCCTATTGATTTTGGAAAAAATCGGTTCAGATTTAGATATAGCTGCCATATATATTTTTCACCGATCTGGTCATAATTGGCGTGTATATCAACCGATCTTCCTCAAATTCCGTACATCCGAATATTTTATGGGTCTCTAAAAACTTGCAAAATATCAGCCAAATCGGTTCAGATTTAGATATAGCTCCCATATATAGCTTTCGCCCGATTTACACTCATTTGCCCACAGAGGCCAATTTTTTGCTCCGATTTAGTTGAAATTTTGCATAGGGAGTAGAATTAGCATTGTAACTATGCGTGCCAAATTTGGTTGAAATCGGTTCAGATTTGGATATATCTTCCATATATATAGCTTTCGCCCGATTTACACTCATATGACCACAGAGGCCAATTTTTAACTCCGATTTAGATGAAATTTTGCACAGGGAGTATAATGAGCATTGTAGCTATGCGTTCAAGATTTGGTTGAAATCGGTTTAGATTTAGATATAGCTCCCATATATATGTTTTTCTGATTTCGACAAAAATGGTCAAAATACCAACATTTTCCTTGTAAAATCGCCACTGCTTAGTCGAAAAGTTGTAAAAATTACTCTAATTTTCCTAAACTTCTAATACATATATATCGAGCGATAAATCATAAATAAACTTTTTCGAAGATTCCTTAAAATTGCTTCAGATTTAAACGTTTCCCATATTTTTTTACTAACATTGTGTTCCACCCTAGTGCATTAGCCGACTTAAATTTTGAGTCTATAGATTTTGTTGAAGTCTATCAAATTCTTCCAGATCGAGTGATATTTAAATGTATGTATTTGGGACAAACCTTTATATATAGCCCCCCACACATTTGACGGATGTGATATGGTCTCGAAAATTTAGATCTACAAAGTGGTGCAGGGTATAATATAGTCGGCACCGCCCGACTTTAAACTTTCCTTACTTGTTATTTTATACGTTCTTTTTTCAGCTGTTTTCTTCATGTACTATAAAATTTCTTTAAAATTGTATTAACGACGACTCGACTTCAAGTAGAAATTATGCTATGTTTAAAGTAAAAACGTCTTTAAAATAAAGTGTTGACAAACATATCCTATTTTTGAATGCTTTGTTTGCTTTGTATTCAAGATACAAAAAGTCAACAAATTTGAAGGTGATCTCATTAATTTTAAAGAAGTTTTGAGAATAATTAAAGCCAAGTTGACCTTAGTCAAACAAAAATTTCTTTCATGGTAGGATACCCAATTTTAAGTCGAATCACTTAACTATTAGGATAAAACGACTTCATTGAATAGTTTGTCGACTTTAGGACAAGTAAAAAAAAAACTTTATATCAGAGAAATGCGTCTTCTATGCTAAGCAAAATTCGCATTCGTATTTTAAGGATATGAAATCTTTGGTTTGACAACAATTTTTTTTTCAGTGTACGTTAGTTAAATGAACTGAAAACAGGGAAAAAATTATACACAAATGAATCATAACTATTTACTAAATTCGTACTTCTCACAAAATAATTCATGATTTCTTTAAATTTGTAAATTTTACTACAAATGCGTTCATCATGAACTTCGTATGTCACTAAAGACATTCTTGCAATTTTGAACTCCAATGTTTTCCTTCAAACTACAAAATTTTCTTTAACAAGTGAAAAAACTTAATTATGTCCAATAAATTTTCTTGAATTTGTCGAAAAATATTTAGTTATTTTTATGACATCGGCGTGATGCCAGCGTTTGTTATACTGTTTAGTTAAAATTTTCTAAAAATATGCAAAATTTTCCAAAATTAACCGAAATTTTTCTTCCTGGTGGGTTCACTGTTTTTTCAGTGTACTTTTTTAGCGACGCGTTTTTGCTGGGTGGTGGAGGGTATAATGGCATATGACTTTAACGGAGGGAAGCAAATTTCCACCATTTGGGTCCTAAATCTTTAATCTCTTAGGACTTTTTTAATCTCTAAAGAATCCTATGTTTTGAAGCAAATATAATAATTTTTGTATTATGATAATTTTTGGCCAGATTTTTATTTATATACTTTTTGGATGATGTTTTTTTAGCTAATACACGCAAAAAAATAATTCTTTTCTCCCAAACGAAATTTTAGACAAACAAAGTTCGTTTCTCATTTGCTTTTCGTTGAAAGGAAGTGTATTTGGAAGAAAAGTATATTTTTTTTGTGATAAACGTTTATTCTTTTCCAGGATGTAAAAACAATTTCATAAAGACCAACTCAAAAAATTTTTTCTGGCTAATTGCATTTTCCCTCAAATCGTTCCCACTTCCACGAAGTTTTTTAGTTCTTAGCACCTTTTTCTGTAACACAAACAATGTAGAAGGAATTATACGATTTTATAAATTTAAAATTTTTTTTTTTACCTTTCGCCTGGACGGAGAATCGAACCGCGGACCATGCAATTTGTAAGCCAACACACTATCCACTGAGCCATGTAGCCGTTATTGTCATCAATAGATAATTACCCATATAACTAAGTTATATTAATATATCATAGCTTGCGGCGTCCACGAGCCGATTAAACAAAGTTTATTTAACAGAAAAATACATTTAGTTGGGCACCGTGGAGCAGTGGTTGCTACGTCTGACTTGCATGCCAAGAGTCGTGGGTTCGATCCCTGCTTCGACCAAAGTTTTTTTTTTTTACATATATTCCAGATATGATCGGAAGATTCCGAAAAAATTGTCAACATTACATTCTACTATATTAAATTTTTACTATGAACTGTAAAATGTGCCTTATTAAAGACCTAAATTTAGAAAAGAACAGTGTTTGATATAAACGAAATGGACTGTGTTGTTGGTTCAAAAATAACTTTTTTTACTGAAAAAATAAAAATTTTGTAACAAACGATTTTTTTTTTGGTGATAAAAGTGTATACTTTTCGAAGCAATTCAAAAAACTCTAACAAAAGAAAAACGTTTTCGGTACACGTTTTCCAAACGTTTTGTTTCTTTGCGTGTAGGGTCTATCGCATTGATGTAAATAAAAAAATTTTTAATTACATGTTTCCCAACGTTTCGTCGATGAATGTCGACATTACTCTGAGAAAAATATTGTTGTGAGGTCAAAAATTTCATGTCTTTAAATTCGAATGTAAATTTTGCTTAGCATAGAAGACGCATTTCTGTAATATAAAGTGTTTATCCTTGTCCAAAAGTCGATAAACGTTTCAATGAAGTTGCATTGTCCTTATAATTAAGTGATTTGACTTAAAAATGGGTATCGTAAAATGGAACACCCAGAGAAGGAATATGACCACCTCAAACATGTTTTAAGGGCAAAATATTATTTTTGGGTAACATGGCAAATAAACCGATCCCTCGATTTGGCTTGCGGAGCCTCTAAGAGAAGCAAGTTTCATCCGATCCGGCTGAAATTTGGTGCATGGTGTTGGTATATGTTCTCTAATGACCATGCAAAAATTGGTCCACATCGGCCCATAATTATATATAGCCCCCATATAAACCGATCCCCAGATTTGAACTCCGGAGTCTCTTAGAGGAGCAAAAGTCATCCGATCCGATTGAAATTTGGTACGTGGTATTAGTATATTGTCTCTAACAACCATGCCAAAATTGGTCCATATCGGTCCATTTTTACGTATAGCCCCCATATAAGCCGATCCCCAGATTTGTCCTCCGATCATCCGATCCGGTTGAAATTTCGTACGTGGTGTTAGTATATGGTATCCAACAACCATACAAGAATTGGTCCATATCGGTCCATAATTATATATAGCCCCCATATAAATCGATCCCCAGATTTGGCTTGCGGAGCCTCTAAGAGAAGCAAATTTCATCCGATCCGATTGAAATTTGGTACGTGTTGTCAGCATATGATATCGGTTGATAATCATGGTTGCCACTCGAGCCAAAAATAATCTACCAAAATATTATTTTTATAGAAAACATTGTCAAAATGTTATTTCTATAGAAAATTTTATTTCTATAGAAAATTTTGGCAAAATTTTATTTCTATAGAAAATTTTTTCCAAATTTTATTTCTATAGAATTTTTTTTCCAAATTTTATTTCTACAGAATTTTTTTTTCCAAATTTTACTTCTATAGAAAATGTTGTCAAAGTTTTATTTTGTCTAACTTGTATTTCTATAGAAACTTTAAACTTAATTATATACGTGTTTAATCGGCCTTTTTTTAGTTTAATATATACCACGTATGGACTGTGGGTATATATTACCGCAACCCAAGTAATTCCATTGTGGATGACAGTCTTCAGTAGAAGTTTCTACACAATCCATGGTGGAGGGTACATAAGCTTCGGCCTGGCCGAACTTACGGGCGTATATACTTGTTTTTAAATTAAATTGACATTAGTTTAAAGAAATTTGTCCTTAATATTGTGTAAATTATATGTCCTAAATTTAGGTTGCATAATATTTCATATTAGGTTAATAATTATATTTTCAGTGTACTCCCATACCGCGAAATTTTCTCCAAAGGCAATTTTCAATTTCAATTCATTATATTCATCCAAAATTTCATAGGTTTACATATAGTATTGAAGACAATTTTGAAATTTTGTCTATAAGATATTGCAACAAATAAATACTATATTTAAATTTATGCTAACATATTTAATATATTATATATTTATTGTGTTATGTTAGATTTTGTAGGCAAAAGTGGGGAAAAACCTTAATTTAATTTACAGAGAAGGGTTCAAGAATTAGCGTGAGAGTAAAGGAGAATATAGATAAATTATTTTGACAAGATAATTTATTATATATCATTTACTTGGTGATGTCATAGTTTGAAGTAGGAATTACTATAATTCTAAAAAATCTCTCATTACTTCGTCTATTATTTTGTTGAAGAAATTGGTACTTTGTCTATCTATGTATTCTTTAAAATGTTCATATCCTGTTTCATTATGTAGATGAAAAGTTGAATATCTCCATGGTTTGTTGTTTATCACTTTCAGGCATTTGTTTTGAATGATTTGCAACTTTTTCGTGTGGCTTTTGGCGGCGTTATGCCATACAGGAGCAGCGTAGGACATAATCGGCCTTATTACACATTTGTAGAATAAATTTTTATTTCTGTTATTTAATTTTGAGCGTTTGTTGAGTAAAGGCCACAGAGAACGGAAGGTCTTAGTGGCTTTTGCACAGGTAGATTCAATATGTCTCCGAAATAAGAGTTTCTCGTCCAATATGACCCCAAGGTACTTGATTTCTTTGCCAATTCTGATTTCGTTTTGATTAAAGGTAAGAGGCCGCTTCGGGTGTCGTTTAGGTGATTTGTTGAATGGAAAAATAATGGACTGGGTTTTCTCATGATTAATTTTGATTTTCCATTTTTGAAAATAATTGTTACATATTGTCAAACTTGTTTCCATTTTTTTCAAAAGTGCACTGGTAAGTTTGCTTTTACTTATAAGTGCCGTATCGTCTGCATAGTAGGCTATTATTATATGGGTTCCACACAGAAAAAAAAATCCGTAGTTAAGTTAATGCTAAATTTTTCTGATTTTTTGCAAAAAATTATTTGTTCGTAGTTTAATTTTATTCTTTTTTTCGAAATTTTCCACAGCCCAATGAAATTTGCCTTTTGTTAAGTATATCTCAAACATTTTGTGAATTAAGCCTGGGTATAAAGTTCAATCACCATACACATAAGTTCAATATGAACTAAAGCAGAAGAAAATTATCGTACGATTCCCAAAAATAGTAAAAATTAACTACTGTTTGGTTAAAATTGTCGTTATTTGGCACCAATAATTTTTATACCCTACGCCACACTTTGGAACAGGGTATTATAAGTTAGTGCATATGTTTGCAACACCCAGAAGGAGACGAGATGGACACATGGTGTCTTTTGCAATAAAGCTCAGGGTGAGTCCCTGAGTCGATCTAGCAATGTCCGTCCGTTCGTCTGTCTGTGAACACATTATTGTGATCAAAGTCTAGGTCGCAGGTTTAGTCCAATCGACTTCAAATATAGCAAAAGTTCCTGTTTTGGGTCAGAATAGAACCCTATTGATTTTGGAAGAAATTGGTTCAGATTTAGACATAGCTACCATATATGTCTTCCGCCGGATATGCACTTATATGGACTCAGAAGCCAGAGTTTTACCCTGATGATTGCTTGAAATTTTGCACAAACATAACACTTGGCCGTATAGTCAAGTGTGCAAAAAATTTGATTGAAATCGGTTCAGATTTAGATATAGATCCCATATATACTTTCGTCCGATATGGACTTTAATGTCCCCAGAAGCCAGAGCTTTACCCTAATTTGTTTGAAATTTCGCACATGGAGAACAATTAGTACTATAGTCAAGTGTGCCAATTTTGATTGAAATTGGTTCAGATTTAGATATAGCTCCCATATATATCTTTCGCCCGATATGGACTAATATGGTCCCAGAAGCCAGAGTTTTAGCCCAATTTGGTTGAAATTTTGCACTAGAAGTACAATTAGTAGTGTAGTCAAGTGTGCTAAATTTTATTGAAATCGGTTCAGATGTAGATATAGCTCCCATATATATCTTTCGCCCGATTTTCCGTCATACGACCACAGAGGTCAAAGTTCTAGTCCGATTTACGTGACATTTTGCACAGGGAGTAGAATTAAAATACTAAGTATGCATGTCAAATTTGGTTGAAATTGGTTCAGATTTGGATATAGCTTCCATATACGTAACAGGTTGGCTGATAAGTGCCCGGTCTAACAAAGAAAAACACATTTTATTTTGTCAAAATTAGTTTTTATTATTCAACATAGTTCCCTTCAAGAGCGATACAACGATTATAACGAGCTTCCAATTTTTTGATACTCCTTCGGTTTTGCCTCAAAATAGGCCTCAGTTTCGGCGATCACCTCTTCATCGCAGACAATTTTTTCCCTGCGAGCATCCTTTTGAGGTCTGAGAACAAGAAAAAGTCGCTGGGGGCCAGATCTGGAGAATACGGTGGGTGGGGAAGCAATTCGAAGCCAAATTCATGAATTTTTGCCATCGTTCTCAAAGACTTGTGGCACGGTGCGTTGTCTTGGTGGAACAACACTTTTTCTTCTTCATATGGGGCCGTTTTGCCGCGATTTCGACCTTCAAACGCTTCAATAACGCGATATAATAGTCACTGTTGACGGTTTTTCCCTTCTCAAGATAATCGATAAAAATTATTCCATGCGCATCCCAAACAACAGAGGTCACTACTTTGCCAGCGGACTTTGGAATCTTTCCACGCTTCGGAGACGGTACACCGGTCGCTGTCCACTCAGCCGACTGTCGATTGGACTCAGGAGTGTAGTGATGGAGCCATGTTTCATCACATATCACATATCGACGGAAAAAATCGGGGGTGTATTACGAGTTAATAGCTGCAAACACCGCTCAGAATCATCAACACGTTGTTGTTTTTGGTCAAAAGTGAGCTCGCGCGGCACCCATTTTGCACAGAGCTTCCGCATATCCAAATATTGATGAATGATATGACCAACACGTTCCTTTGATATCTTTAAGGCCTCTGCTATTTCGATCAACTTCATTTTACGGTCATCGAAAATCACTTTGTGGATTTTTTTGATGTTTTCGCCGGTAACCACCTCTTTCGGGCGTCCACTGCGTTCACCGTCCTCCGTGCTCATTTCACCACGCTTGAATTTTGCATACCAATCAATTATTGTTGATTTCCCTGGGGCAGCGTCTGGAAACTCATTATCAAGCCAAGTTTTTCCTTCCACCGTATTTTTCCCCTTCAGAAAACAGTATTTTATCAAAACACGAAATTCCTTTTTTCCATTTTTTTCACAATAACAAAAGTTGCTTCACAAAAGACGCTCTATCTCACAAACTAATTGACTTACAGACGTCAAATTTTGACACGAATCATTTGAAGGTTGGTACTATATAAAAATAATATGCATTTAATACTAGCGACGGTATAATATAGTCAGCCCCGCCCGACTTTAGACTCTCCTTACTTGTTTTCTTTACTTTTAATCAGAGGGTAAATATTGCGAACTGCAGTTAAAACGTACAACAGGGCATTAAATCTTCCAAGTTTTAAAAATGCTTTGTGGAAATATCAAAATTTGGAGTATAATTTAGTTCAAATTTCGCACGACGTAGTTTATTCTTGGTTTAAACCAGTTTCTTTCGTTTTTTTTTTGTGCAAAAGCAATTTTATTCAGATTTGTTTACAAATTTAATAAAAACAAGTAAGGAAAGTCTAAAGTCGGGCGGGGCCGACTATATTATACCCTGCAGCACTTTGTAGATCTAAATTTTCGATACCATATCACATCCGTCAAATGTGTTGGGGCTATATATAAAGGTTTGTCCCAAATACATACATTTAAATATCACTCGATTTGGACAAAATTTGATAGACTTCTACAAAATCTATAGAATCAACATTTAAGATGGCTAATGCACTAGGGTGGAACACAATTTTAGTAAAAAAAAAATATGGGAAACATTTAAATCTGAAGCAATTTTAAGGAAACTTCGCAAAAGTTTATTTATGATTTATCGCTCGATATATATGTATTAGAAGTTTAGAAAAATTAGAGTCATTTTTACAACTTACAACGCATAGCTACAATGCCAATTTTACTCCCTGTGCAAAATTTCAACTAAATCGGAGTTAAAAATTGGCCTCTGTGGTCATATGAGTGTAAATCGGGCGAAAGCTATACGGGAGCTATATATAAATCTGAACTGATTTCAACCAAATTTGGGACGCATAGCTACAATGCTAATTCTACTCGCTGTGCAAAATTTCAACTAAATCGGAGTTAAAAATTGGCCTCTGTGGTCATATGAGTGTAAATCGGTCGAAAGCTATATATGGGAGATATATCTAAATCTGAACCGATGTCAACCAACTTTGGCACGCATAGCTACAATGCTAATTATACTCCCTGTGCAAAATTTCAACTAAATCGGAGCAAAAAATTGGCCTCTGTGGTCATTTGAGTGTAAATCGGGGAAAGCTATATATGGGAGCTATATCTAAATCTGAACCGATTTGGCTGATATTTTGCAAGTTTTTCGAGACTCATAAAATATTCGGATGTACGGAATTTGAGGAAGATCGGTTGATATACACGCCAATTATGACCAGATCGGTGAAAACCATATATGGCAGCTATATCTAAATCTGAACCGACTTTTTCCAAAATCAATAGGGATCGTCTTTGAGCCGAAACAGGACCCTATACCAAATTTTAGGACAATCGGACTAAAACTGCGAGCTGTACTTTGCACACAAAAATACATCAACAGACAGACGGACAGACAGACAGACAGACGGACATCGCTAAATCGACTCAGAATTCAATTCTAAGACGATCGGTATACTAAACGATGGGTCTCAGACTTTTCCTTCTTGGCGTTACATACAAATATATAAAAATGATTATTTAATGAAAAATTAATTAATTAATTAAAAAATTATTTAATTAATTAATTTAAAAAAAATAATTAAATTAGTTTATTAAACATTTTACTCAATTTAGTTCATTCTTCCTATAAATCAGTTTTTTTTTTGTTCGGTGCATGGCAGTGAGCATTTAAGATTTGCCATTTCACGTTGCTATTTTATTCTCCATAGCTATGTGTGTGCCGCACTCTCTACGTAGTTTGTTGAAGAGTAATGAGAATAGAATTCTTAAATAGTTGTATATGTAAATGACTGTCTGTGTGGCACGATGGTTTGATGAAATGTCGTTGTTGTTGTTTCGATTTAAACGACAACTTCCGGTTTAAAAATAAAAAAAACATGCGCGAGCTTAAAAACCAACGTGGTGGTCTCTCTCAAAAAACATGCGCCTTATTAAGACATCTCTCTGTAAAAGATAACTAAAACAGCTGCTGCATCTCAACTAAAACAGAGATGGATGAGAGAGGGATGTTATTGAAAAAAAGCCGGCTTTTGAGGAGAGTTTATAAAAATCAACAGAGCGAATTCAGAAATCAACTCTTGGTTCCAAAGAGAAATGCAGGCTGGCTCATATGAAATGCAATGAGCTGTTGCTATTTCTGCAAATCCAAACGCTTTGATTCTCTCAAGGCAATGTGAGTATAAAAACAAAAACAATAAACATAAAATTTTGGCCATGACAAACGAATAGAGTCGTAGCAGCATCTTGTAAGCATTATCTGTTCTATAGCCTATAGTTGGCTCAATGTGCTCTAAAGTCCTCTGTTGTTGGCCTGTTGAGACATTTACGAAAAACCCTCTATTTTTATTCTGCATAGTCTGCACAATAGTCTCCAAAAAAAAATCCCCCCAACACACAATCATCGCTACTCCCCATAGTGCATGGTGAAACGAGTAGCAGCTCCACAATGAATATGAAACTATAAACGTAAAATCCACAATAGAATAGACGGCAAAGACGACAGACAACTATAGAACGGCGGCAAACCTTACTCAACATAAAATGTAGAATGCCATTCGCCCAACGTTTGTCAAGTTAAATCAAACGCTACGATTTTGTGGAAATAAATCGAGGACGACGCTGGCATCAGCAACCAACGACAAGGACGAAATTTCAATAACGAAAACCATAACGACAAAGTACTCGAACATTTAATCGAAACGAAAATTTTGAAGACACAAAGGAAATTGCCATCAGTCTTCAGTAGTAGGCCAGGAGATAATAAAAGAACCTCATTGCTAGAGAAGAAATTTTGGCATATTTTTTTGGAAAAGGAGAAAATAAAAAAAAATACAAGAAATTAAAAGAAAATTTTTGAAAAACTAAAACAACACCCTCCATTAAAAGTCCCTGACCGTGATAGCAACGTATTTTCTCTGTCAAGGTGTTTTACGAAAACATAAAGTGATTGCAGTGATAATTCTCATCTCGTTTGTGTTGTAGGGAGACGTGCCACATTTGAGGTGTTTACACTGATTCTTTATATGTGAGCAAAAATAAAGCCAAATTGAAATTCAGTCCAAAATACAACGACACACATCCGTCAATGTAAAAAAAACTAACAAATTTAAAAATACTACAAAAAAAATCTAAAAAGAAAAACCAATTAATTAAAAAAATATATGAAATAAATATAAAAAGATATATCAATAAATGAAATCAGCATACACCAATTAAATCTTTAATAGGCCGAGTATATCAATATTTAAAAAGAAAATTTTGAATATTTATTTGATACCGGAGAAACTCAATGTGCTATACTTTAAAATCGTGAATCATAAAATTCCTAACTGTCAATAGTATAAATAAACAAATAAATTAATAACAAAAAATAATAAAATTATAAAACGTAATAATATTTGAAAATTAAATGTGTTAAAATTGTGCAAAGGCAACTTTATTTAATAAAATTCATAGAAGATTCTTAATCCTCAAATAGAAAAAAAAATAAGTTAATTAACAAATTGAATGTATAGCTGTTGGCTTTTATACAAATATCAAATGCTTTAGATGTGATTTATAAAACAAAAAAAAAAAACTTAGTAAAAATTTAAAATAATAGCAAACCAACTTTATGGATATTCCTAAAATATTTGAAAACCAAAAAAATAGTTTACCAAATTCTTAATTGGTAACAAATTAAAAAATTATATGAATTTACGTATAAACAAAACGCCAAAATTTAAAGACCAGATTTATGAAAAATTTTAAAAATAACAACTAGACATTAAAATAGAATTTTGAATACATTTAAGAAAAAACAAGTTATAATAAAAAATGAATATATTTAAATGAGTGTTAAATGTAAATTCCAAAGTAAATTAATAAAATCTGTCATAATAGAAATCTATTTAAATTTATGGTAAAGAGAACCCAATAAAGTGTTGACATCTTTAGAAAAAAAAATTAATACAACAAATGAAAATAAATATTACAAACAAACCACAAATAGGAAAGTTTAAAATATTAAATTAATGATTGTGTATGCATTAAATATATATTTTTAAAGTTAAAGTTTTGATTAATACGACAAAAAAATATACCCAAAAACACCAGCCATAACTAAAGTAAGCACCCAAAAATATTAAGTTTTTATTTGGAAATTGAATTTAAATCGATACCCTGTCTACAAGTGACTACCAAGCAGTCTGTTTGTTCCCAGCAAAAAAAGAGCTTCCAAAAAAGTAGTTTAGATCCCCAATTTGTGATCCGGAAGTAGTGCGAACTTGGATCATATCCAATGAATTTTACATGGACTTATCATCCCAACAAAAAAAAATTTGGAAGTTCTTCTCAAGGCACAACTTTCAAAGAACTTTCAAAAATGCTCTCCCAACGATGTTCTTTATTTTAACTGCACAGGAAGTTCATTTGAGTCAATTTCTTTATAACTCGCTTTTTTCATATTTTTAATGGGTAATTAATTTTTTTGTGTTTCAAATAGCTTACAAACAGATTAAGAATTAATTACAAGATACAAATTATTTAAATTTGGCCGAAAAAATGCTAAATCCTTTGTGGAAAAATTTCAAATTTTTGAAAAGATTTGATCACAAAAGTTCCAGACAAGCGTTATAATGCATTAACCCCCATTTTCATGAAGCTCCGTTAGTATTCCGTCAACTAACGAACTTTTAAACAGTATTATGGACACATCTATCATTTTGCCTATATATTCCATATGCCAGTTTGGAACTTAACTGGCGCAAATTTGTCTCTTAAAGTTAACCGAAGAGTAGATATTTGTTATTTACTTTCTGTTAACTGGCAGTTAAAGTCTAACGGAGCTACATGAAAATGGCCGTAAAAATCATAAAAATTTTTAAAAATTATTTATATGTCAAAATATCACAAAATTTCTTAATTCACATCCAAAACACTGAATTCGCCTCACACCTTAAGAAGTGATGCAAATTCTGTGCAGCGGCTGTTGAAATGGTGGACATACGTCCAATGACAAGCCCATGTTAAATTCATCGCTTGTGCGTCAATTTGGCACCACTTCAGGATTCAAAACGAACATTTTCATTACTCATTTGGCGACGCTTTTTTTGCTGGGATAGGACAGAAGTACTCGATTTTCGGATCATTTGCATTGATATAGAAATTTAAAAAACTAAAAGACACACATTTTTTTATACCCTCCATCATAGGATGGGGGTATATTAACTTTGTCATTCCGTTTGTAACACATCGAAATATTGCTCTAAGACCCCATAAAGTATATATATTCTGGGTCGTGGTGAAATTCTGAGTCGATCTAAGCATGTCCTTCCGTCCGTTCGTCCGTCCGTCTGTTGAAATCACGCTAACTTCCGAACGAAACAAGCTATCGACTTGAAACTTGGCACAAGTAGTTGTTATCGATGTAGGTCGGATGGTATTGAAAATGGGCCATATCGGTCCACTTTCACGTATAGCCCCCATATAAAGTGACCCTCAGATTTGGCTTGTGGAGCCTCTAACAGAAGCATATTTCATCCGATCCGGCTGAAATTTGGTATATGGTGTTGGTATATGGTCTCTAACAACCATGCAAAAATTGGTTCACATCGGTCCATAATTATATATAGCCCCCATATAAACCGATCCCCAGATTTGGCTTGCGGAGCCTAAAAGAGAAGCAAATTTCATCCAATCCGGCTGAAATTTGGTACTTGGTGTTTGTATATGGTCTCTAACAACCATGCAAAAATTGGTTCACATCGGTCCGTAATTATATATAGCCCCCATATAAACCGATCCCCAGATTTGGCTTGCGGAGCCTCATAGAGAAGAAAATTGCATCCGATCCGGCTGAAATTTGGTACATGATGTTGGTATATGGTCTCTAACAACCATGCAAAAATTGGTCCACATCGGCCCATAATTATATATATCCCCATATAAACCGATCTCCAGATTTGGCTTGCGAAGCCTCAAAGAGAAGCAAATTTCATCCAATCCGGATGTAATTTGGAACATGGTGTTAGTATATGATTTTTAACAACCGTGCCAGAATTGGTCCATATCGGTCCATAATTAGATATAGCCCCCATGTAAAACGTTCTCCAGATTTGACCTCCGGAGCCTATTGGAGGAGCAAAATTCATCCGATCCGGTTCAAATTAGGAACGTGGTGTTAGTATATGGTCGCTAACAACCATACCAAAATTGGTCCAATCACACAAAAATTGGTCCATATCGGTTCATAATCATGGTTGCCACTAGAGCCAAAAATAATCTACCAAAATTTAATTTCTATAGAAAATTTTGTCAAAATTTTATTTATAGAGAAAATTTTGTTAAAATTTTATTCGGTTCATAATAAAATTTTCATCATTGTCAAAATTTTATTTCCATAGAAAATTTTGTCAAAATTTTATTTCTATAGAAAATTTTGTCAAAATTTTATGTCTACTTTGTCAAACTGAATTATATACGTATTGGATCGATCTTTTTTGATTTAATATATACCACGTATGGACTTACATACAATTTAGAAGATGGTGTTAGGAGGTTTTAAGATACCTTGCTCTCGGCAAGCGTTACCGCAACTTAAGTAATTCGATTGTGGATAGCAGTGTTTAGAAGAAGTTTCTACGCAATCCATGATGGACGGTACATAAGCTTCGGCCTGGCCGAACTTACGGCCGTATATACTTGTTCCAATTTCACTTTTTATTATACCCTTCCCCGCTATTGTGGTACAGGGTATAATAAGTTTGTGCATTTGTATGTAACGCCAAGAAGAAAAAGTCTGGGACCCATCGTTTAGTATACCGATCGTCTTAGAATTAAACGCTGAGTCGATTTAGCGATGTCCGTCTGTCTGTCTGTCTGTCTGTCTGTCCGTCTGTCTGTCTGTCTGTCTGTCTGTCTGTCCGTCTGTCTGTCTGTCTGTCTGTTCATGTATTTTTGGCATAGGGTTGTTTTTTGGAACAAAGACAATCGCTATTGATTTTGGAAAAAAATCGGTTCAGATTTAAATATAGCTGTCATATATATTTATCCCCGATCTGGTCATAATTGGCGTGTTTATCAACCCATGCTCTTCAAATTGCGTACATCCGAATATTTTATTAGTCTCGAAAAACTTGCAAAATATCAGCCAAATCGGTTCAGATTTAGATATAGCTCCCATATATATCTTTCGTCCGATTTAGACTCATATGGCAACAGAGGCCAAAGTTTACTACCGATTTTCGTGAAATTTTGCACAGAGAGTAGAATTGACATTCTACCAATGCTTGCTAAATTTGATTGAAATCGGTTCAGATTTAGATATAGCTCACATATATAGCGTTCGTCCGATTTGCACTTCTCAAAAGCTAGAGTTTTGCTCTGACTTGCTTCAAATTTTGCACGAGAGATACGTTTAACGGTGTCGTTATGTGTGCCAAATTTGGTTAAAATCGGTTCAGAGTTAGATATAGCTCCCATATATATCTATCGTCCGATTTGGACTTATGCGGCCTCAAAAGCCAAAGTTTTACCCAGAATTGCTTCAAATTTTGCACAATGAGTACGTTTAATAGTATCGGTAAATGTGTCAAATTTGGTTGAAATCGGTTTAGATTTAGATATAGCTCCCATGTATATCTTTCGTCCGATTTGGACTTATATGGCCTCAAAGGCCAGAGTTTTGCCCTGAATTGCTTCACATTTGGCACAAGAAGTACGTTTAATAGTATCGGTAAGTGTGCCAAATTTGGTTGAAATCGGCTCAGATTTACATATAGCTCCCATATATATCTTTCGCCCGATTTACACTCATATGATCACGGAGGCTATAATTATACTCCATTTACGTGAAATTTTGCAGAAATTGCAGAATTATTATTCTAACTATGCATGCCAAATTTAGTCACAATCTGTTCAGATTATATATAGCTCCCATATATACGTACACCAGTTCCAATTGACTGGATAGTTTCCACCGAGAATATATTTAATATGATATTTAAGTGTGTCAAGTTTGATCTAATTCCGTTCAGAGTTAGATAAAGCCTCCATATATTCGTGTTTTTCGGTTTATACAAATATGGCCAAAATTCCCACACTTGACACAAAATTCTGTGATGATTTCCCAGCGCTTCCACCGGCGGTTGAACCTTGATATGTTGGCACCATAATAGAAGGCCTTAGGACACTCAGCCACAAACGCCGATGCAGCAGAACGTCTATTCATATTTTTGTGATATGAACCTATTAAGACACCACGACATGACATTCCAACTACTCCCTGGGATGTTCTTTATTATTATGAATGAAAAACTAAAAAAAGTTGGTTTAAATCTCTCCAGCGAAAATTTTTTTTCTTAAATAGTTTTCTAAAAAATAATTTGTTTTATGTAATACACCGTTTTTTTTTTTGTTTTTTTGCATATATTTTTGTATACCTTTGTTTTTTCCATTAACATTCAACGAAAAATTAAAAATTATCGTAATTTGCACAATCTTCTCAAAGGAACTTCCTTGGAAGTGAAAAAGAACAGGTTCAAAACCCAGCGGGCTGATTTTTAATTTTTTTATACTTTTTTATTGATTTTCTATTCTTTTTTTAATTGCTAAAAACTTAAATTTTGCACTAAAAACGGCCTAATTCCATACTTTCTAAGACTTGACCAAAAGGACTGCATCGAAAGTGGAAAAAAATTGATGAGAATTTTGCTTTGCATAGGAGATTAATTTCTCTGATATAAAGTTTTTTTCCCTTGTCCACCAAAAGTGTATAAACATTGCAGTCATTCTGTCCTCATTCTAATGTTATTCGACTTAAAAATGTGTGCCTTTACAAGAAAGAAAAGTTTGTTCAACTGAGGTCAATTTAGCTTTATTAATTGTGGAAAATTCTTCAAAATTAATGCAAACGTCTTTTAATTTGTGGACTTTTTGTAAATTGATTACAAAGCAAAACAGCGTTATAAGCAGGGAGATGTTTGTCTATACTTTATTTTAAAGACGTTTCTTTCGGGAAACATAATTGAAGTCGAGTCTGAATTTGAAAATTTAAGTTGTCGTTAACACGTTTTTAAGGACTTTGATAGCAAATTAAGAAAGAAGTGAAAAATCGAATAAATTAAAATTAGTTTGCTAGAATCACCCAGCAAAAAAATTGGAAGTTCTTCCAAAGACACAACTTTAAAAGCACTTCCAGAAGATGCACTCCCAATGATGTTCTTTATTTTAACTACCCAGGAAGTTCTTTTAATTCAATTTCTTATAACTTGGTTTTTTGTTTGTTTCAAATAGGTTAAAAACAGAATAAGAATTCATAAAATCATTTAAATTTTGTCGAAAAAAATGCTAAATTCAATCTGAAAAAATTGTGAATTTTTGAAAATATTTGAAGGCAAACGTTTCCGACAAGCGTTAGAATCCATTCAAAATTATAAAAAATTATAAAAACTATTTATTTGACAAAATATCACATAATTTGTTCATTTACATCCACAACATTGAATTCGGATCACACCTAAAGAAGTGAATCAAGTTCAGTGCAACGGCTGTTGAAGTGGAGGACTTCCGTCCTATGACAAGCCCATGTTAAATTCATCGCTTCTGCGTCAATTTTGCACCACTTCCGGATCCAAAAAGAACATTTTCATTACTTTTTTGGCGACGCTTTTTTTGCTGGGCATGTACGCAAAAATCGAAATCAGTACCAAAATCATTAGTGTAAAGTCCATATAAATAAAATTATGCGCTCTAATTTTTATTCTAATTCTATTCTGTTTTTAATAGTCTATGGCACCTAGCTTCAAAGACAAAAATAAAATTCTTCTATATTTGACAAGAATTATTAAAAAAAAAAAAAAATATTTGAATTGTAAGTTTTTTTTCGATCGAAAATGGAGGTTTAATTACGTGGTGGGTGTAAACGAACGAGTGGTCCAATGTTAGTCAAGTTAAATATTTTGTGTAGGTATTGGTGGTTCTTGAACCAAACCAAAAAATAAATAAATTTGACCAAATTAAAAATTTTGAAAATTTTTTAAAGTTTTGTTTTTTTTTTCTACCCAAAACAGGATAATTAACGAGTTTTTGTCCTGTGTTCACGACTACCACTCGATATAAAAATATTTTACCAAAATTTTAAGAAAATTCTATTAAAATTTACCAATTTAAAAAAAATCTAATTTTTGGTAAAATTTTGGTAGTTGGTATGAAAAATTCCCACTTCCCTTGAATTATGGAAATTTGAAAAATTGATTTTAGCTTGTATAAAATTCTATCAAAATATACCAAATTAAAAAAAAAATCTCATTTTTGGGGATTGGTATGAAAAATCCCCAATTCCCTTGAATTATGAAAATTTTAAAAATTGATTTTAGCTTGTATAATTAAGGAAAAGTTAATACATCTTAGGTTAGGTTAGGTTAGATTAAAGTGGCAGCCCGATTAAGATTCAGGCTCACTTAGACTATTCAGTCCATTGTGATACCACATTAACTAAAAGTACCCATTACATATGGGCACTTCTAGTTTTAACCGCTGAACCTTCTCGATTATTTTCTTCTGTAGAACCAACCAGATTGTTCCAAAAACATTAGCAGGCTGCTTAAGTTAACGTTTTCCAGGTCCGCCAGTAATCTGAAGCTAAATATATGCCCCTAAAATTAGCTTACGCCTTACACAACATGCAGGACACTCACACAAGAGGTGTTTTAGTGATTCCTTTTCCTCCGCATCATGACAGCTCATACAATAGTCATTATACTTCGCGCCAATAGTTTTTGCGAAATCGCCTATCAGGCAGCGACCCGTCTGGCGTATCGAGAACACTACCATATCTAGTTTGCGGTTTAAGTTTAAATGGGGCCATATTTGCTTGGTGTCGTTACAACCCTTGCAGTTCTCCCATCGAACAATTGCCATTATGAAACCTTCTCACGCAGTAAAAGCATCCAGGTAGCCAGAGGCATACCAACAGATTCTAGTTCCCTTGGAATATGTAAGGCAGTTCCTAGCCTTGCTAGATCACCTGCCTCGCAGTTCCCCGGTATGTTGCTATGGCCAGGCACCCATATTAGGTGCTCAGCCATCTCATTGAGAGATTTGCGGCTGTGGATGGCCGTTTTCGAGTTGAGGAACACAGAGTCCAGGGATTTTATTGCAGGTTGACTGTCTGAGTATATATTAATACCAATATTGCTTGGAGCATTACTTCTCAGCCAATTCACCACTTCTCTTATTGCTAATATTTCAGTCTGAAAAACACTACAGTGATCAGGTAATCTTTTCGCTATTCGAAGTTCCACATCTTTAGAATATACTCCGAAACCCACTTGTCCATCCAGTTTGGAGCCATCGGTGTAGAAATCTATATATCTTTTATTCCCCGGGGTCCGTGTACACCACGCCTCACTGTTGGAAATTAGAGTCTGAAACTTTCTGTCGAAAAGTGGTTTCGCCAAAGTGTAATCCACTACGTTAGGCACAGCTGGCATTATTTTGAGGACCGAACTGTGATCGTAACTTTTTTCCGACCACAGCGATAGCAAGCGCAACCGCACAGCCGTTGTTGCAGCTGACTGTTTGGCCAAAGTGTCTAAAGGCAATAGATGCAGTATGACAATAAGGGAATTTGTTCCTGGTCGGCTGGTGAAGTGCCGCCCACCAGACTACAACACCATATAACACAGCATTATAGGTCTAACCACTGCCGTGTAGAGCCAATGCGAAATTTTTGGGTTTAGTCCCCACTTTTTCCCTATTGCCTTTTTGCACGAGTATAAAGCTACCGTTGATTTCCTCGCCCTTTCTTCAATATTAAGCTTAAAGTTCAGCTTCCTGTCCAAAATAACGCCAAGGTATTTTGCACGCTTACTAAAGGGAATTTCAATACTCCCTAAGGAAATGGGCCTAATCGTGGGAGTTTTGCGATCCTTGCAGTACACGACTAGTTCTGTCTTTGCAGGATTTACCCCAAGACCATTATCTTTCGCCCATTTCTCAGTCATCCGGAGGGCTCTCTGTATAATATCTCTAACTGTTGATGGGAATTTTCCCCTGACTACTAGCGTCACATCATCTGCATATGTCACCACTTGTAGCCTTTCTTTTTCTAGGGAAACCAGAAGGTTGTTTATTGCAACATTCCAAAGAAGAGGTGACAGAACTCCTTCTTGAAGAGTGCCTCTGTTCACATACCTTTGTATGTTTGCTTGTCCTAGTGTGGCTGAAGTTCGTCTAACAGCTTAAGTATACCTGGATCAACATTCAGAGTTGTCAGTCCATTTGATATCGAACTCGGATGGACGTTATTGAACGCCCCTTCGATGTCTACCAGGTTGGTTGATAAGTCCCCGGTCTAACAAAGAAAAACACATTTTTTTTGTCAAAATTCGTTTTTATTATTCAACATAGTTCCCTTCAAGAGCGATGCAACGATTCTAACGACCTTCCAATTTTTGATACCATTTTGGTAGTACTCCTTCGGTTTTGCCTCAAAATAGGCCTCAGTTTCGGCGATCACCTCTTCATTGCAGCCAAATTTTTTCCCTGCGAGCATCCTTATAAGGTCTGAGAACAAGAAAAAGTCGCTGGGGCCAGATCTGGAGAATACGGTGGGTGGGGAAGCAATTCGAAGCCCAATTCATGAATTTTTGCCATCGTTCTCAATTACTTGTGGCACGGTGCGTTGTCTTGGTGGAACAACATGTTTCATCCATTGTCACATATCGACGGAAAAACTCGAGGTGTATTACGAATTAACAGCTGCAAACACCGCTCAGAATCATCAACACGTTGTTGTTTTTGGTCAAATGTGAGCTTGCGCGGCACCCATTTTGCACAGAGCTTCCGCATATCCAAATATTGATGAATGATATGACCAACACGTTCCTTCGATATCTTTAATGCCTCTGCTATCTCGATCAACTTCAGTTTACGGTCATTGAAAATAATTTTGTGGATTTTTTTTGATGTTTTCGTCGGTAACCACCTCTTTCGGTCGTCCACTGCGTTCACCGTCCTCCGTGTTCATTTCACCACGCTTGAATTTTGCATACCAATCAATTATTGTTGATTTCCCTGGGGCAGTGTGCGGCAACTCATTATCAAGCCAAGTTTTTGCTTCCACCGTATTTTTCCCTTCAGAAAACAGTATTTTATCAAAACACGAAATTCCTTTTTTCCATTTTTTTTCACAATAACAAAAGTTGCTTCACAAAAGACGCTCTATCTCACAAACTATTTGACTTACAGACGTCAAATTTTGAGACGAATCATTTGAATGTTTGTACTATATAAAAATAATATGCATTTAATACTAGCGACGCCATCTATGTGTCAGACCGGGGACTTATCAGCCAACCTGTTATATTTTGATTTTTTTTTTAATTTTCAACTATTGCCTTTTTGGCCACCTTGATTGGCAATTTCTGGTAACGAAAAATTATACCTCTGAACATAAGCGTAGGAAGGCCTCTGGGGAGGGGGCTTAGACCTCCCCCAGAAAAATTTTAGCTCCCCCAGAATTGAAAACCTATTTTTTTATTAAGTTCCGCTGAAGACTTTCATGTACAGTCGAATTACTTGGGTTGTGGTAGTAGTTGCCGATGGCAATATATAGTTTTATTTCTTAACATTGTCTTCTAAATTGTTAGTTTCTTTATTATAAGTAAATGTTTGAAGTCTGATATATATGAAATAAAACTGTGGTTGAACTTATTAACTTATGATGAATAAGTTCCTAAATGTATGTTTAGTTTAATAACTAAAGCTCCTTTATTATATTGCTTAGTATGATTTTTGATCGATTTAATTAAAAAAAAAACAGTAATTGTTATTAAAAATGTATACTTTTGTCACCAACAAAATAGTGCAAATGTTCTTTTTGGTTCCGAAAGTATTGTAAAATAGGTGCAGAAGAGATAAGTTTAACACGGGCATGTCGTAGGACGGATGTCTGCCATTTCAACAGACGTTGCATTGAATTTGCATCACTTCTTAAAATGAGACCCAAATTCAGTGTTTTGGGATGTAAATTAAAAAATTTTGTTATGTCATCCACAATCGAATTACTTGGGTTGCGGTAACACTTGCCGATGGCAAGGTATCTTAAAACTTCCTAACACCGTAATATGTACCACATACGTGGTATATAAAGGGTGATTTGTTAAGAGCTTGATAACTTTTTTAAAAAAAAAAACGCATAAAATTTGCAAAATCTCATCGGTTCTTTATTTGAAACGTTAGATTGGTCCATGACATTTACTTTTTGAAGATAATTTCATTTAAATGTTGACCGCGGCTGCGTCTTAGGTGGTCCATTCGGAAAGTCCAATTTTGGGCAACTTTTTCGAGCATTTCGGCCGGAATAGCCCGAATTTCTTCGGAAATGTTGTCTTCCAAAGCTGGAATAGTTGCTGGCTTATTTCTGTAGACTTTAGACTTGACGTAGCCCCACAAAAAATAGTCTAAAGGCGTCAAATCGCATGATCTTGGTGGCCAACTTACCGGTCCATTTTTTGAGATGAATTGTTCTCCGAAGTTTTCCCTCAAAATGGCCATAGAATCGCGAGCTGTGTGGCATGTAGCGCCATCTTGTTGAAACCACATGTCAACCAAGTTCAGTTCTTCCATTTTTGGCAACAAAAAGTTTGTTAGCATCGAACGATAGCGATCGCCATTCACCGTAACGTTGCGTCCAACAGCATCTTTGAAAAAATACGGTCCAATGATTCCACCAGCGTACAAACCACACCAAACAGTGCATTTTTCGGGATGCATGGGCAGTTCTTGAACGGCTTCTGGTTGCTCTTCACTCCAAATGCGGCAATTTTGCTTATTTACGTAGCCATTCAACCAGAAATGAGCCTCATCGCTGAACAAAATTTGTCGATAAAAAAGCGGATTTTCTGCCAACTTTTCTAGGGCCCATTCACTGAAAATTCGACGTTGTGGCAGATCGTTCGGCTTCAGTTCTTGCACGAGCTGTATTTTATACGGTTTTACACCAAGATCTTTGCGTAAAATCTTCCATGTGGTCGAATAACACAAACCCAATTGCTGCGACATTTCATTCATCGACATTTCACGGTCTTCAGCAACACTCTCAGAAACAGACGCAATATTCTCTTCTGTACGCACTGTACGCATTCGTGTGGTTGGTTTAATGTCCAATAAAGTAAACTGAGTGCGAAACTTGGTCACAATCGCATTAATTGTTTGCTCACTTGGTCGATTATGTAGACCATAAATCGGACGTAAAGCGCGAAACACATTTCGAACCGAACACTGATTTTCGTAATAAAATTCAATGATTTGCAAGCGTTGCTCGTTAGTAAGTCTATTCATGATGAAATGTCAAAGCATACTGAGCATCTTTCTCTTTGACACCATGTCTGAAATCCCACGTGATCTGTCAAATACTAATGCATGAAAATCCTAACCTCAAAAGAATCACCCTTTATTAAACTAAAAAGGCCGATTAAATACGTATATAATTAAGTTTAAAGTTTCTATAGAAATAAAATTTTGACAAAATAAAATTTTGACAACATTTTCTATAGAAGTAAAATTTGAAAAAAAAAAATTCTATAGAAATAAAATTTGAAAAAAAATTTCTATAGAAATAAAATTTTGACAAAATTTTCTACAGAAATAAAATTTTGACAAAATATTCTATAGAAATAAAATTTGGAAAAAATGTTCTTAGAAATAAAATTTTGACAAAATTTTCTATAGAAATAAAATCTTGACAAAATTTTCTATAGAAATAACATTTTGACTATGTTTTCTATAAAAATAAAATTTTGGTACATTAGTTTTGGCTCGAGTGGAAACCATGATTATGAACCGATATGGACCAATTTTTGTGTGATTGGGGATCGGCATATATAACTATAGACCGATACGGACCAATTTTGGCATGGTTATTAGCGGCCTTATACTAGCACCACGTTGCAAATTTCAACCGGATCGGATGAATTTTGCTGCTCCAAGAGGCTCCGGAGATCAAATCTGGGGAACGGTTTATATGGGGGCTATATATAATTATGGGCCGATATGGACCAATTCTTGCGTGTTTCTTAGAGACCACATTCTATGTTCCAAATTTCAACCGGATCGGATGAATTTTGCTCCTCCAAGATGCTCCGGAGGACAAATCGAGGGATCGATTTATATGGGGGCTATATATAATTATGGACTGATATGGACCAATTCTTGCATGGTTGTTTGAAGCCATATATTAACACCACGTACCAAATTTCAATCGAATCGGATGAATTTTGGTCTTCCAAGAGGCTCCGGAGGTCAACTCTGGTGATCGGTTTATATGGGGACTGTATATAATTATGTACCGATGTGAACCAATTTTTGCATGGTTGTTAGTGACCATATACTAACACCATGTACCCAATTTCAGCCGGACCTGATGAAATTTTCTTTTCTTAGAGGCTCCGCAAGCCAAATCTGGGGATCGGTTTATATGGGGGCTATATATAATTATGGAGCGATGTGGACCAATTTTTGCATGGTTGTTAAAGACCATATACTAACACCATGTACCAAATTTCAGACGGATCGGATGAAATTTGTTTCTCTTAGAGGGTCTGAAAGCCAAATTTGGGGGTCCGTTTATATGGGGGCTATACGTAAAAGTGGACTGATATGACCATCCGACCTACATCAAATACAACTACTTGTGCCAAGTTTCAAATGGATACACCCAGAGAAGGAATATGATCACTTCAAACATGTTTTAAGAGCAAAATGTTATTTTTGGGTGGTGACCATGTAACATGGTTTTCGCAACCATGTTATTTTCTCGGAATTCATGTTTCTGATTTCGGCAAGCAGCTTATATTTGATGATAAAATAACATTTTAGTGACAAACATGTTACATGGTCACCCTACAAAAATAACATTTTGCTCTTAAAACATGTTTGAGGTGATCTTAAAACATGTTTGAGGTGATATTCCTTCTCTGCGTGTAGCTTGTTTCGTTCGGAAGTTAGCGTGATTTGAAAAGACGGACGGACGGACAAACGGACGGACGGATATGCTGCGATCGACTCAGAATTTCACCACGACCCAGAATATATATACTTTATGGGGTCTTAGAGAAATATTTCGATGTGTTACAAACGGAATGACAAAGTTAATATACCACCATCCTATGGTGGAGGGTATACAAATTAATTAAAAAACTTCTTGTGTAGTTAAAGTAATTAACTTCTTTGTGAGCACATTTTTAGAAATGCTTTTAAAATTATGCCTTCAGAACAACTTGCAAATTTGTTTTGCTAAGAAAAAGTGTGGAATCCTTTTTATTTGCTTTATTATAAATTAATTCTCTAGTTATGTTGAAGTCACCACTACTGTGGTACAGGGTATAATAAGTTTGTGCATTTGTATGTAACGCCAAGAAGGAGTAATCATAGACCAACCTTTAAGTATACGGATCGGCTTAGAATTAAATTCTGAGTCGATTTAGCGATGTCCGTCTGTCTGTCTGTCTGTCTGTCCGTCTGTCTGTCCGTCTGTCTGTCTGTCTGTTGATGTATTTTTGTGTGCAAAGTACAGCTCGCAGTTTTAGTCCTATTGTCCTAAAATTTGGTACAGGGTCCTGTTTCGGCTCAAAGACGATCCCTATTGATTTTGGAAAAAATCGGTTCAGATTTAGATATAGCTGCCATATATATTTTTCACCGATCTGGTCATAATTGGCGTGTATATCAACCGATCTTCCTCAAATTCTGTATATCCGAATATTTTATGGGTCTCGAAAAACTTGCAAAATATCAGCCAAATCGGTTCAGATTTAGATATAGCTCCCATATATAGCTTTCGCCCGATTTACACTCATTTGCCCACAGAGGCCAATTTTTTTCTCCGATTTAGTTGAAATTTTGCATAGGGAGTAGAATTAGCATTGTAACTATGCGTGCCAAATTTGGTTGCAATCAGTTCAGATTTGGATATATCTCCCATATATAGCTTTCGCCCGATTTACACTCATATGACCACACAGGCCAATTTTTAACTCCGATTTAGTTGAAATTTTGCACAGGGAGTAGAATTAGCATTGTAGCCATGCGTGCCAAATTTGGTTGAAATCGGTTCAGGTTTAGATATATCTCCCATATATAGCTTTCGCCCGATTTACACTCATATGGCCACAGAGGCCAATTATTTGCTCCGATTTAGTTGAAATTTTGCACAGGGAGTAGAATTAGCATTGTAGCTATGCGTGCCAAATTTGGTTGAAATCGGTTCAGATTTAGATATATCTCCCATATATAGCTTTCTCCCGATTTACACTCATATGTCCACAGAGGCCAATTTTTAACTCCGATTTAGTTGAAATTTTGCACAGAAAGTAGAATTAGCATTGTTGCTATGTGTGCCAAATTTGGTTGAAATCGGTTCAGATTTAGATATAGCTCCCATATGTATGTTTTTCTGATTTCGACAAAAATGGTCAAAATACCAACATTTTCCTTGTAAAATCGCCACTGCTTAGTCGAAAAGTTGTAAAAATTACTCTAATTTTCCTAAACTTCTAATACATATATATCGAGCGATAAATCATAAATAAACTTTTTCGAAGTTTCCTTAAAATTGCTTCAGATTTAAATGTTTCACATATTTTTTTACTAATATTGTGTTCCACCCTAGTGCATTAGCCGACTTAAATTTTGAGTCTATAGATTTGTAGAAGTCTATCAAATTCTGTCCAGATCGAGTGATATTTAAATGTGTGTATTTGGGACAAACCTTTATATATAGCCCCCAACACATTTGACGGATGTTATATGGTATCGAAAATTTAGATCTACAAAGTGGTGCAGGGTATAATATAGTCGGCCCCGCCCGACTTTAGACTTTCCTTACTTGTTTTTTTATAAATAAATCAATAATTCAGTCTATTAATTTTTAGCTAGGGCTATAGCCCCCTCTAGGGAAAGTTTCTAGCTACGCTAATGCCTCTGAATTTTATTTTTGTTTCCAATTTTATATCTGTCGTTAGCTTTCAATTAAAAAAATAAATTTTTGTAACAAAAAATTATTTCTCGGTATGCATTCCTCTCTTTGATTTTGTTTTATATCTGTTTTTAGCTTTAAAGTCAATAAAATAAAATTTTGCTAATTTTGAAAATGTACTTATTTAAAAAAAAAAAAATTTTTCCAATTTTTATGGAGGATTATATCATATTCGTTTCTTATTTTTCAAGTATAGATCTTGCGAATGTAAATATCCATAAACTTATTTAGCTACCCTTACGAGTATATCAGACAGCAACCGCTTGGCAATCGGTATGATTATCATCCCATTATCACATAGATCCCTTTAGATCTGTAGAATAATTTCATAGGGATTTAAATTCAATTTCCAATGCTACTTCATCTTTATTACAATACAATTTAAAATCCAATTTCTCTTATTAAATATCAATTCATAATAAATAAAATAAAGCTATAAAATTTAAATCAAATCAATATATTTGCAACTAAACCGAAAAAAAAAACAAAGTCCTCAAATGAAGTGATAATCCTCGTACAAAGGCCATAAAAACAAATGTTAAAGTTGTGCAAACAAAACAAAATCACAAAAATCTAACAAACAAATAAACCCCACATAAATCGTGCGAATAACAAAAAAAAAATACAAGGGTGCCAATAGCAAGCCATTAAAATTGAGTCGATAAAACGAAAATTATCACCCCTATCAATAGAGACGGCCAACAACGATAGGAGCCACTGCCGCAATAACAGTCCCAATACCAAAGGCCATATAAAGTGTTCGATCCCAACAAAAAAAGGAGTCATAAAATCCACAATAATAGCTGCAAACAGGACAATAGAGGAAGCGACGACGACGACGACGACTACGACAGTGTCATCAGCATCGAAATTAGCAAAGGAAACAAGACCAACAACAACAACGACAACAGATTCACCAAAGGCAACAGTTGGGCTAACATTTACTAAAACATCATCCAAATTATCATCATCGTCAGCAGCAGCAACAACCATTCCGATATTGTCAACCTCTTTGTCAGGGAGAACCACAACCATAGCTGTAGCAACTGTTCCAAATATTGAGAAAACAATTGAGACGACGACAACAATAACAACAACAATAACAAGGACATTTACATCTGACTCTGTGGAATTGGCCAAAGACAAAAACATTACCGAATTGAAGCCAGAAACAGAAACTGTAACAATATCAGAGGCTATAGAAAAACCTCAGCACAACGCCATCGCCCACACTGCCTCAACTCAACCGGATTTGGGATCTTCAAATTTAGACATTGCATTATCATCGCATACCACCCCTACCACCACCACCACAAGCACCAGCAACAGCATTAAGACGGCCTCACCTACAACTGCCTCTATTCAAACCGTAGCCACGCAGCAGCAGCAACAACATCATCATCATCTACAACAAACCTTGGTTCAACAACAGCCGACGTCACTACATCAACCACAACTGCAGCAACAGCAGCAGCAACAACAACCAATTTTTTATACGTGTACAGCAGCCTCGACATCCTTGCTGGCTCAGCCACCACCAACGAAAATTTTTAAAACGGATCATTTGTGTGTAAACGCCTACGGTTTGCCTCCGGTTGCTGCTGCTGCCAGTGCTGCTGCTGCCAGTGCTGCTGCTGCTGCTACGGTTGGGCATCCTTGTGTGTACTGTGTGATTCCTGTTGTGGTAAGTGCCTAACAACTTACAACGATTAAGATCCTTGGTATCTGCTTACATTGGTTTTGTCATCAACTCTTTTGTGTTTTTTTGCTACTCTTGATGCCCTATGGGAAAAATGCATTGAAAGTGGGAAAGCCAATTTCATGGCAAAACAAATGAAATTATTCAGGACCTTGTGATAATTTTGAGGTTATGTATGAATGAAAATCTTGCGGGTTTTTTGTTTTTGACCGAAGAAAAAAATTAAGAATTTCCATTTTCATCCAATAGTATCCAACAAAACCTCTCATATTCAAATAGTCTTCAAGGTAACTTAGTTCAATTACTTTTAAATAGAACAGTAATAACCTTTGTAAGGCCAAATCCTATGGGGAAAGCAATTCCCTGCAGCATTACCAAGGCCGGACACGAGATATAACAATACAATTTTCCAAAATAAACATTATTTGCTATGTGACATTCTATTGAATATTTGACGAATGGTAAAAGAAACCAACCGGCGATAATCCGTTAGACATTATTCCCAAGCATACGGTATTGCTGTGGCTATGGCATTTGTAAGCAGTTTTTCACCTCAACTTTACAGAAATAATTTTCACCAAAATATTTCCAATTAAAATTTTAATTAAATTTCAAAAATATTCAATTAAAAATTTAATTTTTATTTTCATTAAAAAATTTGTTGAATACAAATTTTTTAATGAAAATAAAAATCAATCAAACGAATTAATAATATCGATTAATTTTTTAATTGAATCAATTTTAATTGATTCGTGATTGAATCCAAAAATTATTTTTTTTGTGTGTAGTTGACGATTTCGAATACCATCCGGGTAAGCTCGGAAACTGCTAAACCGATTTACTTGAAATTTTCAGAGAAACGTAGAGGATGATCATGTGGTGAAAATAGTGTACGTCGGGGAAGGGAACATTTTCCTTGCATGGCTTTTTGAAATTTATTATACATTATTCCCAAGCATACGGTATTGCTGTGGGAATATAATTTTCACCAAAATTTTTCAAATTAAAATTTTAATTGGTTCAAGAAAATTTTTAATTAAAATAAAACTCATTCAAAAGAATTAATAACATCGATTAATTTTCTAGTTGGATCAATTAATTGACTTTGGTAAATGATTCTATCATTTCTATGGTTGAAGACATTTCAACTAAAAATTAATTGGATCAATTAATTTCGTGATTGAATCCAAAAATTATTTTTTTTGTGCGTAGATGACGACTTCGAATACCATCCGGGTAAACCGATTTACTTAAAATTTTCTGAGAAAAGTAGAGTGTGGTCGGGGAAGGGAACATCTTCGATACTTGGCTTTTTTAAAATTGGACAACAGTACTTTGATTTGTTTGAAATTTTCAGGGAAGGTTATCGGTGGCGTCTAGACATCATTCCCAACCATACGGTATTGCTGTGGGTATATAATTTTCACCAAAATTTGTTCAATTAAAATTTTAATTGAATTTAAAAAATATTTGTAAGCATCACACTGTGGAACGGGGTATTATAAGTAAGTGCATATGTTTGCAACACCCAGAAGGAGACGAGATAGACACATGGTGTCTTTGGAAATAATGCTCAGGAAGAGTCCCTGAGTCAATCTAGCCACGTCCGTCTGTCCGTCCGTCTGTCTGCGAACACATTTT